>NC_091378.1:9409931-9449931 GCF_038502225.1 Cherax quadricarinatus
CTGGAAACTGGGGAACTACCTGAGGTATGGAAGACAGAAAATGTAGTTCCCATTTTTAAAAAAGGAGACAGAAAAGAGGCACTAAACTGTAGACCTGTGTCACTGACGTGTATAGTATGCAAAGTTATGGAGAAGATTATCAGGAGGAGAGTGGTGGAGCACCTGGAACGGAACAAGAGTATAAATGTCAACCAGCACGGATTCATGGAAGGCAAATCCTGTGTCACAAACCTTCTGGAGTTTTATGATAAAGTAACAGAAGTGTGACACAAGAGAGAGGGGTGGGTTGATTGCATCTTCTTGGACTGCAAGAAGGCCTTTGACACAGTTCCTCACAAGAGATTAGCGCAGAAGCTAGAGGATCAGGCGCATATAACAGGAAGGGCACTGCAATGGATCAGAGAATACCTGACAGGGAGGCAACAACGAGTCATGGTACATGATGAGGTATCACAGTGGGCACCTGTGACGAGTGGGGTCCCACAGGGGTCGGTCCTAGGACCAGTGGTATTTTTGGTATATGTGAACGACATGGTGGAAGGGTTAGACTCAGAAGTGTCCCTGTTCGCAGATGATGTGAAGTTAATGAGGAGAATTAAATCGGATGAGGATCGGGCAGGACTTCAAAGAGACCTGGACAGACTGAACACCTGGTCCAGCAACTGGCTTCTCGAATTTAACCCCGCCAAATGCAGCGTCGTGAAGATCGGGGAAGGGCACAGAAGACCGCAGACAGAGTATAGGCTAGGTGGCCAAAGACTGCAAACCTCGTTCAAGGAGAAAGATCTTGGGGTGAGTATAACACCGAGCATGTCTTCGGAAGCACACATCAACCAGAAAACTGCTGCAGCATATGGGCTCCTGGCAAACCTGAGAACAGCGTTCTGATACCTTAGTAAGGAATCGTTCAAGACACTGTACACCGTGTACGTCAGGCCCACACTGGAGTATGCAGCATGTGTTTGGAACCCGCACTTGATCAAGCACGTCAAGAAATTAGAGAAAGTGCAAAGGTTTGCGACAAGGTTAGTTCCAGAGCTAAGGGGACTGTCCTATGAAGAAAGGTTAAGGGAATTCGGCCTGACGACACTGGAGGACAGGAGGGTCAGGGGAGACATGATAACGACATGTAAAATACTGAGCGGAATAGACAAGGTGGACAAAGACAGGATGTTCCAGGGAGGGGACACAGAAACGAGAGGTCACAGTTGGAAGTTGAAGACTCAGATGAGTCAAAGGGATGTTAGGAAGTATTTCAGTCATGGAGTTGTCAGGCAGTGGAATAGCCTAGAAAGTGACGTAGTGGAAGCGGGAACCATACATAGTTTTAAGACGAGGTTTGATGAAGCTCATGGAGCAGGGAGAGAGGGAACCTAGTAGGAACCAGTGAAGAGGCAGGACCAGGAGCTAAGACTCGACCTCTGCAACCACAAATAGGTGAGTACACACACACACACACACACACACACACACACACACACACACACACACACACAAACCACACATGCGCGCACACACACACACACACACACACACACACACACACACACACACACACACACACATGCGCACGCACACACACACACACACACAAACGCGCGCGTACACGCACGCACTCACGCACGCACGCACTCACGCACACACGCACACACGCACACACGCACATACACACACACACACACACACACACACACACACACACACACACACACACACACAAACCTAACCTAACACATTAGCTCATAAATTCCCCCACCACACAAATTTTTACGATAAGCTGAAGCAGCTAGAACATCCCAACAGGATAAAAACAAAATGGGCTCTCAAAAGGGAGGACTTAAAGGCAAGGGAACCGATGATGGCTGGTCAGAAAAGGAAGAATGCTTAGAACGGCTCAAGAACAAAATGGAACAACAATGGGAGAAAAGGTTAAACGAGCTTTGCAATAACATGTTAGAGCAAATATCTGCAGAGAGCAAGAAGTGGGAATTGCGAGCTGTAGTAGCTGAGGCAAAGATACAGAGATTGGAGGAAGAAATGGATGTGCTGAAGAAGGATCTAAAGATGAGGTCCGAAAGGAGCAAGATGACTGAAATGGGAACATCAGCAGGCAGTGAGGGGACTGAAGGAGGGATGGATCTAAGCAGTCTTTTGCAGCAGTAATATCAGGCCATCATGGTGTCTGGGAAATGATTAGGGAAACAGCAAAGGAGATGCTTAAATCAGATCCAGAGATACAGAGGGAAAAGAAATGGGAAGAGGAGAGGGAGAGGTCAATAATTATTTATGGGCTTCAGGAGGCTGAAGGGCAGACCTATGATGAAAGAAAGCATTGGGAGAAAACAGAGATTAAGAACATCATTGCAATAACAGGAGAGAGGGACATGTCTCAGGTAGAAAATTTTCAGACTTGGGGGGAGGGGGGGGGGGTATTCGAGGGAAAAAAAAATCGACCAATCAGATTGACATTCAAGACAGATGTGGTAAGGAACAGGATACTACAACAGAAACCACTGTTAAAGGACTCTCCAGATTATCAAAAAGTGTTCCTCAATCGAGACAGAACACGAAAGGAAAGGGAACAACTGAAAGTGAGAGCAAGACAGAACCAGTGGAAGGAAAGAGAGATAGAACAGGCAACGACAGACAGGAAAACTCAAACTTTTGGGGAACATCAAACACAAATGCTTACAGAAAGCTCTCAACCCCTGTCACCACATATCAACCAAACACAGTAAACAGAAACGAACCTCACTCCATAGCCACCACTCCCCTAAGCACTAATTCCACAGTCACAGCAGCCTCCCATAATATTGTGCCCTCCCTCCCACCCACCCAGCCTGCACCTTCCTCTTCCATCTCCCAAAATACAGTAATGGAAAGGAAGCTAAAGTGGCAAGAATGCATCATTGATGCATCACCTGACATTATAGCACTAACAGAGACAAAACTTGCAGGGATGATAACAGATGCAATTTTTTCACCTGGATATCAGATTATTTGGAAAGACAGAGAGAACAGAGGAGGGGGAGGAGTAGCATTGCTCATAAAAAAACAGTGGAGTTTTGAGGAGATGGGAGGAATGGAAAAAAGGGAAACAGACGACTTCATTGTAGGAACACTTCAGACTGGTGGTCCAAAGGTGATGATAGCAGTGATGTATAACCCACCACTTAACAGCAGGAGAACAAGAGAAGAGAATGATGTGCGCAATAGGGCAATGGTGGATACACTAGCTGAAGTGGCCAGAAGGGCTCATATGGGTAGGACAAAATTGCCTATAATGGGGGATTTCAATCATAAAGAGATTGACTGGGAAAACCTAGAGCCACATGGGGGACCAGAAACATGGAGGGCTAAGATGTTGGAGACTGTATTGGAGAACTTCATGCATCAACATGTTAGGGATACAACCAGAGAGAGAGGAGAGGATGTTTCAGCAAAGCTGGATCTCATATTCACCTTGAATAGTTCAGACATAAAGGATATCACCCACGAAAGACCCCTTGGCGATAGTGATCATGATGTCCTGAGTTTTGAATATCTTGTTGAGTTAACAGTGGAGAATGCAGTAGCACGAGAACAAAGAGAGAAACCAAACTTCAAAAAAGGGGACTACATAGGAATGAGAAGTTTCCTGCATGAAGTGCAGTGGGAAAGAGAACTAGATGGAAAGACAGTAAATGAAATGGTGGAAATAGTAACCACTAAGTGCAGGGAGGCAGAGGAAAGATTCATACCAAAGGGCAACAGAAAAAATGGTAAGACCAGAGTGAGCCCATGGTTTAATTGAAGGTGTAAAGAGGCCAAAGCCAAGTGTGCGAGAGCATGGAAAAGGTATAGAAGGCAAAGGACTCAAGAAAACAAGGAGATGAGCAGAAGAACCAGAAACGAATATGCAAGGATAAGGAGAGTGGCCCAGAGGCAATACGAGAACGACATAGCATCAAAATCCAAATCTGAACCAAAGTTGTTATACAGTCACATTAGGAGAAAAACAACAGTCAAGGACCAGGTAATCAGGCTGAGGAAAGAAGGAGGGGAGCTCACGAAGAGTGACCAAGAAGTGTGTGATGAACTAAACAAAAGATTTAGAGAAATATTCACAATAGAGTTAGCAATGCTTCCAGCAAACTGTGGAGGTAGTGTGCACCAGCAGGTGCTGGACACAATACACATAACCAAGGTAGTGAAGAAACTGCTAGACGAACTCGATACCTCAAAGGCGGTGGGCCCAGATAACATATCTCCATGGATACTGGGAGAGGGAGCAGAGAAACTGTGTGTGCCATTAGCAGCAATCTTCAGTAAATCTATCGAAACAATGCAGTTGCCTGAGGCGTGGAAGACAGCACATGTAGTTCCAATTTTTAAGAGAGGGGACAGTCAGGTAGCATTAAACTACATACCAGTGTCACTGAATTGTATAGTACGTAAAGTCGTGGAAAAGATTATCAGGAGAAAAGTAGTGGAACACATTCAAAAGATTGGGCTCATACATGACAGTCAGCATGGCTACAGAGATGGGAAATCCTGTGCCACAAATTTATTTGAGTTCTACGATAATGTAACAGAAGTAAGACATGAGAGAGAGGGATGGGTAGATTGCATCTTCTTAGATTGCAAGAAGGCTTTTGACACAGTACCACACAAGAGACTGGTGCAAAAATTAGAGGAGCAGGCAGGAATAAAGGGGAAAGTACTGCAATGGATCAGGGAATACCTGACAGGAAGGAAACAATGTGTGTTGGTACGCGCTGAAGTGTCGGAGTGGGCGAATGTGTCGAGTGGGGTTCCCAAGGGTCAGTCCTAGGCCCGGTGCTGTTTTTGTATACGTGAATGACATTGTGGAAGGAATAGATTCAGAAGTGTCACTGTTCGCTGATGATGTGAAACTGATGAGGAGAATACAAGTGGGAGAGGATCAGTTAAGATTACAAGGGGATCTGGACAAACTACAAGTATGGTCCGACAAATGGCTCCTGGGGTTTAACCCCAGTAAGTGTAAGGTCATGAAGATTGGGGAAGGACACAGAAGACCGCAGACGGAGTACAGGTTAGGAAACCAACAGCTGCAAACGTTAGTTAAAGAAAAGGATGCAAACCTGAGATTGGCGTTTAGACATCTGAGTAAGGAGTCATCCACGACATTGTACACAGTGTACGTAAGGCCTATACTGGAATATGCAGCGCCAGTATGGAACCCTCACTTAGTCAAACACGTCGCGAAATTGGAGAAAGTGCAAAAATTTGCAACACGATTAGTCCCGGAACTAAGGGGTATGTCTTAGGAGAGGTTAAGGGAACTCAACCTGATGACACTAGAGGATAGGAGGGATAGAGGGGACATGATAACAACGTATAAAATACTAAGAGGCATTGACAAGGTGGACAAGGATCGAATGTTTCAGAGATGGGATACAGAAACAAGGGGACACAGTTGGAAACTGAAAACCCAGATGAGTCATAGGGATGTTAGGAAGTATTTCTTTAGTCTTAGAGTTGTCAGGAACTGGAATAATCTGGAGAGTGAAGTAGTGGAAGTAAGTTTTATAAATAGCTTTAAGAAGAGGTATGACAAATATCATGGAGCAGGGAGAGAGTGAATTAGTATCGACCAGAGAAGAGGCGGGGCTAGGAGCTATAACTCGACCCCTGCAACCACATATAGGTGAGTACACACACACACACACACACACACACACACACACACACACACACACACACACACACACACACACACACACACACACGCACGAACGCACGAACGCACGCACGCACGCGCACACACACACACACACACACACACACACACACACACACACACACACACACACACACACACACACACACACACACACACACACAACTTACATTAAACCCTGGATAGTATTCAAGCTGGTCTCTAATGTTGTAATATCATCAAACAATGTGAAAGGTTTATGCCAGTACAGGTAAGAGGCCGGACACTGAGCTATTACACTACTCCTCCCCTCCGTGTGTGTGTGTACTCACCTATTTGTGGTTGCAGGGGTCGATTCACAGCTCATGGCGCCGCCTCTTCACTGATTGGTACTAGGTCCTCTCTTTCCCTGCTCCATGAGCGTGTGTGTGTGTGTGTGTGTGTGTGTGTGTGTGTGTGTGTGTGTGTGTGTGTACTCACCTATTTGTAGTTGCAGGGTCGATTCACAGCTCCTGGCTCTATCTCTTCGCTACTCGCTACTATGTCCACTCTTTCCTTACTCCAAGAGCCTTATCGTGCGTCTTTTTAAAGTTAAGTATGGATCCTGCCTCCACTACTGTGGTCTCCAGAATATTCCTGACAATTGCAAGGCTGAAGGAATACTCCCTGACGTCCCTATGTGTGTGTGTGTGTGTGTGTGTGTGTGTGTGTGTGTGTGTGTGTGTGTGTGTGTGTGTGTGTGTGTGTGTGTGTGTGTTTGTACTCAGCTACTTATGTGCTGCCGTCGATTCATGGCACGAGTCACCGCCTTCTAAGCTACTTGGACTTCCATTCCTGATTCATATGTACTCCTAAAACTGTGTATGGAATGCGCCTCCACCACTTCCATATCGAGTCGAAGTTCTTTTCTCTACAATTCTGAAACTGATTCATTATAACAGATATTTGGAAGGTTATTTACATTTACAGGAAAAGTAATGGCCCTTGTACTGATCCTTTGGGGACACCATTTTTTTTTTTACCGTTATACAACTTGACATTACCTTGCAAAATTTGATTCTTTGACTTGTCTTCCAAGTATACTTTGGTCTGCTATATGGCTTTTTCTCTCGCAGAGGATCAATTTTTGGTACGAATCCTTGTCAAATGCTTCTTGCAGTCCAGGAAGGTGCCATCTGCCTATCTTATCTTTCTTGCTTTGTCTCTGTAATTTTGTCATAAAACCCCAGTAGGTCTAGCAGACAGACCATACCACGGGTGGGGTTTGAACCCGCGATCAGAGAGACTCTGATCGCGGGTTCAAACCCCACCCGTAGTATGGTTTGTTTGCAATCATATCATTACGATTTCGTGATTCATGTTAGCAGACAGGATCCTCCATCTCCGAGTCTATGTTGGTTTTCACTGCTGAAACTCCTCTCTAGTACATTTATGCAAACATAAGTGCATTTACTGTGTTTATTTCCTTTAGCATCAAGTGTGCTTTGTTGCATACGTATTTTCTGTCTTTGAGTTGATGGGTTGTTGCTTCTACTGTATTTTACCCGCAATTTCTTTTTCTTGGAGTATCTCCACAAAAAATATAATAAAAAAGGCACAGTACCGTGACTGGAACAATACACAGATAACCCGCACATAGACTGAAACTTATGGCGACTGTCCTGTCCGACTTGGATCATTAACGCGTGTGTCTACTTAATGATCCAAGACCGATCGAAACGTCGTCACATGTTTCACTCTCCTATGTGCTGGTTATATGTGTATCTACCCAAACTTTCAGTTTAGGTCTTCATATACCTCTCTGACGTCTACTGTGAGTATTTCTCTTTCCTTCTTTAGTCTTATCACTTGTTCTTTTAAAATAGTTTTCCTTCTTATATGGTTATGAATCACTTCTGGTTCTGATTTTACATTATCCACTTTGTCATTTTCAAATTGTCTCTTAGCTTATCTTATCTATGTATAGTCATTTATAGCTATTTACCTTTCTTACCTATTCTCTTTTTCGTTTTTGTGCTTTTTTTTTAATATTCTTTTAACCCTTCCTATGGCCTCCCTATAGTCCAGTGGCTAACGCGACGGTCTGGAGTTTTGAGACTCTCTGATCGCGGGTTCTATCCCCACCCGTGGTATGGTTTGCCCCTCTATAGGTTTGGTTGGACCATGGGCTTTCTTTATATTTTGTGTTAACTATTGTCTGGTATAAATCTTTCCTTTGCCTCTTCAGTATGTTCAGCCTTTACTAGCAGTTCTCTTAATCGGTGAACTTCTCTTAGGATTTTTTCATAGTTTTGCCGTTTATTCTTCTGCAGCCTGGCTTCCTCTCCTTTCATTTTTTTTTCGCTAGTTTCACTTCTAGCGAATAATCAGATCTTCATGCTGAGTGATCACTTACTCTTGGGTGGATTCCAGAGTTAATTTGATCTATTACTGACTCGTTCAGAAAAAATATTGATAAATTAGACACATGTGCAACTCTTGGGTATCTTTATTGAGGAAACGTTTCGCCACACAGTGGCTTCATCAGTCCATACGTAGGAGAAACTTGAAGAACAGGAGGAGAATGAGGTAATCAGTCCCTCAACCTTGAGTCGATGTGTTCAGTCCATCAATCTTGAGTAGAATACGGCATATGAGCGGATAAGCAGCTTATAAACCGTATGGCAGGAGAGGTGTAGCAGTCATAGGTGGTGTTACATTTGTTCAATGTGGAAGTAGGTCGTGCCCAAGAATTAGGCAAGCGAAGAATTCCTAAGTATTAAGATCCCAAGAAGTTGCAGTGTCTGACAGGTTTGTAGATGGATGGTTCAGAGAACCGACATGTTGATAAATTAGACACATGTGCAACTCTTGGGTATCTTTATTGAGGAAACGTTTCGCCACACAGTGGCTTCATCAGTCCATACGTAGGAGAAACTTGAAGAACAGGAGGAGAATGAGGTAATCAGTCCCTCAACCTTGAGTCGATGTGTTCAGTCCATCAATCTTGAGTAGAATACGGCATATGAGCGGAGAAGCAGCTTATAAACCGTATGGCAGGAGAGGTGTAGCAGTCATAGGTGGTGTTACATTTGTTCAATGTGGAAGTAGGTCGTGCCCAAGAATTAGGCAAGCGAAGAATTCCTAAGTATTAAGATCCCAAGAAGTTGCAGTGTCTGACAGGTTTGTAGATGGATGGTTCAGAGAACCGACATGTTGATAAATTAGACACATGTGCAACTCTTGGGTATCTTTATTGAGGAAACGTTTCGCCACACAGTGGCTTCATCAGTCCATACGTAGGAGAAACTTGAAGAACAGGAGGAGAATGAGGTAATCAGTCCCTCAACCTTGAGTCGATGTGTTCAGTCCATCAATCTTGAGTAGAATACGGCATATGAGCGGAGAAGCAGCTTATAAACCGTATGGCAGGAGAGGTGTAGCAGTCATAGGTGGTGTTACATTTGTTCAATGTGGAAGTAGGTCGTGCCCAAGAATTAGGCAAGCGAAGAATTCCTAAGTATTAAGATCCCAAGAAGTTGCAGTGTCTGACAGGTTTGTAGATGGATGGTTCAGAGAACCGACATGTTGATAAATTAGACACATGTGCAACTCTTGGGTATCTTTATTGAGGAAACGTTTCGCCACACAGTGGCTTCATCAGTCCATACGTAGGAGAAACTTGAAGAACAGGAGGAGAATGAGGTAATCAGTCCCTCAACCTTGAGTCGATGTGTTCAGTCCATCAATCTTGAGTAGAATACGGCATATGAGCGGAGAAGCAGCTTATAAACCGTATGGCAGGAGAGGTGTAGCAGTCATAGGTGGTGTTACATTTGTTCAATGTGGAAGTAGGTCGTGCCCAAGAATTAGGCAAGCGAAGAATTCCTAAGTATTAAGATCCCAAGAAGTTGCAGTGTCTGACAGGTTTGTAGATGGATGGTTCAGAGAACCGACATGTTGATAAATTAGACACATGTGCAACTCTTGGGTATCTTTATTGAGGAAACGTTTCGCCACACAGTGGCTTCATCAGTCCATACGTAGGAGAAACTTGAAGAACAGGAGGAGAATGAGGTAATCAGTCCCTCAACCTTGAGTCGATGTGTTCAGTCCATCAATCTTGAGTAGAATACGGCATATGAGCGGAGAAGCAGCTTATAAACCGTATGGCAGGAGAGGTGTAGCAGTCATAGGTGGTGTTACATTTGTTCAATGTGGAAGTAGGTCGCTTGCCTAATTCTTGGGCACGACCTACTTCCACATTGAACAAATGTAACACCACCTATGACTGCTACACCTCTCCTGCCATATGGTTTATAAGCTGCTTCTCCGCTCATATGCCGTATTCTACTCAAGATTGATGGACTGAACACATCGACTCAAGGTTGAGGGACTGATTACCTCATTCTCCTCCTGTTCTTCAAGTTTCTCCTACGTATGGACTGATGAAGCCACTGTGTGGCGAAACGTTTCCTCAATAAAGATACCCAAGAGTTGCACATGTGTCTAATTTATCAACATGTCGGTTCTCTGAACCATCCATCTACAGAAAAAAAATATTAAATTTAGTCTTACTGGCTCATCCCTGCCTATCATTCTATTAGTTTCTCTCATATTTTGGCTTAAAATTTTCCGCTAATGCCTCCATTAACTTTGCTCTCTTCTTTTCCTGGCCTGCCTATGTAGACTCCAATTTTCCCAGTCAGTTTCTGATTGAAATTCCCCATGATCAATAGCTTTTCCTTTTAAATCATTAACCGCATTTCCTGCTGTCATTAATATTCCAATTATTTACTAGTTTTTGCTTATACTCTGTTTTAAATTTTCCGTTGTTTGGCGAAGAGTTGTATATCACTGCCATAATCACCTGACTTCCTACCCTTATGTTAGATAAAAGGACACAAATTCAACTAATTTGGCTTTTGATGCTTGCGCGCGCGCGCGCGCGTGTGTGTGTGTGTGTGTGTGTGTGTGTACTCACCTAGTTGTACTCACCTAGTTGAGGTTGCAGGGGTCGAGTCCAAGCTCCTGGCCCCGCCTCTTCACTGGTCGCCACTAGGTCACTCTCCCTGAACCATGAGCTTTATCGTACCTGTGTGTGTGTGTGTGTGTGTGTGTGTGTGTGTGTGTGTGTGTGTGTGTGTGTGTGTAAACACGCTTTATATTTGCTGAATAATTACCAAAATGAGTAGAAACGTTTTGCATGCTTCCTTAAGATACCTGCAACCCCTGTTCACCTAGCAGTAATAAGGCACCTGGGTGTTAGTGACCTTACACCTGCTACCTGTGTTCACCTAGCAGTAATAAAGTACCTGGGTGTTAGTCACCTTACACCTGATACCTGTGTTCACCTAGCAGTAAGTAGGTACCTGGGTGTTAGTCACCTTACACCTGATACCCGTGTTCACCTAGCAGTAAGTAGGTACCTGGGTCTTAGTCATTTTACACCTGTAGCCCCTGTTCACCTAGCAGTAAGTAGGTACCTGGGTGTTAGCCGACTGTTGTGGGTCGCATCCTATGAAGGGTACCCAGTCTTCAAAGACCGGGTAACATCCTTCATATTAACCCATAAAAGTATTACTTAAAAGTCCTATTAGTTAATATACAAACATTTTATTAACAAAAATATATGGTACAAAGAGCTGCCAATTGTAACCCCAATGTCATTTTTTCCATCACCAAATCAGATTTTGGTTGCCATGACAACTTAACAACACCCGCTCCCAAATGTGATATTTTCGTTGCAATTTTAATCAAGCGGCATGAATATTCATATCAATAATGTTTTGACACAAAATGTTATACATTCACGGTGTCATCGTGTTATTCGTCTCGCTGTCGGGGTTACTGCGGATTTACATCATATTGCTAATAAAAACAAGTGCAATTATTACCTATTTTGAAACTGTAATTGCAAGAAGCAAGAGTAGTAGCAGTGTTAGTAACAGTAGTAGCACTAACAGAAACAGCAGCAGTAGTAGGATATATAGCAAAGGGCTAGTAACCTCTTCTCCTGTATAAATTACTTAATGGAGAAAGAAGAAAAATTTTCGTTTCTCCTCTTTCGAGTGTGTGTATATGTATATATCAATAACAACACTTCGCTAGCCAAGGATTCGAACCCATGTTGTACTGGCCTGCCTCATGGTAAGCGAGAACCACATGACGCTTTAAACTACAGGACCACCCAACCCTACCCTAGGGTTGGTTGGTCCTGCGGTTCTCGCTTACCATGAGGCAGGCCGGTACAACATGGGTTCGAATCCTTGGCTAGGGCAGTGTTGTTATTGATCAATACCACTCGTTCTTGGTTACAATAAATTATATATATATATATATATATATATATATATATATATATATATATATATTGATAAATTAGACACATGTGCAACTCTTGTGTGGCGAAACGTTTCCTCAATAAAGATACCCAAGAGTTGCACATGTGTCTAATTTATCAACATGTCGGTTCTCTGAACCATCCATCTACAGAAAAAAAATATTAAATTTAGTCTTACTGGCTCATCCCTGCCTATCATTCTATTAGTTTCTCTCATATTTTGGCTTAAAATTTTCCGCTAATGCCTCCATTAACTTTGCTCTCTTCTTTTCCTGGCCTGCCTATGTAGACTCCAATTTTCCCAGTCAGTTTCTGATTGAAATTCCCCATGATCAATAGCTTTTCCTTTTAAATCATTAACCGCATTTCCTGCTGTCATTAATATTCCAATTATTTACTAGTTTTTGCTTATACTCTGTTTTAAATTTTCCGTTGTTTGGCGAAGAGTTGTATATCACTGCCATAATCACCTGACTTCCTACCCTTATGTTAGATAAAAGGACACAAATTCAACTAATTTGGCTTTTGATGCTTGCGCGCGCGCGCGCGCGTGTGTGTGTGTGTGTGTGTGTGTACTCACCTAGTTGTACTCACCTAGTTGAGGTTGCAGGGGTCGAGTCCAAGCTCCTGGCCCCGCCTCTTCACTGGTCGCCACTAGGTCACTCTCCCTGAACCATGAGCTTTATCGTACCTGTGTGTGTGTGTGTGTGTGTGTGTGTGTGTGTGTGTGTGTGTGTGTGTGTGTGTGTGTGTGTAAACACGCTTTATATTTGCTGAATAATTACCAAAATGAGTAGAAACGTTTTGCATGCTTCCTTAAGATACCTGCAACCCCTGTTCACCTAGCAGTAATAAGGCACCTGGGTGTTAGTGACCTTACACCTGCTACCTGTGTTCACCTAGCAGTAATAAAGTACCTGGGTGTTAGTCACCTTACACCTGATACCTGTGTTCACCTAGCAGTAAGTAGGTACCTGGGTGTTAGTCACCTTACACCTGATACCCGTGTTCACCTAGCAGTAAGTAGGTACCTGGGTCTTAGTCATTTTACACCTGTAGCCCCTGTTCACCTAGCAGTAAGTAGGTACCTGGGTGTTAGCCGACTGTTGTGGGTCGCATCCTATGAAGGGTACCCAGTCTTCAAAGACCGGGTAACATCCTTCATATTAACCCATAAAAGTATTACTTAAAAGTCCTATTAGTTAATATACAAACATTTTATTAACAAAAATATATGGTACAAAGAGCTGCCAATTGTAACCCCAATGTCATTTTTTCCATCACCAAATCAGATTTTGGTTGCCATGACAACTTAACAACACCCGCTCCCAAATGTGATATTTTCGTTGCAATTTTAATCAAGCGGCATGAATATTCATATCAATAATGTTTTGACACAAAATGTTATACATTCACGGTGTCATCGTGTTATTCGTCTCGCTGTCGGGGTTACTGCGGATTTACATCATATTGCTAATAAAAACAATTATTACCTATTTTGAAACTGTAATTGCAAGAAGCAAGAGTAGTAGCAGTGTTAGTAACAGTAGTAGCACTAACAGAAACAGCAGCAGTAGTAGGATATATAGCAAAGGGCTAGTAACCTCTTCTCCTGTATAAATTACTTAATGGAGAAAGAAGAAAAATTTTCGTTTCTCCTCTTTTGAGTGTGTGTATATGTATATATCAATAACAACACTTCGCTAGCCAAGGATTCGAACCCATGTTGTACTGGCCTGCCTCATGGTAAGCGAGAACCACATGACGCTTTAAACCACAGGACCACCCAACCTTACCCTAGGGTTGGTTGGTCCTGCGGTTCTCGCTTACCATGAGGCAGGCCGGTACAACATGGGTTCGAATCCTTGGCTAGGGCAGTGTTGTTATTGATCAATACCACTCGTTCTTGGTTACAATAATTATATATATATATATATATATATATATATATATATATATATATATATATATATATATATATATATTGATAAATTAGACACATGTGCAACTCTTGTGTGGCGAAACGTTTCCTGAATAAAGATACCCAAGAGTTGCACATGTGTCTAATTTATCAACATGTCGGTTTGGTAAAAGGACACAAGTGCAACTAATGTGACATTTATTGTGGCAACGTTTCGCTCTCCAGGAGCTTTATCAAGCCATTACAAACAATACATGGACACAGAGGGTATATAAAGGCTCAGAGTGAGGTGAATACTAGTGAGGTACCATTTCGATGTTCACTAGTGGTAGTAGTTGTAGTGACAAAAGCAATTAATTAGTGACAAAAGCAATTAATTCGGATATAAAAGCTATTACTTGGGTAACATAAAAATAGGTTGGACAAATATAAACTGGAATGAGGCAGGTTGTTTCAGTGTTCACTCTCTGTGCTTTGTGTAGTATAACAGGAGAGACTATGTGATGGCAGGGTTTACTGTTTTCAGGAGGATTCTTGCTAAGACTTCGGAGATGGTGAAGCTGCCGTTGTTTTGTTTAATTGTATTCGAAACAGCGATCAGTGCTGATTCAAGGCACTTGCGTGTGCGGAAATTAGTTTCTTTTATCACTAATTGGGCGTCTCTGAATTTCATAAGATGATTGGTGGAATTTCGGTGTTGTACACAGGCGTTGTTTAAGTTGTCGTTCCTACATGCGTATATGTGTTCATTGAGGCGGGTGTCGAGGTTTCTTGCTGTTTCACCTACGTAGATCTTGTCACAGCCTCCACAGGGTATAGTGTAAACTCCTGCATTGACTGGTTCGTGGTGCTTGGGTTTTGTCCTGGTTAGATCCTTTATTGAAGTGGTAGAAGCGATGGCGACTCTGGTGTTAGCTTGTGAAAGTACTTTTGAGACGTTTAGTGCAACCTGGCTGTTGGGAAGAATTATAACTTTGTTGGGAGCGGTGTTGATGCGTGGAGAATTGATGATCTGAAGAGCTCTTTTCTTGCAGTCTTTGATGAAAAAAGAAGGAAATTGTAACTCAGTGAATGTTTGGTGAATGTAAGTACATTCCTCGTCAAGAAACTCAGGACTACAAATTCGGTATGCTCTTAGGAAAAACCCGATGATGATGCCTCTTTTGGTCTTGGTATCTTGACTGGAATAGAAGTGTGTGAGATCATTTTTATTGGTGGGTTTCCGATAAACTTGAAATCTTAGGTTGTTGTCTACTTTGTGAATGAGGACGTCGAGGAAAGGTAGCTTGTCATTGGACTCTTCTTCTAGTGTAAACTGAATCGCTGGTTCAACTGCGTTGAGCCTTGCCTGAAGATCCCGTACATCAAAACGTTTTGGAGTTATTACGAGGACATCGTCCACGTAACGTAACCAAGTGACGCTTGAAGGGATGATGTTGGCGAAGTGTTCGGACTCTAGGTGTTCCATGTATAAGTTGGCTAGGACGGCACTTATTGGGGACCCCATTCCCATGCCGTAGGTTTGTTTGTAGAGCTTGTTATTGAAGGAAAAACAGTTGAAGTTAACACAGAGTTCAATCAAGTCAACAAAATCTCCGGGAGGTAAAGGAAGATTAAGGTCCTGGTTGACTTTACGTCGTAGAACCTCGATGGCTTTTTTGGTAGGTACTTTTGTGAAGAGGGAAGTCACATCCAAACTGCTTAGTTTCTTGTTACGGATGGAGAGGTTACGGATGCGGTTGAGAAGGTCGCCTGAGTGTTTAAGATGAGCGGGGCTGATGGTCCCCAGAAGGCAGGAAAGATGTTTGGCAAGAACTCCGGCTAGTTTGTGTGGAGCACTGCCTATTCCTGACGTGATTGGTCTGAGAGGAATATTGTGTTTATGGGTCTTGGGTAAACCATACATGTGTGCTGGTTTAGGGTTGCTTGGTAACAAGTACAGAAGTTTCTTCCCTTCTCTAGTGCGTTTGAGTATTTGTCTGCTTTTGTATAGAAAGTCTTTGGTGAGCGTCTCCCACTGTTGAGTGCTGATAGGTTCGTATGTAGATTGATCATTCAAAAGGTCCATCATTTTAGTGTTGTAGTCACTGGTGTTGAGTATGACGACTCCACCTCCTTTGTCGGCGGTGGTGACGATAATGTTGGGGTCGTTGGCGAGGTCCTTAAGGGCAGTGATGTATCTTCTAGGAAGATTAGAAGAAGAAGGTTCACATAAAGCTGCAGTGAGAAGGCCCTGTATATAACCCTTCTGGAAGTTGCTGTCACTGTGTCTATGGTTCCTGGTAACAAGATTGAGTTGATAGTTAGGTTTGCGTATGTTGGTGGTAAATTTGAGTCCCAGACTCAGTGCTTGTTTCTCGTAGTCGGTTAAGGTGCGTGACGATAAGTTGTTTATCAGGGATTCGCGTCCCATTTCCTTCCATCGACTGTTAGTGCAGAGGTACTGAAGTTTGCGATTGAGTTTGATCTTCTGTTGGAGGTTAGCTGTGGTGACTGTGCTGAGAATATGCTCAGCAGTGTGTTGGTCAATCTGAAGATTGGCCCTCATATTCCTTGCAGTTTCAAAGGTTTCCTTAGCGATGTTAGAAAGTTCTTCGGCACATTCAGTTAAGTAAGCTTGGGTAGCTGGAGAGAAGGGGTGCTTGGAGTTGGAGAGTTGTGCAGGAGTAGACTTAGGGATCACCTTCTCTGCCAGGCAATCTTGTAGGAAGTTGTGTCTGTTGCGATAGCTGTGAGCACGAAGAAGGGTGTCCAAATAACGTCTGCATGAAATGTCCATTATGTTGCGGTGTCCGACAGATTGTAATAAAGTTGGTAGAATTACCGACAATATGTAAAGTAAAAGGACACAAGTGCAACTAATGTGACATTTATTGTGGCAACGTTTCGCTCTCCAGGAGCTTTATCAAGCCATTACAAACAATACATGGACACAGAGGGTATATAAAGGCTCAGAGTGAGGTGAATACTAGTGAGGTACCATTTCGATGTTCACTAGTGGTAGTAGTAGTAGTAACAGTGGTAATACAATATGGAAGAGCAATTAATTCGTACATGAGTAAAAGGATATAAAAGCTATTACTTGGGTAACATAAAAATAGGTTGGACAAATATAGACTGGAAAGAGGCAGGTTCTTTTCGGTGTTCACTCTCTGTAATGTGCTTTGTGTAGTATAACAGGAGAGACTATGTGATGGCAGGGTTTACTGTTTTCAGGAGGATTCTTGCTAAGACTTCGGAGATGGTGAAGCTGCCGTTGTTTTGTTTAATTGTATTCGAAACAGCGATCAGTGCTGATTCAAGGCACTTGCGTGTGCGGAAATTAGTTTCTTTGATCACTGAATTTCATGAGATGATTGGTGGAATTTCGGTGTTGTACACAGGCGTTGTTTAAGTTGTCGTTCCTACATGCGTAAATGTGTTCATTGAGGCGGGTGTCGAGGTTTCTTGCTGTTTCACCTACGTAGATCTTGTCACAGCCTCCACAGGGTATAGTGTAAACTCCTGCATTGACTTTCTACACAAAACCAGACAAATACTCAAATGCACTAGAGAAGGGAAGAAACTTCTGTACTTGTTACCAAGCAACCCTAAACCAGCACACATGTATGGTTTACCCAAGACCCATAAACACAATATTCCTCTCAGACCAATCACGTCAGGAATAGGCAGTGCTCCACACAAACTAGCCGGAGTTCTTGCCAAACATCTTTCCTGCCTTCTGGGGACCATCAGCCCCGCTCATCTTAAACACTCAGGCGACCTTCTCAACCGCATCCGTAACCTCTCCATCCGTAACAAGAAACTAAGCAGTTTGGATGTGACTTCCCTCTTCACAAAAGTACCTACCAAAAAAGCCATCGAGGTTCTACGACGTAAAGTCAACCAGGACCTTAATCTTCCTTTACCTCCCGGAGATTTTGTTGACTTGATTGAACTCTGTGTTAACTTCAACTGTTTTTCCTTCAATAACAAGCTCTACAAACAAACCTACGGCATGGGAATGGGGTCCCCAATAAGTGCCGTCCTAGCCAACTTATACATGGAACACCTAGAGTCCGAACACTTCGCCAACATCATCCCTTCAAGCGTCACTTGGTTACGTTACGTGGACGATGTCCTCGTAATAACTCCAAAACGTTTTGATGTACGGGATCTTCAGGCAAGGCTCAACGCAGTTGAACCAGCGATTCAGTTTACACTAGAAGAAGAGTCCAATGACAAGCTACCTTTCCTCGACGTCCTCATTCACAAAGTAGACAACAACCTAAGATTTCAAGTTTATCGGAAACCCACCAATAAAAATGATCTCACACACTTCTATTCCAGTCAAGATACCAAGACCAAAAGAGGCATCATCATCGGGTTTTTCCTAAGAGCATACCGAATTTGTAGTCCTGAGTTTCTTGACGAGGAATGTACTTACATTCACCAAACATTCACTGAGTTACAATTTCCTTCTTTTTTCATCAAAGACTGCAAGAAAAGAGCTCTTCAGATCATCAATTCTCCACGCATCAACACCGCTCCCAACAAAGTTATAATTCTTCCCAACAGCCAGGTTGCACTAAACGTCTCAAAAGTACTTTCACAAGCTAACACCAGAGTCGCCATCGCTTCTACCACTTCAATAAAGGATCTAACCAGGACAAAACCCAAGCACCACGAACCAGTCAATGCAGGAGTTTACACTATACCCTGTGGAGGCTGTGACAAGATCTACGTAGGTGAAACAGCAAGAAACCTCGACACCCGCCTCAATGAACACATATACGCATGTAGGAACGACAACTTAAACAACGCCTGTGTACAACACCGAAATTCCACCAATCATCTTATGAAATTCAGAGACGCCCAATTAGTGATAAAAGAAACTAATTTCCGCACACGCAAGTGCCTTGAATCAGCACTGATCGCTGTTTCGAATACAATTAAACAAAACAACGGCAGCTTCACCATCTCCGAAGTCTTAGCAAGAATCCTCCTGAAAACAGTAAACCCTGCCATCACATAGTCTCTCCTGTTATACTACACAAAGCACAGAGAGTGAACACTGAAACAACCTGCCTCATTCCAGTTTATATTTGTCCAACCTATTTTTATGTTACCCAAGTAATAGCTTTTATATCCTTTTACTCATGTACGAATTAATTGCTTTTGTCACTACCACTACTACTACTACTACTACCACTAGTGAACATCGAAATGGTACCTCACTAGTATTCACCTCACTCTGAGCCTTTATATACCCTCTGTGTCCATGTATTGTTTGTAATGGCTTGATAAAGCTCCTGGAGAGCGAAACGTTGCTACAATAAATGTCACATTAGTTGCACTTGTGTCCTTTTACTTTACATTCTACCAACTTTATTACATATAAGAACATAAGAACATAAGAAAGGAGGAACACTGCAGGATTGTCGGTAATTCTACCAACTTTGCCACCCAAGAAATAAGCTCTGATGTGAAAGTCCCACTCAAATCCAACCCATCCCACTCATGTACTTATCCAACCTAGATTTGAAACTACCCAAAGTCCCAGCCTCAATAACCCAACTAGGTAGACTGTTCCACTCATCAACTACCCTATTTCCAAACCAATACTTTCCGATGTCCTTTCTAAATCTAAACTTATCTAATTTAAATCCATTACTGCGCGTTCTCTCTTGGAGAGACATCCTCAAGACCTTATTAATATCCCCTTTATTAATACCTATCTTCCACTTATACACTTCGATCAGGTCTCCTCTCATTCTTCGTCTAACAAGTGAATGTAACTTAAGAGTCTTCAATCTTTCTTCATAAGGAAGATTTCTGATGCTATGTATTAATTTAGTCATCCTACGCTGAATGTTTTCTAACGAATTTATGTCCATTTTGTAATACGGAGACCAGAACTGAGCTGCATAATCAAGGTGAGGCCTTACTAATGATGTATAAAGCTGCAGTATGACCTCTGGACTTCTGTTGCTTACACTTCTTGATATAAATCCCAGTAATCTATTTGCCTTATTACGTACGCTTAGGCATTGCTGTCTTGGTTTAAGGTTGCTGCTCACCATAACCCCCAAGTCCTTTTCGTAATCTGTATGGCTAAGTTCTACATCATTTAATTTATAAGTACTAGGGTTATGGGCACTCCCAAGCTTCAGAACCTTGCATTTATCTACATTGAACTGCATCTGCCACTTTTCTGACCAAGAATAGAGTTTGTTTAAATCCTCCTGAAGTTCCCTAACATCTACGTTTGAATCAATTATCCTACCTATCTTTGTGTCATCGGCGAATTTGCTCATATCACTAGTAATTCCCTCATCAAGATCATTGATATATATTATAAATAACAACGGGCCCAAGACTGATCCCTGTGGAACGCCACTTGTTACAGATCCCCACTCGGATTTAACCCCATTTATGGACACTCTCTGCTTCCTGTCAGTGAGCCATGACTCGATCCACGAGAGCACTTTTCCCCCAATGCCATGAGCTGCCACTTTCTTTAACAGTCTATGGTGCGGAACTCTATCAAAAGCCTTACTAAAATCTAAGTAAATAATATCAAATTCTTTATTGTGGTCAACAGCCTCAAAAGCTTTACTGAAGAAAGTTAATAAATTAGTTAGACAAGACCGGCCTCTTGTGAATCCATGCTGAGTATCATTAATCAAGCTATGCTTATCGAGATGGCTTCTTATAATCTCAGCTATAATTGACTCTAGTAATTTGCCTACAATTGAGGTCAGGCTTATTGGGCGGTAATTTGACGGTAACGACTTGTCCCCTGTTTTAAAAATAGGAATTACATTAGCCATCTTCCACATATCAGACACTACACCTGTTTGAAGAGATAAATTAAAAATATTAGTTAATGGTTCACAGAGTTCCATTTTGCATTCCTTAAGAACCCTTGAAAAAACCTCATCAGGACCCGGCGACTTATTTTGCTTCAGTCTGTCTATCTGCCTCACAACCATCTCACTAGTGACTGTGATGTTACATAATTTATCTTCTTCTAGCCCACTGTAAAAATTAATTACTGGAATATTGTTAGTGTCTTCCTGTGTAAAAACTGAGAGAAAATAATTATTTAAAATCAAGCACATTTCATTCTCATTGTCAGTAAGGTGCCCATAGTTATTTTTAAGGGGACCTATCTTATCTCTAACTTTTGTTCTATAGACCTGGAAAAAACTTTTTGGGTTAGTTTTAGAATCCCTAGCAACTTTAATTTCATAGTCCCTTTTAGCTTTTCTTATCCCCTTTTTAATGTCCCTCTTAATGTCAATATACTGATTCATAAGATGACCCTCACCTCTTTTGATACGCCTATAAATTCCTTTCTTATGCCCTAGTAGATATTTGAGCCTATTATTCATCCATTTTGGGTCATTTCTATTTGATCTAATTTCTTTATATGGGATAAACGCTCTTTGAGCAGCATGTATAGTGTTCAGAAAACTGTCATATTGATAGCTCTCTTCGTTACCCCAGTCAACAGATGATAAGTGTTCTCTAAGCCCATCGTAATCTGCTAAGCGAAAATCTGGGACTGTTACTGAGTTATCGCTACTATCGTACTTCCATTCAATGCTAAATGTAATTGATTTGTGGTCGCTAGCACCCAGTTCCTCTGAAATTTCTAAATTATTAACAAGGGATTCATTGTTTGCCATAACTAAGTCAAGCAGGTTATTTCCCCTTGTAGGTTCTGTCACAAACTGCTTCAAAAAACAATCCTGAAATACTTCTAAGAAGTCGTACGATTCTAAATTCCCAGTCAAGAAATTCCAATCAACATGACTAAAGTTAAAGTCTCCTAGAATTACTACATTATCGTGCCTTGTGGCCTTAACAATTTCCTCCCATAGTAGTTTCCCTTGGTCCCTATCTAAGTTAGGGGGACGGTATATCACTCCTAAAATCAGTTTTTCATGCCCCTCTGAAAATTCTATCCAAACAGACTCTGTATGTGTTACTTCAGACTTAATACCCGTTTTTATGCAACAGTTCAAGCGATCTCGGACATACAATGCCACCCCACCCCCCCTCCCAATACTTCTATCTTCTTGGAACAATTTAAAACCCTGAATATGACATTCCGCAGGCATGTCCCGACTTTTTGAATTAAACCACGTCTCAGTTAAGGCAAATACATCAATGTTACCTACACTAGCAACTAATCTCAACTCGTCCATCTTATTCCTAGCACTACGGCAATTAGCATAATAAACATTGAAAGACTCTCCTTTCTCTTTACCCTTCCTGCTCATTTCTATTTTCCTACTAAACCTATTACTGTCCTTATCACCCAAGGTCCCTGGCTTTTCAATATCTATCTCGTTCTTATTATTACTAGTTTCCCTAGAACTCGTAATATTACTACACTGGGACTTCACTGTTTTCCTGCCAAAACCCATACCACTAACTATTCCTAGTTTAAAGTCCTAACTGCTCCCTCCACTGCAGTTGCCAGTGCTTCCACCCCACACCTAGATAAGTGAACCCCATCCCTAGCATACATGTCATTTCTGCCATAGAAGAGGTCCCAGTTGTCAATGAATGTTACCGCATTTTCCTTACAGTATTTGTTCAGCCAGCAATTGACACCAATTGCCCTGGACAACCATTCACTTCCAACTCCCCTCCTTGGCAAAATACCACATATGAGAGGGTTCCCACCCTTACTTCTAATTATTTCTATTGCTGACCTATACCTGCTAATCAGGTCCTCACTCCTACGTCTGCCAACATCGTTGCCTCCAGCACTGAGACAGATAATAGGATTGCTCCCATTACCTCTCATGATGTCATCCAGACGGCTAACAATATCCTCCATCCCAGCCCCAGGAAAGCAAACTCTCTGTCTCCTACTCCTGTCCTTCAAGCAGAACGCCCTATCCATATACCTAACTTGGCTATCCCCAACAACAACAATATTCTTACCTTCCTTAATGTCTTTCGTCGTGTCGTTCCCAGTAGTCAACTCACATTCGTCGGGTAGCACTGAGAATGTATTGGATGTTTCCACAACAGTTTCCACGGCAGTCTCTTTCTTCTTCATCGTTTCTACCTTTCCATTCGTCTTCTTAATCGTCAACTTCTTTCCCTGCTGTCCAGCCACTGACCAGTTTCCCTTCTTGACCTGAGGACTCAAAACAGGAGGACTACGAATCTTCTTGTTTTCCTCGGTCAATCGCCTAATTTCCAAATTCGCCAACCTCAATTCTTCCTTAAGCTGTTGGTAAAGTTGCTCGATGGAGGGCATCTTGCTTCAATTCTAGAGAGCGCGCAAACAGGTCTTCACAGAGCCAAGTACACGTCAACACTGCGCAAATGCCAACTCAATCAGGAGCTACTGCGCAGCACGTCCGCACGGCCCAATAGCTTGCTTACTACCTCATTAGAATCATGTTTCATAAAAAGCAGTTTTGAAAATAATATGAATATTTCCTTTGGTTTATATAAATTGGATTCATTTATAATTAATAAAATTTGCGAAGAATTTAATGATACATTAGACAAGTAAAAAATCTTAACGCTTGGGTGGAGTATCAGGTGCGCTTCACAGAGTCGGGTGATGCCACGTGACTGTGAGGTGCGGTCTATGTTATGTTGACGTGATTGTGAGGTGTAGTCTTGCCCCTTTATATGCCTTCTTGTTGATGTTTAGAGTTTTATAGTTCCCTGATAATGTGAAAAGTCACGAAACGCTTAGAATTTCTCTATTTTTTCATAGTAGTTGTTTTGCTTATTGTGAAATCACCTGTTTACTGTGATTTTATTTCACACACATATATATATATATATATATATATATATATATATATATATATATATATATATATATATATATATATATATATATATATATATATATATATATACACACACACATAAGACAAAAATGAGGAAGAATGTTAGTCTGTATAATTCAATCTGCAGCTGAGGTCTTCTTCAGCAGAATACTAAGCAATGAGGAGAGCGCTCAAGTATTTATACTGGTGGGGACAGAAGAGGTGGAACTCCTGGAGTCCTTGTAGTGCTAGATGACATCTTTTAGTGGCCAACCTTTTTCGGGGACATGAAGATGTATAGATTCATCTCGTGGAGGTTTCCGTCTTTGGGAAACATGATGTCAGATGAATTTGATAATAATATGTAATGATGAATTAAGACACATGTGCAATAATTCCGACAAGCTGATACGTAACAGTTAGGTATCTTTATAACGAAACGTTTCACTTACACAATAGACTCCTTCAGTCGATTTCAGAGGTAACAGGAACAGTAGAGATACAAAGACGATGTAAAGAAGTCTACTGTCAGGCGAAACGTTTCTGAATAAAGATACCTAACTGCTGCACCTGTGTATTATTATCAACTTGCGTCTTAATGTTGGTGTTTCAAGATAGTCCTGTTAGCCTGAGTCACATGTTAGATGGTACCTGATTCACCTTGCTTCTGGCAGGTGTTTCTCTGGTACGTATATAGTTATTACCTCAGGTCTGAAATTTCCTTGTGGAAGATGCAAGCTCAGCATAGTTTCAATTAGTGTTGCCTCAATTGATTTACGCTTGTATGGGTCTTCCATTTTGCAAATGATATTGACGGCGTCCCAGTGGATTGTGTGGTGTGAATTTTTTGATAGGAATGAGTGCAGAGCCTTCATGACTGTACCGAGTGAGCGTTTGTGGTCAGTTATCCTGTTCCCAAGGATTTTTGCTGCTTTCTCCTGTATACAACTAAATTAAACTTGTTGAACGGGATTTAGTTCATTTGGGCCTCACTTTAAACTTTTTTTATGTGGGAGATTCTTGGAAAACAATTGTCTGATTTGTTTGAGTAAGAAAATGTAAGTCTTGTGAAGTTTTTGTTTTGTTTATGGATATTATTGATGGAATATATACATACTGTACTAACGCACGCACGCACGCACGCACGCACGCACGCACGCACGCACGCACGCACACACACACACACACACACAGGGCCAGGAGCTCGGACTCGACCCCCGCAACCTCAACTAGGTGAGTACACACACACACACACACACACACACACACACGAAAGGAGGAATGGGAGGAAATGGCAAAGAAGAGCAGAATAACCCAGGCACAGGTGGCAGGGCAAGCACACCCCCCAGAAACACCTGCAGAAGGACTCCAACCACGACACCCCCAAGGCAACTGAACAATCTAAACCAACAATTACACACCGATCCCTCTGTTCCCACCCCCGCACCACGAACCCTACCCCTACAGCAACCCCTATGGGAGCTCTTCCTTCACCTCCACTGCAACCCCCCACAGGCTCCCACCAGGGCTCCTGCTCTCCCAACTCCAGTATTCCCCCAGGACCACAGTTACAGTATTAGAACAGAAGTTGAAGGTTTGGTACACAAATGCGGATGGATTAACAAATAAATATGAGGAGTGGCAAGAAAGAATCAATGAGAAGCCCCCAGACATCATAGTAGTTACAGAAACAAAACTCACTGAGACAATAACAGATGCAATCTTCCCACCAGGATATCAGATCATGAGGAAAGATAGATGGGGCAGAGGGGGAGGAGGGGTTGCTCTGCTCGTCAAAAAACGATAGAAATTCGAGAAAATGGGAGGCATAGATGAGACAGGAGAAAGGGACCACATAGTAGGTACACTTCAGTCTGGGGAGCACAAGGTGATCATTGCAGTGATGTATAACCCACCACAGAACTGCAGGAGGCCAAGATAGGAATATGAAGAGAGCAACAGAGTAATGGTGGACACACTTGCTGAGGTGGCAAGAAGAGCTCACTCAAGCAGAGCAAAGCTGCTAGTAATGGGTGATTTCAACCACAGGGAGATTGACTGGGAAAACTTGGAGCCACATGGAGGTCCCGAAACATGGAGAGCCAAGATGTTGGATGTGGTGCTGGAAAACCTCATGCACCAACATGTTAAGGACACTACCAGAGTGAGAGGGGAGGACGAGCCAGCAAAATTGGACCTTGTGTTCACCCTGGGCAGTTCAGACATTGAGGACATCACATATGAGAGTCCCCTAGAAGCTAGTGACCACGTGGTTCTGTGCTGTGTATACATAGAGTTGCAAGTGGAGAGAGTAACAAGAGTTGAATGGGAAAAGCCAGACTATAAAAGAGGGGACTACATAGGTTTGAGGAACTTCCTGCAGGAGGTTCCGTGGGACAGAGGACTGGCAGGAAAGCCAATAAATGAAATGATGGAATTTGTAACAACAAAATGCAAGGAGGCAGTGGAACGGTTTATTCCCAAGGGCAACAGAAACAATAGGAAGACCAGAACGAGCCCCTGGTTTGCCCGACGGTGTAAGGAGGCAAAAAGTAAGTGCAATAGAGAATGGAAAAAGTACAGAAGGCAGAGAACACATGAAAATAGGGAGATTAGTCGCAGAGCCAGGAACGAGTATGCACAGGTAAGGAGGGAGGCCCAGCGACAGTATGAAAATAACATAGCATCGAAAGTCAAGACTGACCCAAAACTGTTGTATAGCCACATCAGGAGGAAGACAACAGTCAAAGACCAGGTGATCAGACTGAGGACAGAAGGTGGAGATCTAACAAGAAATGATCAGGAGGTATGTGAGGAGCTAAACAGGAGATTTAAGGAAGTTTTTACAGTAGAGACAGGAAGGGCTCTGGGTAGACAGCACAGAAGGGAACATCAAGAGGAAATATACCAACAAGTGTTGGATGACATACAAACAACCGAGGAGGAGGTGCAGAAGCTGCTAAGTGACCTTGATACCTCAAAGGCGATGGAACCGGACAACATCTCCCCGTGGGTCCTTAGAGAAGGAGCAGAGATGCTGTGCGTGCCCCTAACCACAATCTTCAACACATCCCTTGAAACTGGGCAACTACCTGAGATATGGAAGACGGCAAATGTAGTCCCCATATTTAAGAAAGGAGACAGAAACGAGGCACTAAACTACAGACCTGTGTCTCTGGCATGTACAGTATGTAAAGTCATGGAGAAGATTATCGGGAGGAGAGTGGTGGAACACCTGGAACGGAACAAGATTATAAATGAAAACCAGCATGGATTCATGGAAGGCAAATCCTGTGTCACAAACCTTCTGGAGTTTTATGACAAGGTAACAGAAGTAAGACACAAGAGAGGGGTGGGTTGATTGCATTTTCCTGGACTGCAGGAAGGCCTTTGACACAGTTCCGCACAAGAGATTAGTGCAGAAGCTGGAGGATCAGGCGCATATAACAGGGAGGGCACTGCAATGGATCAGGAAATACCTGACAGGGAGGCAACAATGAGTCATGGTACGTGAAGAGGTATTACAGTGGGCGCCTGTGACGAGCGGGGTCCCACAGGGGTCAGTTCTAGGACCAGTGCTATTTTTGGTATATGCGAACGACGTGATGGAAGGAATAGACTCTGAAGTGTCCCTATACGCAGATGATGTGAAGCAGATGAGAAGAATTAAATCAGATGAGGATGAGGCAGGACTGCAAAGAGACCTGGACAGGCTGGACACGTGGTCCAGAAACTGGCTTCTATTCAACCCTGCCAAATGCAAAGTCATGAAGATTGGGGAGGGGCAAAGAAGACCGCAGACAGAGTATAGGCTAGGTGGACAAAGACTACAGACCTCACTCAGGGAGAAAGATCTTGGGGTGACAATAACACCGAGCACGTCACCGGAGGCACACATCAACCAAATAACTGCTGCAGCATACGGGCGCCTGGCAAACCTGAGAATAGCATTCCGATACCTTAATAAGGAAGCGTTCAATACACTGTACACTGTGTATGTTAGGCCCATACTGGAGTATGCAGCACCAGTCTGGAACCCACACCTGGTCAAACACGTCAAGAAGTTAGAGAAAGTACAAAGGTTTGCAACAAGGCTAGTTCCAGAGCTCAGGGGAATGTCGTACGAGGAAAGGTTGAGGGAAATCGGACTGACGACACTGGAGGACAGAAGGGTCAGGGGAGACATGATAACGACATACAAGATACTGCGGGGAATAGACAAGGTGGACAGAGACAGGATGTTCCAGAGATGGGACACAGAAACAAGGGGTCACAACTGAAAGCTGAAGACTCAGACGAGTCACAGGGACGTTAGGAAGTATTTCTTCAGTCATAGAGTCGTCAGGAAGTGGAATAGCCTAGCAAGTGAAGTAGTGGAGGCAGGAACCATTCATAGTTTTAAGAAGAGGTATGACAAAGCTCAGGAAGCAGAGAGGGAGAGGACCTTGTAGCGATCAGTGAAGAGGCGGGGCCAGGAGCTGAGTCTCGACCCCTGCAACCACAATTAGGTGAGTACACACACACACAGAAGTGTCCCTGTTTGTAGATGATGTGAAGTTAATAAGGAGAATTCAGTCGGAGGAGTTCCAGGCAAGACTACACAGGGATCTGCACAGGCTGCAGGCCTGGTCCAGTAACAGGCTTCTGGAGTTCAACCCCACCATGTGCAAAGTCATGAAGTTCGGGGAAGGGCAAAGAAGACTGCAGACAGAATACAGTCTAGGGGGACAAAGACTTCAAACCTTACTCGAGGAAAAGGATCTTGGAATGTGTATAATATCGAGCACATCTGAGGCGCACATCAACCGAATAACTGCTGCAGCATATGGGCGCCTAGCAAACCTAAGAACATCGTTCCGACATCTCAATCTGGAGTCGTTCAGGACCCTGTACACCGTGTACGTCAGGCCCATATTAAAGTATGCAGCTCCAGTTTGGAACCCACACCTAGCCAAGCACGTCAGTAAACTAGAGAAATTGCAAAGGTTTGCTAAGGGGCATATCCTACGAGGAGAGGTTAAGGGAACTCGACCTGATGACTTTGGAGGGCAGGAGGGACATGATAACGAGGAATCGACAAGGTGGACAGAAACAGGATGTTCCAGAGATGGGACACAGCGACAAGGGGTCACAATTGGAAATTGAAGACTCAGATGAGTAACAGGGATGTTAATAAGTATTTCTTCAGTCACAGAGTTATCAGGAAGTGGAATAGTGTGGAAAGTGAGGTAGTGGAGGCAGGATCCATACATAGCTTTAAGAAGAGATATGATAAAGCTCATGGAGCAGGGAGAGAGTGGACCTAGTGGTGACCAGTGAAGAGGCGGGGCCAGGAGATATGAATAGGCCCTTGCAACCACAATTAAGTGAGTACACACTCAGCCTGGAATCGACATCAGACTGAGGGACTGATAACCTCAAACTCCTAAAATCTTCCACTTTTCTCTGCATTGTACTGAAGAAGCCACTGGCTGGCGAAACGTTTCCAGAATAAAGATACCCAAATATTGCAAATATCCAGTGACACGTTGTTTACCCTGGCCTGTTAGTTATTATTCTTCCCCGACGCCTGAAAGTATATCTGAAGGGAATTCCAGAGCTCAGTCCTCGTCGTGGACGGGTCCAAACCCATGAAAATAATTACAAAATGGACTTAACTGCTAGCTGGTAAGCCCGTTGTTGACATTGTTTACACTGAAATTGAAAGGTATGTCTTTATAGTTTAGAAGTTCTACACAGGTCACCTGTTAAAGGAATTTAATACTTACTGTTAGTATTGGAACCATTTTGAATGGAGGTCTCTGACTACATGATAAACCATACCCCGGCCGGGATTGAACCCGCAATCGTGTCATTACGATTTCGTGAGTCAAGCTACATGATAAACAAAGCACGTCTCCAGTCAGTAGTCAGGCACATGAATTCTTCCTTGTCGAAATCGGCAAGAGGTCATCAGTCCGTTGACATACCACTCGGGCACGATGGATGACATCCAGCACGCTATTTATTTACAAAAGAAATCCCCAAAAACAGGTGACAACTTCCCAGCAGCTGGTTGTTTCTTGGATAAGACAGTTTCCATGAACTAGCAACAGAATTTCCATTCACTTTAATGTGATTTTTAAACGTGATTTTTAAACATAATATTTTGAAACGTATTTGTCCAAAACACTAATTAAAAAAAAAATAATGCCCTTCGCTACCACCCAGCCATCCGATAATTGTGTAATATACACAAAATTACATTTTACACCTCATCCTCACAGAGCCAAATGTCATCCAATGTTACTGATATTAACTAGATAACAACAGCTGTCAAACGTTCTAATCTTAGCATTACGGTATTCAATACTATACTGACATGTAGATGAATAGGACACAGTTGGTTAACACGTTCGAAGCTGAAGGACTGACTACCTTGTCTTCTACTGTCTTTCCGCACCCTCAAATATCTTCTGCACTGAACTGATAAAACCGCTGCATTGAGAAACGTCTACAGAGTAAAGCTACCCAGGTGTTGGAAACTTGTGTCTTGATCGTGTTCTGATCCTCATTCTTGTTAAGCAGAAACTTGTTATGTGGAATGGTACATGTTATAAGAGCATAAGAAAGAAGGAAGGATGCAGCAGGCCTACTGGTCCATGCGAGGCAGGTCCAATTCTACCACCGACTTAAGTCAATGCCTTAACCTAGTCAGGTCAGTCACATTCACTTAAGGGAGGAGCACGGCATCAGACCTAGTAGCACAAGCTAGTCAGGTCCAACTCACACCCACCCACACCCACTCATGTATTTATCTGACATATTTTTGAAACTACACAACGTCTTAGCTTCTATGACGGTACTCGGGAGTTTGTTCCACTCATCCACAACTCTATTACCAAACCAGTGCTTTCCTATATCCTTCCTGAATCTGATTTTTTCCAATTTAAAACGATTGCTGCGAGTCCTGTCTATGCTAGATATTTTTTAGCATGCTATTTACATCCCTTTATTTATTCCTGTTTTCAGTTTATACACCTCAATCATTTCTTCCCTAATTCTACGCCTTTCTAGAGAGTGCAGGTTCAGGGCCCTCAGTCTATCCTCATAGGGAAGATTTCTGAAACATGGGATCAACTTTGTCATCCTCCTTTGTACGTTTTCCAGTGCATTTATATCCATTCTGTAATACGGTAACCAAAACTGTTCAGCGTAATCTAGATGAGGCCTAACCAAAGATATACAGAGTTGAAGAACAACCTGAGGACTTCTGTTCTACTTGATATGAAGCCAGGGATTCTGCTAGCTTTATTGCGAACACTTATGCACTGTTGTTTTGGTTTCACATTACTGCTAACCAGAACTCCTAAATCCTTTCCGCAATCCGTATTATTAAAATGTACATTATTTAGTTTATATGTGGCATGGATATTTTCCTGTCCAACATTTCGAACTTTGCATTTATCAATATTTAACTGCATCTGCCACTTCTCCGACCCTTGCATCAGTCTATTCAAATCATCCTGGAGTGCTCTAGTGTCCTCATTAGAATGAATTGGACTGCCTATTTTGGTGTCAGCAAGTTTGCTTATGTCGCCATTTATTCCCTCATCTATGTTGTTTATGTAAATTGTGAACAACAACGGGCCCAACACTGACCCCTGTGGAACACCGCTTGTGACGTGCTCCTATTCTGATTTCTTCCCATTTATGCAAACTCTCTGCTTCCTATTTGTCAACCATGCCTCTACCCAGGAAAAAATTTCTCCTCCTGCTCCGTGTGCCTTAAGTTTCCTCAACAGCCTCTGATGTGGAACTCTATCAGAAGCCTTACTGACGTCCATATACACAATGTCATATTCAATACCATGATCTACCTCCTCAAATACCTTAGTGAAGAAAGTTAATAAATTCCTAAGACAGGAACGCTCCTTTGTAAAACCGTGTTGAGATTCATTAATCAATTTATGCCTTTCAAGATGGCTACGAATTGCTTCAGCAATTATTGGAGGTAAGGCTTATTGATCTATAGTTCGAAGCTAAGTACCTGTCACCTGCCTTGTAAATAGGTATTCCATTTGAAATTTTCCACTTGTCTGGCACTATGCCAGTTTGTAGTGATGTATTGAAAAGAAGAGCTGTTGTATATGTTATGACTGTTCTCAGCTGTTGTATAAGTGAGATTATCTTCAGTGAAGGAAGAACATGGTAGAGAAGAATTTGCCCTGTTGCCACTGAAGGGTTTGTGATCCAAGGAATAAGAGCTACGCTCGTCTTCCCAGGAGCAATTCTGATTGCCTCCAATTTCCCAGGTGTAATATCCCTAGAAAATACTATTACTACTACTACTACTACTACTACTACTACTAATAATAATAATAATAATAATAATAATAATAAAAGTCGAAGAAGAAGAATTATAAGAATTACATAATAACAACACTAGTATGTAAAATTTATGACGGAACAAAAGCAATTTTCTTCCATTTTGTTAGTGTGAAATTCTGTATTAATGGAAAAGAGGGAAACAGGTAGTTTTGGTGGTGATGGTAGTAGTGGTGGTGGTGGTGGTTATGGATGGGCTAAACAAACCATACCACAGGTGGAGTTAGAGCCCGCGATCAGAGAGTCACAAAACTCCAGACCGACGCGTTAGCCACTGGGCCAGCTAGCCACGATAAGATTCATCTAACTTTTTTTTTTTATATTTTATTTAAAACGTCATGTACAAATATATATAGGTACATATATCAATATGTAACATTGGCACTGGTGATGAGCAATAAACATTCGCTACACAATCTACTGAATAAGCACATAAAGACAATAAAATAAACTTAACACAACCTACAGGCTGCTTCTACGTACGTCGTTTCACAAGTACACAAGGGGTTCATAGATATAGTGGAACCTACTCATTATTGCTTACACCCTTCCCCCCACCAATGAATACATTCTACATTCCCCTGCTACTTAAAATTAAAAAATGACTTGAACATTTCATCTATGTACATCTTAGGAAGGTTAGCATAGGCACCACTGTGACCACAAATGCAAGTTTTTACAGACGAATCTCCAGCTAGCGTGGCCGTGACGAACTCTAGCTCAAGTCCCCTCACGATTTCGTGAGTCATGGATGAGGTGTCAGAAGAAGGGGTGGTAGTGGGGGTTATGGATATTGGGATTGTAGATGTGGAGAGTAATAATTGTAGGGGTGTCAGGAGTCGTGGTAGTAGTGGGGTAACGGTGATGGTGGTGAGAGTTTTGGTGGTGGTGGTGGAGGTAATGGGGATAGTGGTGGTAGCGGTGATGGTAGTGGGGGTTTTGGTGGTGGTTGTGGTAGTAGTGGTGGTAGCGGTGAGATGGTGGTGGGGGTTTTGGTGGTGGCAGTGGTAGTAGTAGTGGTAGAGGTGATGGTGGTGGGTAGTAGAGATAGTTGTACGTATAGAGAAAAGTCACAGTACACCTTCCATAGGTCTCTAAGGACCTTTGCTTAGGCCTAATCTCATCGTGAATTTTATCTCTCCTCTAGGCCTAAGAGAAACATTACTCACTAGCACCTAGGCCTCTATAAATTCAGATAGTGGGACACCCACAGCAACATCATCCTGCCCAGCAACACAACTTCCCAACAGTACGTACACTTTCCGACGCAGTACGTACACTTTCCGACGCAGTACGTACACTTTCCGACGCAGTACGTACACTTTCCGACGCAGTTCGTACACTCTCCGACGCAGTACGTACACTTCCCGACGCAGTACGTACACTTTCCGATGAAATACGTACACTTTCCGAAGCAGTACGTACTATTTAAGCCAAAATCGCAAGCTTTACCTATTCGGCACGACATATATATATATATATATATATACATGTGCCGAATATGTAAAACTGGTCAGTTAGCAAGAACTCGTTTAAAATTAAGTCCTTTCTAAAATTTTCTCTTATACGTTTAAAGATATATTTTTTTCATTAATGTTAATGTAAAAAAATTTAATTTTGCACCAAAAGAACATTAGAAAACTTACCTAACCTTATTATAACAAGATCAATTTATTTTAGCCTAACCCAGCTAAATATATTTTAAATACGTTTACAATAATTTAGTACTAAACAAACACAATCAAATATATTTTTTTCGTTAGGTTCAAAATCATTTTGGCGAAATTATTGCATACACAAATTTCACTTGTCCTATATGGCAAGATGAGCGTTGCTATTTAAGCCAAGATCGCAAGTTCTGCCTATTCGGCACGACATATATATATATATATATATATATATATATATATATATATATATATATATATATATATATATATATATATGTGTGTGTGTGTGTGTACTCACCTAGTTGTACTCACCTAGTTGTGGTTGCGGGGCTCGAGTCACAGCTCCTGTGTGTGTGTGTGTATGAGCGTGTGTGCTCATCTAATTGTGGTTGCAGGGGTCGAGACTCAGCTTCTGTCCTCGCCTCTTCACTGAATGCTACTAGGTCCTCTCTCTCTCCCTGCTCCATGAGCTTATCATTCCTCATCTTAAAGCTATGTATGGTTCCTGCCTCCACTACCTCACTTACTAGGCTATTCCACTTCCTGACTACTCTGTGACTGAAGAAATACTTCCTAACATCCCTTTGACTCATCTGGGTCTTCAACTTCCAATTGTGACCCCTTATTTCTGTGTCCCATCTCTGGAACATCCTGTCTCTGTCCACCTTGTCTATTAAACGCAGTATTTTGTATGTCGTTATCATGTCTCCCCAAACGCTCCTGTTCTCCATTGTCGTCAGGCCGATTTCCCTTAATTAACCTTTCTTCATAGGACATTCCCCTTAGCTCTGGAACTAACCTTGTCGCAAACCTTTGCACTTTCTCTAATTTCTTGACGTGCTTGATCAAGTGTGGGTTCCAAACTGGTGCTGCATACTCCAGTATGGACCTGACGTACACGGTGTACAGTGTCTTGAACGATTCCTTACTAAGGTATCGGAACGCTGTTCTCAAGTTTGCCAGGCGCCCATATGCTGCAGCAGTTATCTGGTTGATGTGTGCTTCCGGAGACATGCTCGGTGTTATACTCACCACTAGATCGTTCTTCTTGAGTGAGGTTTGCAGTCTTTGGCCACCTAGCGTATACTCCGCCTGCTTTCTTTCTTTGTGTGTGTATGTACTCACCTAGCTGTACTCACCTAGTTGAGGTTGCAGGGGTCGAGTCCAAGCTCCTGGCCCCGCCTCTTCACTGGTCGCTACTAGGTCACTCCCCCTGAGCCTGTGTACTCACCTATTTGTACTCACCTATTTGTGGTTGCAGGGGTCGAGTCACAGCTCCTGGCCCCGCCTCTTCGCTGATTGCTACTAGGTCCTCTCTCTCCCTGCCCCATGAGCTCTATCATACCTCGCCTTAAAACTATGTATGGTTCCTGCCTCCACCACATCACTTTCTAGGCTATTCCACGGCCTGACTACTCTATGACTGAAGAAATACTTCCTAACATCCCTTTGATTCATCTGAGTCTTCAACTTCCAATTGTGACCTCTTGTGTCTGTGTCCCATCTCTGGAACATCCCGTCTTTGTCCACCTCATCTATTCCACGCAGTATTTTATATGTCGTTATCATGTCTCCCCTGACCCTCCTGGCCTCCAGTGTCGTCAGGCCGATTTCCCTCAACCTTTCTTCATAGGACAATCCCCGTAGCTCTGGGACTAGTCTTGTTGCAAACCTTTGCACTTTCTCTAATTTCTTGACGTGCTTGACTAGGTGTGGATTCCAAACTGGTGCTGCATACTCCAGTATGGGCCTGACGTAGATGGTGTACAGAGTCTTAAACGAATCCTTACTGAGGTATCGGAACGCTATCCGTAGGTTTGCCAGGCGCCCGTATGCTGCAGCAGTTATCTGATTGATGTGCGCCTCAGGAGATATGCTCGGTGTTATACTCACCCCCAGATCTTTTTCCTTTAGTGAGGTTTGCAGTCTTTGGCCATCTAAACTATATTGTGTCTGCGGTCTTCTTTGCCCTTCCCCAATCTTCATGACTTTGCATTTGGCAGGGTTAAATTCAAGGAGCCAGTTGCTGGACCAGGCTTGTAGCCTGTCCAGATCTCTTTGTAGTCCTGCCTGATCCTCGTCCGATTCGATCCTTCTCATTAACTTCACATCGTCTGCAAACAAGGACACTTCTGAGTCTATCCCTTCCGTTATGTCGTTCACGTATACCAAGAACAGCACAGGTCCTAGGACTGACCCCTGTGGAACCCCGCTTGTCACAGGCGCCCACTCTGACACCTCGTCGCGTACCATGACTCGTTGTTTCCTCCCTGTCAGATATTCTCTGATCCATTGCAGTGCCTTTCCTGTTATGTGTGCCTGGTCCTCTAGCTTTTGCAGTAACCTCTTGTGAGGAACTGTGTCGAAAGCCTTCTTGCAGTCCAAAAATACGCAGTCGATCCACCCCTCTCTCTCTTGTCTTACTTCTGTCACCTTGTCATAAAACTCTAGTAGGTTTGTGACACAGGATTTTCCTTCCCTGAAACCGTGCTGGTTGTCAATTATACACTTGTTTCTTTCCAGGTGCCCCACCACTCTCCTCCTGATGATCTTCTCCATGACCTTGCATACTATACACGTTAGAGATACAGGTCTGTAGTTTAGTGCCTCATGTCTGTCTCCCTTTTTAAAAATTGGGACTACATTTGCCATTTTCCATACCTCAGGGAGTTGCCCAGTTTCAAATGATGTGTTGAAGATCTTTGTTAATGGCTCACACAATATCTCTGCTCCCTCTTTAAGGACCCATGGAGAGATGTTGTCTGGTCCCACCGCCTTTGAGGTGTCAAGTTTGCATAGCAGCTTCTTCACCTCCTCCTTGGTTATATGTACCTCATCCAGCACTTGCTGGTGTGCCCCCCTGTTCTGATTTCTTGGAGTCCTACTGGTTTCCACTGTAAATACCTCTTTAAATCTTGTGTTGAGCTCCTGACATACCTCTCGGTCGTTTCTTGTGAATTCCCCATCACCCTTCCTCAGTCTGATTACCTGGTCCTTGACTGTTGTTTTCCTCCTGATGTGGCTGTACAACAGCTTCGGGTCAGTCTTTACTTTTGATGCTATGTCATTTTCATATTGTCTCTGAGCCTCCCTTCTTATCTGTGCATATTCGTTTCTGGCTCTTCGGCTGATTTCTTTATTTTCCTGAGTTCTCTGTCTTCTGTACCTTTTCCATTCTCTAGTACACCTAGTTTTTGCCTCCCTACACCTTTGGGTGAACCAAGGACTCGTTCTGTTCTTCCCATTATTTCTGTTTCCCTTGGGAACAAACCTCTCCTCTGCCTCCTTGCATTTTGTTGCTACATAGTCCATCATTTCTTGTACTGGTTTTCCTGTCAGTTCCCTCTCCCACTGAATGTCTTGAAGGAAGTTCCTCATGCCTGAGTAGTTCCCCCTTTTGTAGTTTGGTTTTTCCCAGCCTATTCCTGCTACTCTCTCCACTTGGAGCTCAACTATGTAGTCGAAGCACAGAACCACATGATCACTAGCTCCCAGGGGCCTTTCATACATGATACCCTCGATGTCCGAACTACTCATGGTGAATACAAGGTCCAACCTTGCTGGTTCATCCTCTCCTCTCTCTCTGGTAGTGTCTCTAACATGTTGATGCATGAGGTTCTCCAGTACCACATCCATCATCTTGGCTCTCCATGTTTCGGGACCCCCATGGGGCTCCAGGTTTTCCCAGTCAATCTCCTTGTGATTGAAATCACCCATAACTAGTAACTTTGCTCCCCCCATGTGTGCTCTCCTGGCCACCTCGGCTAGTGTGTTGATCATTGCTCTGTTGCTCTCATCGTATTCTTCTCTTGGCCTCCTGCAGTTCTGTGGTGGGTTGTACATTACTGCAATTATCACCTTATGTCCCTCAGACTGGATTGTTCCTACTAAGTAGTCCCTTTCGCCCATGCCTGTTATTTAAATCTACATTCAGGTATAGTAACCTACAAAAAAGATAATAACATAACTGAATGGTTATGTTATTTGTGTGGTGGGAGAGTCAGTGAACACGATGGACACGCCGTGAACACATCCTGTCAACAGCGACTATCATATCACTACCGCCTCAAACTGTGGCAGCAAGCGCGTCTCTGCCAAGTGCCAGATCAACTAGCCTGTGAATGCAATGTGGCCAGTGGCCACTAATACCAAGAGTCTGGCTGGTAAATTAATCAACAGGGAAGCTAGGCCTGAGGCCAGGCTACGAGAGTAGAATCCTCAAACACGAACATGGATATAAAAACAACGATTCAATACTATATGGAGATATTCACAGCAGACCAGGACCAGGCACTAGCATGCAGCCGTCTAAAAGGCACAACTGCCATTTCTGTGTTCGCTGTGGCACTGGGGTAATGGTCAGTCGTAATTGCGTCATAACATGTGAAGGTGACTGCTTTTGACATGTACAGATTACCTAAATGATAATGTGTACGACAAATCAGTAGTCAGCAGCGATAATTTTATATTACCATGTAATATATTTTGCACATATCACGATGCATAAAAAATTGATAAATTAGAAACATGTGCAACACTTGATAATCTTTTACTGTGGAAACGTTTCGTCACACAGAGACTTTATCAACCCAGTATAAAGAAGAATGGTTGAAGATCAGGAGTTTGAGGTTATCAGTCCCTCAGCCTGGAGCCGATGTAATCAGTCAATCAGTCTTAATAAGACTACAGCATAAGCGAGGAAGATGCTTATATACTTCAGACAGGTGAGGTGAAGCAGTCTAGGCGATGTCACCTTGTACAAATGTACGTGTGGAAGTAGGTCATGCCTATAGGTTAGGCAAGCGAAGAATTCCCTGTATTAAGATCCCAAGATGTTGCTGTGTCTGACAGCAATGTAGATAAATGATTCAGAGAACCGACAAGTTGATAAATTTAGACACGTGCAGCACTTGGGATGTTGATTCACGGATGGGATGTTGATACATGGATGGGATGTTGATAAAGGGAGGGATGTTGATACAGGGATGGGATGTTGATATAGGGGTGGGATGTTGATACAGGGATGGTATGTTGATACAAGGATTGACTGTTGATACAATGATGGGATGCTGATACAGAGATGGGATGTTGAGACAGGGATGGTATGTTAATACAAAGATGGGATGTTGATACAGGGATGGGATGTTGATTCTGGCATGGGATGTTGAGACAGGAATGGGATGTTGATTCAGGGATGGGATGTTGATACAGGGATGGGAAGTTGATATAGGGAATTCTCCACTTGCCTAATCTATGAGCATGACCTGCTTCCACATGTTGATTTGTTCAAGGTAACGCCACCTACGACTGCCTCTTCTTCGCGCATATGCTGTATTCTTATCAAGTTTGATGGACTGATTACATCGACTCCAGGCTGAGGAACCGATTACCTCGAACTCCTGATTCTCAACCGTTCTTCTTTATATTGGCTGATGAAGCCATTGTGTGGGGATACGTTTCCACAATAAAGATTCCCAAGTGTTGCACGTTTATCTAACTTATCAACTTGTCGGTTCTCTGAACCATTTATCTACATGGTACAGAAAGTGTTGTCAACATGCCAGACAACACACCGAACAACACACTAAATCACCACAAAAATGTAAGATCTTGTCAACACTATGAATGGTCAAATTAAGAAGAATAAGAACATGAGATCTGAACTGTGTAAGGAATACGTCTGTCACGGACGAATTGTGGAACTCAGTAACGGTGCTTCTTATCAGTTTGTATGCAATAAACGCATTCTTAACTCTTTTGTTTTGATTAATAAAATTGGTTATAATTATAGCGTTAATTTTTGAAGGGGTAGACTGGTAAGCCAGTGGAAGGTCTCGGTCAGATAACCAAAAGGTCCAGTGTCGGGTCACCATTTGACTAAAACCCGCGTCAGGAAACACTTGTCCTGTTTCCTGACCTAACCTAACCTAACTCTTGGAATTTTTAATCATACTGATTTACATAACGTGTCAAATTTCTGCACACAACACGGAAAATGATATTGATTCTTAAAAAAAAAAAGTACATAGTTTTTTTTTACAAAATTGTCAGAGATTAAGATTCTACCTAACAAATCGATGGATGCTGTGATCTCCATTTTTGAACCATAGACAGATAAAATGAGTGACAACAAAGCCATAATTGTAATAATGTTGGTAGAATTATCGATAATACGTTAGGTATAAGGACACAAGTTCAACTAACTCAACATTTTACTGTGGCAACATTTCGCTCTCCAGGAGC
>NC_091378.1:9452431-9472431 GCF_038502225.1 Cherax quadricarinatus
TTCGATCAGGTCTCCCCTCATTCTTCGTCTAACAAGTGAATGTAACTTAAGAGTCTTCAATCTTTCTTCATAAGGAAGATTTTTGTAAGATTATAAATTACCCCTAGGGGGTGTTATGTCAGCATATTTCATTCACTGATGGCTGACAGACTTACTTGTTTGGACTCAAAAGTCCGCACCTTACTGCCGACTATAGGTTGATTACAAACTCCTTGCGACACAAGAACTGCGCAGTACCCCGTACTACAAGAAATTCGTAACCTTCCTTGCTCTTGTAGCGTGAGCTATGGTGTTCTTCACACCTTCGACAGGTATCGGTGACTTGATAGAAGCTGAAGTGTCCTTGGATGTCCACGTCTTCCATTGTCTAGGAAACGCACACTGGTACACTATGTTCCACAAGATTTGTCTTTATTGTTCACAATGTTATCACTGAAGAAGCTGATCACACTTCTCTTACGTGTTTATTGTGTTTTATGAGATACTTTGTTCACACTAATGCACAGATCAGTGTTCTTTGTTGGTTATCCTGGCGTCAGTGTCACTCTCAGTAGAGTCAAAAGTAATCTGAAGATGCCACAGCGCCCCATGCCGTCACTCCCCTAGCACAAAGAAAAAGCTGACCTAGTACTTTTGCTTCCTTGCCTCGATGAAGCAAAGCAGAATGTTTGATTCTTGCTGTCTTAAGCATAAACAACAATGTCCACTATCTTTACCATGGTAATAAAGTGGGAGCAGGATTTTCCTTAATTGTCCTGCTAAAGTAAGAGATGAACTGTCTTTTATTAAGCTACACTTTGCAACACTGTACTGCAAGGAGCAGCGGTCAACTTGACCACGTCGCATACTCGTACGGCATCTGTGATCAATTACTCACTATAGCAGTAAACAAGACGCTTGCCCCTTCTGAGAGGGCTGGGCCCCTCAGGGCTGAAAGGAGCTGAAGGGCTGAAGGGGGCTGATATCCCCTCCTGGAGAAAATTTCTCCACAATATCTGTAGATCATTCATTCAAGTCAGTAGGTCACTCATTCAAATCAGTCAGTCAAGTCATTTAGTAAAGCAGTCAAGTCAGTAAGCCATCAGTCAGTAAATCAGTCAAGTCAGTCAGGTAGTAAGTAGTCAGTATATCAATCAAGTCATTCAGTAAATCAGCAAGTCAATCAGTAAAGTCATTCAGTAAATCAGTCAAGTTGGTCAGTTAAGTCAGTAAGCCAGTCAAGTCAGTAAATCGGTCAAGCCAGTAGGTCAGTCAGTAAAGTAAGTCATTCAGTAAATCATTCAAGTCATTAGTAAAACAGTCATGTCAGTAAGCCAGCCATTAAATCAGGTCAGTCATTCGGTAAATCAGTCAAGTCAGGTCAGTCAAGTCATTCAGAAAATCAGTCAATAAGGTCAGTCAGTAAGTCATTCACCAGCTTGCGGCGCTGAATTTTTTTCCCTACTGAGGAGCAGAACAGTTTAGATTGAATTTTACGAAGTGTAAAACGAAAATATGCCACAGTTTGACAGTAGTTTAATGGAGAAAACGTTTTGAAGGAAACCATTTTAATTGACGGTCATATATATATATATATATATATATATATATATATATATATATATATGTCGTGCCGAATAGGCAGAACTTGCGATCTTGGCTTAAATAGCAACGTTCATCTTGCCATATAGGACAAGTGAAAATTTGTTTATGCAATAATTTCGCCAAAATCATTCTGAACCTAACGAAAAAAATATATTTCACTGTGTTTGTTTAGTATTAAATTATTGTAAACAAATCTAAAATATATTTAGTTGGGTTAGGCTAAAATAAATTGTTCTTGTTATAATAAGGTTAGGTAAGTTTTCTAAGTTCCTTTTGGCGCACAATTATAATTTTTTACATCAACATTAATAAAAAAAGTATATCTTTAAACGTATAAGAGAAAATTTTAGAAAGGACTTAATTTTAAATGAGTTCTTGCTAATTGACCAGTTTTACATATTCGGCACGACATATATATATATATATATATATATATATATATATATATATATATATATATATATATATATATATATATATATATATATTTATATATATATATAATAATAATCGTGAACTAGTGATAAATGATGCAAAATAACCACAAGGGGAATTGAGCTGTCATTCAACTCCCCCTCTTTATATATTATATATATATATATATATATATATATATATATATATATATATATATATATATATATATATATATATATATATATATATATATATGTCGTGCCGAATATGTAAAACTGGTCAATTAGCAAGAACTCATTTAAAATTAAGTCCTTTCTGAAATTTTCTCTTATACGTTTAAAGATATATTTTTTTCATTAATGTTAATGTAAAAATTTTTAATTTTGCACCAAAAGAATCTTATAAAACTTACCTAACCTTATTATAACAAGAGCAATTTATTTTAGCATAACCCAAGTAAATATATTTAAAATACGTTTACAGTAATTTAGTACTAAACAAACACAATCAAATATATTTTTTTCGTTAGGTTCAGAATGATTTTGGCGAAATTATTGCATACACAAATTTTCACTTGTCCTATATGGCAAGATGAGCGTTGCTATTTAAGCCAAGATGGCAAGTTCTGCCTATTCGGCATGACACACACACACACACACACACACACACACACACACACACACACACACACACACACACACACACACACACACACACACACACACATATATATATATATATATATATATATATATATATATTATATATATATATATATATATATATATATATATATATATATATATATATATATATATATATATATATATATATATAAACACTGATCTCTGGCCGACGGAGACTCGAACCTACGAACAATACCTTGGCGCCCAGCTCACGCTAGACGTTGATCCAAGGCACCCAGCTTTCAGGCGGGAGACTTACATCTTTTCATCTCATCCCCTGCATGCATCGACGCAACTAGAGATTTTAACAATGCAAGGTTCGAGTCTCCTTCGGCCAGAGATCAGGGTTTGTATATTTCGCCTGCTCTTGCGAATTCCTTGTATATATATATATATATATATATATATATATATATATATATATATATATATATATATATATATATATATATCTATATATATATATATATATATAAATGGGGTCCACCTCTGGTGTAAATTGTGGGACCCATAGCCTCGGAGAAGTGGATAAAAAGGCTTCAAGAAAGAATATTTGGATTTCTTCCTGAAGCCGTTTAAATATTCCACTTCCCCTACCACCCCATCTTTTCATTCTTTTTTACCAATAGGAATATTTTATTACATAATATGGTACAAAAGGTTTAAGAGATACATTGTTGATATAAAGATGACATATACAGTACAAGAGATGTGAGAGATACATGTCTGGTACATATTATTACGCGTTTGTCACTGATTATAATGCGAAAATCTCATCCAGCTCTTCAGAACTGGGGCGCGTGCCCAAAATACAGCAGGCATTACCCCTCTGAACAGCAGCGCTGAGTCGCTGGAACAGAAAACTAGCTGCCCTGGGACCCCTAGTTACCCTGGTGAGTCTTTTGCCTAGCTCCTTAAGGAACTTAGATGCACTCTTTCCCGATGAGCCAAGGGTCTCTGAGCCTATGGGAACAAACATATAATGATAGGCAAGTTCTCCATATTTTCTACACTTGGGAGTCCCTGAAGCTGCCGGCTGCCCCTCCTTCCTTCCTGGTGTATTGGAGATAGGTATCAGCCAAGGTAGATGCATATATATATATTATATATATATATATATACATACTAGGTTTATACCTAGAAGACAAGGTACTGAGGTGTAGGGGCAGATTACAGAATATGTCGTCAAGTGAGTACATCGAACACTGCTCTACCTTACTTATTTTTATGAATGTATATATAAATACTCTATACGGAGAGGTGCAGGACACTTGTATCATTTAAAAGAAACTGGAACTCTCGGGGGAGACAGTATCAATAAATATATCAAAACCCGTGTTATCACTTGTCGAGCTGACGCCACCTGCTGCTACCATGCACCAGGCTACAATTGATACATCCTCTTGAGGTATCTGGAATTGACTACTTTTGTGGCAGGATCCCAATATTTAATAAATCTATTTCCATCTGAAGAAGTGCAATGATTACTCCAGAACCGCCAATGGATTTAGCAATTTATAACTTTTATGACTCCCTGGCATGGAGGTTTGTTTCAACGTTTGATCGGCACTGTGAAGAAATGCATTAGGAAGTCCTCTTTCGATAAAGAATCAATTTCAAACAATGATAGTAGAGGTAGAAAGTAGAATAAATAATCAGCTTCTTGCTTACATTAAGGAATCTGAAGATCTCCATACTTTTAGTCGACTCCACTCAAGTACTCGACGCAGTCTAGTGCCTGATCCAATATATATACGAAGAGAAACCTCTGGTGATGATGAAATTTTTTAAATGATACAGGTTTGTAGATTTGTTATGGGATAAGGTTCTTGAGCGATGTACGTGAGTCCGGCACGAAGAGTATCTGACCTCATAACGGGAATATCACTATGATAAAAGTGAATCTCACACCCGCATTGTCTTATCACCCGGGGATGCAGTTATCATCGATAACGAATGTCATAGGACCCAGTGGCCTTTGGGACGAGTAATGAAAGTATATACGTGGAATTTCGGTGCGATAAGAACAGCGAAAGTGTTGTTTAGAGGTCACGAGCCTCCGAATGGAAAATGACGATGTTTTTGTGGTGGGAGACGACTCGCCAAATGATTAACCATTTGAATACAAGGGAAACATTGTTGAGCAAGAGGAAATGATCGTATAATCGCCGGATCTACAATACCACTGAAGACAACTGTGAGAAGAGCTCAGGAAAGTTGGTCCAGAGTGATCAAGGAAAATGTATTGTGAGCTAAGATGTGCGATGACAATATCACTACATTTTGGGAAAGAACCATCAAATTAGTCATCTCAGTTTATGATAAAGTCCAGCATGGTGGACTTTGAGTGGTTAAAAAAAAGGTGATGCAGAAAAGAAATGCATTTTCCAGACGATTGAATAATAATTAAAAAATAGAAAGGCACAATACCGTGACTGGAACATTACACAGATAACCCGCACATCGGAGAATGAAACTTATGACGACGTTTCGGCCCGAGTTAAACCATTAACACATCACATACCAGTTAATGGTCAAAGTCAGACCAAGTTGTGATGAATATATTGGCCAACGGGCTGCCAGCAGCAACAGCTTGATTGAACAGGCATGCACCAGACAAACCAGACCCAGGGCCGGGCTGTAAGAGTAGGAAAACTCTCGAAACTGATCAAGGGTATATCAAGAGTAAAAATATCTATAAAAGATGGATTAACAAATCTTTACGTATAAACAGTGGACATACATACATATATATATATATATATATATATATATAGTAACCACGGACGAGTGGTATTGATCAATAACAACACTGCGCTAGCCAAGGATTCGAATCCATGTTGTACTGGCCTGCCTCATGGTAAGCGAGAACCACACTTTGACCACGTCCTGTGATTCTCGCTTACCATGAGGCAGGCCAGTACAACATGGGTTCGAATCCTTGGCTAGCACAGTGTTATTATTGATATATATTGTTGATATTGATATATATATATATATATATATATATATATATATATATATATATATATATATATATATATATATATATATATATATAAGAATCTGGCAATCTAGTACCACCTAAGTTAGGTGGGCAAACAAAGAAGAAAACACATTCACTGTTATTTGTTGAATCACTGTCTTGTCAGAAGGACGCCGACATTACAGGTCAGATGACACTCCCGACTGTAATATCCTCACACGTCCCTCAGATTGCAGGCACTGTACTTTCCACCTCCAGGACTCAATTCTGGGTAACTGGATTCACTGAGTCCCTTCATAAATGATACTTTGCTCGCACTCCAACAGCATACCATATCATAAAAGCCACTGGCCTCCACTCTTTATCTAACACGCTTCCACTTGCTTGTTGGATGCCCAAGCCCCTAGCACTCAAAACCTTCTTTAACCCCTTCTACCTTTCCTAGGACGATCCCTACCCTCCATCTCTCCACCCCAAATTTATAGGCCCTCCTAGTCATCGTATTTTGCTCCACCCTCTCTAAATATCCAAACCTCATCAACAACCTCTCAGTCCTCTGTGCAATACATTTGGTAACCACGCACCTTCTAATCTCCAAACTACAAATTCTTTGAATGATATTTATACCACACATTGTCTATGAACACGACCTCTGCACTGACTACAGTCTCATTATTATTATTATTATTATTATTATTATTATTATTATTATTATTATTATTATTATTATTATTATTATTATTATTATTATTATTATTACTGCGTCTGGCAGTGTAGGGCATGTGTGTTAGTTCACTAAAGCGTTGGTGTCTCTACGAACACTGGAAGACGGGCTTATATGAGTATATTGGAAAATATAACAGAGAACAATTTACCTCTAAACAGTATTTGCTAAAAAAAAATCAATCAATAACCTCTGGTAAGGTCACAGAACCTATGAAAACAGATGAGATTAGTCTAGAAAATCAGAAGGCTCTCGTCCTAATCTCCATTATACATTTTGTTACTAAGGTAATTGAACAGTCACTATGCTAAATTAAAAGACATTGAAATTTGAAGGAAAATTAGAATTATTTGATTATGTAAATTCTGTTATGATGTGTATCGTGGCTCGGTTGGCAACGCTCTCGCCTCACAGACTGAGTGTCAGTGGTTCAGTCCCCGGTATAGGTGGAAACGTTGATCGTGTTTTCTTGTACCTGCTGTCCCTTCTCACCTAACAGTAAGTAGGTACCTGGGTGTTAATTGAGTGGTGTGGGTTGCATTTCGGGGGACAAGATTAAAGGACCATAATGGAAATAAGACAGACAGTCCTCGACGACTCACTGACTTTCTTGGGTTATCCTTCGTGGCTAACTCTCCAGGGTTAAAAATTCGAAGAAATCCTACGTACAACATTATAATAGCATCGTTACCCCTTTCTTCTGACCCATTTCTTCGTTTTCTGTTACGAAAGTGCCTTTGGGTCTCATTGTTACAGTCTCCCTTCAAGAGTGGCACATTCAACATGAAGAGCTCTTGATCCTAGGAATTGGAGCCACCCTCCCACTTCTCGGATTAAAGGCGATTAACACTCGATTCCCCAGGTGCCGCAATGACTCTTGCGGGTTTAGTGTTTCCCAGTGAATATAATTAAAATAATAGATTTTCATAAGCCAATTTACTGAAGTCTCCCAGCTCAGACTGACACTACTGAAGTCTCCCAGCTCAGACTGACACTACTGATGTCTCCCAGATCAGACTGACACTACTGATGTCTCCCAGATCAGACTGACACTACTGATGTCTCCCAGATCAGACTGACACTACTGAAGTCTCCCAGATCAGACTGACACTACTGATGTCTCCCAGATCAGACTGACACTACTGATGTCTCCCAGATCAGACTGACACTACTGATGTCTCCCAGATCAGACTGACACTACTGATGTCTCCCAGATCAGACTGACACTACTGATGTCTCCCAGATCAGACTGACACTACTGAAGTCTCCCAGATCAGACTGACACTACTCCCAGATCAGACTGACACTACTGATGTCTCCCAGATCAGACTGACACAACTGATGTCTCCCAGCTCAGGCTGACACTACTGAAGTCTCCCAGCTCAGACTGACACTACTGAAGTCTCCCAGATCAGGCTGACACTACTGAAGTCTCCCAGCTCAGACTGACACTACTGAAGTCTCCCAGATCAGGCTGACACTACTGAAGTCTCCCAGCTCAGACTGACACTACTGAAGTCTCCCAGATCAGACTGACACTACTGAAGTCTCCCAGCTCAGACTGACACTACTGAAGTCTTCCAGCTCAGACTGACACTACTGAAGTCTCCCAGCTCAGACTGACACTACTGATGACTCCCAGCTCAGGCTGACACTACTGAAGTCTCCCAGCTCAGACTGACACTACTGAAGTCTCCCAGCTCAGGCTGACACAACTGTCTCCCAGCTCAGGCTGACACTGAAGTCTCCCAGCTCAGACTGACACTACTGATGTCTCCCAGCTCAGACTGACACTACTGAAGTCTCACAGCTCAGACTGACACTACTGAAGTCTCCCATCTCAGACTGACACTACTGAAGTCTCACAGCTCAGACTGACACTACTGAAGTCTCACAGCTCAGACTGACATTACTGACGTCTCCCAGCTCAGGCTGACAATAGGGAAGTCTCCCAGCTCAGGCTGACAATAGGGAAGTCTCCCAGCTCAGGCTGACAATAGGGAAGTCTCCCAGCTCAGGCTGACAATAGGGAAGTCTCCCAGCTCAGGCTGACAATAGGGAAGTCTCCCAGCTCAGACTGACACTACTGAAGTCTCCCAGCTCAGACTGACACTACTGAAGTCTCCCAGCTCAGGCTGACAATAGGGAAGTCTCCCAGCTCAGGCTGACAATAGGGAAGTCTCCCAGCTCAGACTGACACTACTGAAGTCTCCCAGCTCAGACTGACACTACTGAAGTCTCCCAGCTCAGACTGACACTACTGAAGTCTCCCAGCTCAGGCTGACAATAGGGAAGTCTCCCAGCTCAGACTGACACTACTGAAGTCTCCCAGCTCAGACTGACACTACTGAAGTCTCCCAGCTCAGACTGACACTACTGAAGTCTCCCAGCTCAGGCTGACAATAGGGAAGTCTCCCAGCTCAGGCTGACAATAGGGAAGTCTCCCAGCTCAGGCTGACAATAGGGAAGTCTCCCAGCTCAGACTGACACTACTGAAGTCTCCCAGCTCAGGCTGACAATAGGGAAGTCTCCCAGCTTAGACTGACACTACTGAAGTCTCCCAGCTCAGGCTGACAATAGGGAAGTCTCCCAGCTTAGACTGACACTACTGAAGTCTCCCAGGTCAGGCTGACAATAGGGAAGTCTCCCAGCTCAGACTGACACTACTGAAGTCTCCCAGCTCAGGCTGACAATAGGGAAGTCTCCCAGCTTAGACTGACACTACTGAAGTCTCCCAGCTCAGGCTGACAATAGGGAAGTCTCCCAGCTTAGACTGACACTACTGAAGTCTCCCAGGTCAGGCTGACAATAGGGAAGTCTCCCAGCTCAGGCTGACATTTCATCACCTTATATGAGCATTATCCTGCGTGATGGAATAAGACTGGGAAATATACGTAATCGAAATCTCGGAGGAAGAAAAAGATGGAGAAAAAATCTGGCAAATTTTTAAAGGCTTCACTTCGGGAAGACCTAATTATTACCTTTTATCATCCCAGGATAGCCCAAGATACCTATTTACAACTATGCGAACAGGTAAAAACATGTGTAAAAAGAATTGTCAACAGGTTCCGGGCTCGCCCGTGAATCAGCGAACTTTCCGTTGTAAATTGCACACTTTGTAAATAGGCTTTCCTCTCAACATATTTTTTTTTACAAATTGTATTGAGGTCACTCAGCTGCTATGGTCACAAAAAAATGTATAGTTAAACTAGTATAAAACTAGAAATGGCGAACTTACTAATTTTCATTTGGATTTCTTTTAATTTACATATACGTTGCTGCTAAGTTATGCGTCATCCTTGTAAATAAGTGAGGGAGGAGGTTGTGGCCTAGTAGTGCGACGTACGGGACCTGGTGACACAGTTACGTCTGACCTCCTTGTCTAACCTTGGAGATTAACTCTTGTTGTTTGTACTTTGTGGTAGTCGTGGTATTGGTGGTGGTTGTGGTAGTGGTGGTGATGGAGGGGGTGGTGTTGGTTGTTGTGGTGGTATTGGTGGAGGCGGTGGGGACAGTAGTGACAGCAGTGATGATGTAGTTAATATCTTTATTATGCATCCCATACCCATCCTATGGGTGGTAGTCAAAGGATTACAGAGGTACATAATGGGTCCAGGGACTGGACTCCAAAGTTTTGATAGCTGAACAGGGTACAAAGGTAATGAACTCACGAGTTACAAAGGTAATGAATTATCTACACCTCTGTGGCGGTAGTCTTGATAGTGATGGTGTTAGAGGTAAGAGTGATAGTGGTGGTGATGGTGGTGGTGGAGGTTGTGGTGGTGGTGATGGAGGTGTTGGAGATTATGGTGGTAGTAATGACAGTGGTGGTGGATAGAAGTGGAAACTCAACACCCGCACGCACAACTTGGTGAGTACACACATACGTATATACACACATATACATCCACACACGTAAACATAAACACATATATACTCACACACACACACACTGGAAGTTGAAGGCTCAGATGAGTCACAAGGATGCTTGGAAGTTATTCTTCTACCTAGGATAACCAAAAAAGTCAGACGAATTGACTTATTTCTATTGGGGTCCTGATAATATGCACTGAAAATCAGTCATTGATTATAACCTTAAAAATTAAAACAGGTAAACAATTCAACTGTGTGAAAAATTTGTTACAGTAAAAGAAGGTGCAATAGGAATTAAGTAAACTGAGCTATTTACATGAACATTAAATAGTGAGGATCAGCTTACAAAAGGTACGCGAATGTTAACTAAACAAGAAATCTCTATCCTCCTTTTCCGTAGATACAATCATTATTTTAGTCCCTTTTATATTGCCTCATTTATTTTTTTTTTACATTTGTTAAAATAATTCAGGTGCTATTTTATAGCTTTAGAATATTTACTTTGTCTTATACTTAATTCTAACTATAGATTTACTATAAATCTTATGATAACTAGCATTGATCCTGATACCAACCTCTTATCTAATGGCTTAAATGAATCAAACAGTAACTGTAATTACTACACAGCAGAACAATCAAAGGCACTTCTCAGAGCCAACAACAACATAACTCTCTTTAACTACAATATCAGATCTTTAAGCAAACATTACTATGACCTCATAGCATTACTAAATTCCCTGCATGCCAGTATGTCCATCATTACTCTCACCGAAACCTGGCTAAAGCCTGATACTACAGATATCTATGCCATTCCTGGTTACACAGCCATACACAACTGTAGGCCAGATCAAAAAGGGGGTGGCACAGCTATATACTACTCAGACCAACTAGAATGTATCACTAATACTTGCACAAGGGATGAACATGGGGAATATATAATAGCTAAATTCAAATCCAAATACCTACAAAAACCTCTCACAGTGATAAACATCTACAGAGTACCACAGTCAAACATTAGCCGTTTTAGTGACAACCTAGGAAGTATGATAACTGATGCACGCATGAACAAAGATCACTTACTACTCTCAGGTGACTTCAATATAAATCTCCTACAAGATCAAGACCCACATGTTACCGAATTCACAAACACAATGAGCAACTGCATGTTGCTACCAACAGTAATAAAACCTACAAGAGTTACAGAGACTAGTGTTTCCCTACTAGACCACATCTGGACCAACACCATAAGATCAGGCATAATCACAGATAATACCACAGACCATTACCTGGAGTTTACCTGGAGAGAGTTCCGGGGGTCAACGCCCCCGCGGCCCGGTCTGAGACCAGGCCTCCTGGTGGATCAGAGCCTGATCAACCAGGCTGTTGCTGCTGGCTGCACGCAAACCAACATACGAGCCACAGCCCGGCTGATCCGGAACTGACTTTAGGTGCTTGTCCAGTGCCAGCTTGAAGACTGCCAGGGGTCTGTTGGTAATCCCCCTTATGTGTGCTGGGAGGCAGTTGAACAGTCTCGGGCCCCTGACACTTATTGTATGGTCTCTTAACGTGCTAGTGACACCCCTGCTTTTCATTGGGGGGATGGTGCATCGTCTGCCAAGTCTTTTGCTTTCGTAATGAGTGATTTTCGTGTGCAAGTTCGGTACTAGTCCCTCTAGGATTTTCCAGGTGTATATAATCATGTATCTCTCCCTCCTGCGTTCCAGGGAATACAGGTTTAGGAACCTCAAACGCTCCCAATAATTGAGGTGTTTTATCTCCGTTATGCGCGCCGTGAAAGTTCTCTGTACATTTTCTAGGTCGGCAATTTCACCTGCCTTGAAAGGTGCTGTTAGTGTGCAGCAATATTCCAGCCTAGATAGAACAAGTGACCTGAAGAGTGTCATCATGGGCTTGGCCTCCCTAGTTTTGAAGGTTCTCATTATCCATCCTGTCATTTTTCTAGCAGATGCGATTGATACAATGTTATGGTCCTTGAAGGTGAGATCCTCCGACATGATCACTCCCAGGTCTTTGACGTTGGTGTTTCGCTCTATTTTGTGGCCAGAATTTGTTTTGTACTCTGATGAAGATTTAATTTCCTCATGTTTACCATATCTGAGTAATTGAAATTTCTCATCGTTGAACTTCATATTGTTTTCTGCAGCCCACTGAAAGATTTGGTTGATGTCTGCCTGGAGCTTTGCAGTGTCTGCAATGGAAGACACTGTCATGCAGATTCGGGTGTCATCTGCAAAGGAAGACACGGTGCTGTGGCTGACATCCTTGTCTATGTCGGATATAAGGATGAGGAACAAGATGGGAGCGAGTACTGTGCCTTGTGGAACAGAGCTTTTCACCGTAGCTGCCTCGGACTTTACTCTGTTGACGACTACTCTCTGTGTTCTGTTAGTGAGGAAATTATAGATCCATCGACCGACTTTTCCTGTTATTCCTTTAGCACGCATTTTGTGCGCTATTACGCCATGGTCACACTTGTCGAAGGCTTTTGCAAAGTCTGTATATATTACATCTGCATTCTTTTTGTCTTCTAGTGCATTTAGGACCTTGTCGTAGTGGTCCAATAGTTGAGACAGACAGGAGCGACCTGTTCTAAACCCATGTTGCCCTGGGTTGTGTAACTGATGGGTTTCTAGATGCGTGGTGATCTTGCTTCTTAGGACCCTTTCAAAGATTTTTATGATATGGGATGTTAGTGCATAACAAACCTTGGCAAATCACCCCTAGACACTACTAAAGTCACTTTCAGACTTCACAATGAGGCAGCTATCAATAACTTCACAGCAGCAGTGACAAACATTGACTGGCACACTAAGCTGAAATCTATACAGATATTGACGAATGTATTAATAATTTTCTAAAAAAGACCCAATACCTCTTTAACAAGCACTGCCCTAAAAAACCTTAACAGATGACAGCTAAGAGACTGAACAGTCCCTGGCTAACACCCAGTATCCTCAAATCCATAGATTCAAAGCACCTATACGAAAAACAGTACAAAATGGGTCACATAACCAGAGACCAAACAAAACGTTACTCGTCAATCCTAACAAGCCTAATTAGAAGGGTTAAAAAATTGTATTATGAGAACAGATTATCCAACTTAAAAGGTGATATAAAAAAGACCTGGAAAACCCTATCAGAAATATTAGGAACAAAAAAGGTAACACGAAATAGCGAAATTGAATTAACAAAACCAGATGAACCCCAATTCCCACCTACTGAAACACAGACTCAATGATTTCTTCTCCACTATAGGAAAAAAACCTTGCCAAGCTCAGATACCCCACCCAGTGACTACTTCACTGGCAACTACCGGAACACACTGTTCCTAGCTCCGACTAACCCAACTGAAGTCTCCCTTATTATCAACAAACTAAAAAACAAGACAGGAGATTTTAATACCTTACCACCCATTATATACAAAAAAGTGTCACAGGTGTTATCCCCAATCATTGCAACACTCTTTAACAAATCCATAAAGGAGGAGACCACACAGACTTGAATAACTGTAGGCCAATATCCAACTTACACCCTCTCTCTAAAATCTTTGAAAAATTAATACATAAGCGTATCTATTCCTACCTCATCTCCCACAACATACTCAACCCCTGTCAGTTTGGGCTCAGGCCTAATAAAAACACTAATGATGCTATTATCCACATGCTAGAACATATTTATACAGCAATAGAGAAAAAAGAAGTCCCACTGGGGATCTTCATTGACTTACGTAAAGCTTTTGATACAGTTGACCACGACTTGCTCCACATAAAATTGTCGCACTATGGTATAAGAGTGCACTCCCTCAACTACCTAAAGCCATACCTCAGCAACAGAAGCCAATATGTGTACACAAATGGGGCAAACTCTTCCGCACAGCCAATTACAGTTGGTGTCCCACAGGGAAGTGTCCTAGGCCCTCTTCTCTTTCTCATATACATAAATGACCTACCAAATGCATCGCAACTACTCAAACCCACACTATTTGCAGATGACACTACATACGTCTACTCTCACCCGAACCCAGTCATGCTAGCCAATACTGTAAATACCGAATTACAGAAAATATAAACCTGGATGAGGACCAACAAACTTACTCTAAACATTGACAAAACCTACTACATTCAGTTTGGTAACAGAGCTGCAGATGTGTCTCTTAACATAATGATAAATGGATCACCTATCACAAAACTCACAGAGGGAAAATTCCTAGGAATCCACCTTGATAATAGACTCAAATTTCAAACACATATACAACAAATTTCCAAAAAAAATTTCCAAGACCGTAGGCATACTATCGAAGATACGGTACTGGCCCTATATCACTCACTTATTTACCCCTATCTCACCTATGAAATTTGTGCATGGGGCTCAACAATAAACCATCTCAGACCACTAATCATCCAACATTCGCTGCCTGACCACGGTAGAGTGCAGTTGTGCTCTGCACCCCTCTGCTGTTTGTAGGCGAGCTCCCTTGTCAGTTACCTGGCTGCAGCGGTGTGAAGTGGTGCTGTCACGCCTCTGTTAACAACATAGGTGCACTGTGATTGTCAAGATGGCGGTTAGTCTGAGACGCAGGATAAATACTGTAGGCATTGAGCTGCTTGAAGGAACGATAACGCCTAGTTCTGCGCAAGTCTTATTGCCAAAGATCATCCGGGAGACATATGGCGTACAAGATAGTGACTTGTATGGTGTAGCATTAAACGGAAGCCAAAGAATATTCGTCAAACTGCTATCAGCTACGGTTTATGAATCGTTAGTCACCAGGTTTCAGGACGTAAGTCTTAGCGTCACAGCAGCTGTCAGTGTAAGATTGATAGATGTTTCACGGCATTATACGTGGATCAAGTTACGCAACGTTCCCTTTGAGGCGGACGAGGCGGATATAAGGAAAGTTTTTGAGACATATGGGACGGTGCATTATGCTCAACATGGTACGTGGGCGGCAGGTGCCTATGCTGGTTATCCAGAGGGTTCTTTCAACCTCAAAATGACGTTGAGGCACCCAATACCGTCCTATGTGTATCTACAAGATTTCAGGACGCAGGTAATGGTAATGTACCCAGGACAACGACGTACATGCCGCCTATGTGGTGAGTATGATCACATAGCGGCGACCTGTGACAAGCGAAGACGTGTGCCTGGACCTGTGGTGGATGTCGCAGCCCCTGCTTCAAAGGTGGCAGGTGAAAAACAAACATCGGATGGAGGGCGTGGTGTTTTGTGGAGCGAGATAGTGGATCGGGCACACAGGACTGGCGGTGAGTTGGAGTCCCTCCCCCAGCTGCCTGATCAGGTATCGTCTCCTGTGGATAAGGAGGAGCAGCAATTACAGGAGAAGGTTCTCGAGATTGAGGAAGAATTGGTGGAGGTGTTGAAGACTTTGTCACCACCAGAGAGGGACGTTACATCTGGGCGTGGTGTCATCGGAGAGCCGTCGCTTCCAGAAAGTCGGAGACATGATAATTTGGGACGTGATGGTGGTTTGGAGTCGTCCGTTGAATCATTAAACCATTCTCAGGTAGAGGTGGAGGTTCATCGAGAGGCAACATCTGATCAAGATATGTGTAACATGACGGTCACGAGAAAGAGGGCAGCTACGTCAGATTCTGATGACGTCCTTACGCCTGCACAAAGGCCTGGGAAACAGACTGAGGTGAAGTGTGAAGGTAGTGGTGTAGGTGGTGGTAGCCATGATAGGAGGCACCGGAAGAAGGGGGGAGGGAAAGAGAGCACTCTGAAGGTGTCAAACTTAAATTCAAGCTCTGGAGTTGTAAAGAGTGATGAGAGGAAGCAGGGGTGGAAACTTTAATAGGCCTTAGGTGTATGTCTGTAAATGTTAATGGGTTATGTAGCGGTATGAAGAGAGATTGGTTTCGTAATTTCCTGAACAAATCTAGAGTGGATGTTGTGTTCCTGCAGGAGCACAATTTTAAAGAGGGTAGGGTGTTGGAGGTGGCAGGATTTCGAGTAGTTACCCTGCTATCCCCCTGTCTAAAAGGTGGTGTGGGAATTTTAATAAGGGAGAAGGGCCCGTTTGTTTTGCAGAGAAGCGAGGGAGGAGGGGGAGGGAGGGTGTTGCGTGTGGATGGGTGGTGGATGGGTAAGCGTGTGTCTTTTGTGAGTGTGTATGCGCCGGCAGAAAATAACATCAAGGTAAAGAATGATTTTGTGTGTGAGGATCTTGTGTTTTTCTTAAGTGCACTGCCAGAGGTAGCAATAGTTGGTGGGGATTGGAATAGTGTAATCAGGATGGCTGATGTGGACCCAAAAGGGGCTGGATATATGTCTGTGGCTCTTAGGGATTTATTAAGGGATGTTAGGTTACGTGATGCCTTCGGGGGGGGCGGTGTGGGAGACTGAATATACGTTTGTTAGGAGTGGATATGCTGCGAGACTAGATAGAGTGTACCTTTCTCAGGGAGTGGATGTGAAATCTTTCAGTACTGTGGAGGCTACAATGTCAGATCATAGGGCAGTGGTGGTGGAGGTTGGGTGGGGGATGCTCGCGGACATATATAGAAGTTATTGGAAATTAAATATAAGTGTATTAGGTGATGAGGAGGGGTTGGAGGAGTTTTCAGTCCTATGGAGGGAGCTTAGTGTGGAAAAACAGGGAGTGGATGACATTGTGACATGGTGGGATAGTGTTGCAAAGGAAAGGATTAGAAAGTTTTATGTGAGAGAAGGAAAACGTATTAATAATTTAAAATATGGACTGGCTAACTATTTAGAGGATAGGTTAAGAGGTTGCTATGGGCAGGGGGTGGGTGGGAATAATTTTCCTATGGATGAAATAGCTGAAATAAAGGGGAGGTTGAGGGTGTTGCAAAATTAAAGGTTTCAAGCTGTAGGGGTGCAGGCAGGGGTGGAAGAGGTGCTTTGGGGCGACAAGCCGTCAGCGTGTGTTTTGCGGCATCAAAAGCAAAGGCAGGCGGTGACAGCTATCCCATGTTTAGAGGTAACGGAGATGGTTGGGAATTTTAGAGCAGGGCAGGAGATACGAACCACGAAGGGGATGTGTGCGTATGCGGAGGCTTGGTACGAGAAGTACTGGAACAGTGGGGAGGGGGGACGTGGCGTTGGACAAGGTGTGTACGTATGTGACGTGTAATTTAGGAAATAGTGATAGAAAGGCTTTAGGTGGGACTATTACGGCAGAGGAAATAGAGAATGCGTTAAGGGGAATGAGGAAGGGGAAAGCGCCGGGTATTGACGGTCTCCCAGTAGAATTTTATTTACAACATTGGACGTTAATAAGGGGATTTATAGTTAGGTTATTTAATCGTATGAAGGAGAAGGGTACGTTGGGGGAGAAGCAGGTAACAGCAGTTGTAGTGTTGGTCCCGAAGGTCAAGGGGCAGCCCACCCTTCGGGAGTACCGAGCCATATCACTGCTGTGTGCAGACTATAAGGTGTTCGCAAAAATTTTAGGTAATAGGTTCAAATGTGTTGTGGGAAGGGTCGTGTCAAAATCTCAGTTTGGGTTGCCGGGAAGGTCGATGATTGAAGGACATGGGATACTGAGAAGTTTTGTGGAAGCTAAGGATGGGGGTGAAGGGGGCGGCTTTGTTGGCTCTAGATTGGCAGGGAGCATATGATAGAGTGGAAAGGGGAGCTTTGCAGGTTATACTTAGGAGACAGGGTTTTGGGGAGGAAATAGTCGAGTGGGTAAATACGCTATACAAGGGGGCGAAAATGAGGATACAGATTAATGGGTGTATGGGGAGGGATATTGCAATGGGTAGAGGCCTTAGACAGGGATGCCCCATGTCCCAAATATTGTTTGCGTGTTTCCAGGACCCCTTTTATAGAATGGTTGACCGCAGCTTATGTACGCCATGTGAGGGAAGTGTGGGGGGTGGGAGGGCCTGGCCGGGTTTAATTGGATACGTTGACGACACCACTGTGCTCATTCGTGAAGGGATGTCAATGGGAGTGTTGGACGAGGTTGTGCAATTATTTGGAAGTGCCACGGGTATGCAGGTAAATAGTGCGAAGTCAAGGTGCATGGGGTTGGGTTCTTGGGTGGGGTGTGGGGGGTGTGGGGGGGAGATGTAATGTTGTTAAAGAATGGGCGATGTCTTTAAAGATTTGTGGTATTATTTATAAGGATGACATGGTTGCGGCGCGGGAGGAAAACTCGGATAGGTTATTGGAAAGGATCGTGGGGCGTCTAGGTGTTCTGAGACCCCAGCACCTAACTCTTATACAGCGAGTGATAGTCGTAAACATTTTATTGTATAGTAAGATTTGGCATGTTGCAGCTGTGTTCCCAATTACAGGGACAGCGATTGCGGGAATTCTAAGACGGGTGTACAAATTTTTGTGGGGTTCACGTTGTGATTGGTTACGGAGGGAAGTTGTAATGTTACCTGTAAGTCAGGGTGGGTTGGGGTTGATGAATTTGAGACGGAGGGCTAAATGTGTGTTTATTAAATGGGAAGTGTTGCGTGAGGGTGTGAACGCGGGGCAGTTAGGAATGATACACGACAGGCTGGGTGTGTGGTATCGAGGAATGGAGTTGAGGGAATGCGAAATCGTTTTGAGGGCTGTGATGTTGGTTAAGGAACTGAGAAAGGTTCGTATAAGGGTTTTGTGTAGGTTACTTGTAGGTAGGTGCGTTATCCCAGTTGAGGGTTTGTTCCCCATGTATGCATGGAAGAGTATTTGGTTTAGATTTAGTAAAATGAAGTTAAACCCTCGGGCGCGTGAGGTGATGTTTCTTTTCCTGCATGGAATCCTGCCGTCTGGTGAGATACTACGAAACAGACAGGTTGTAGAGGGTGGGGGGTGTGGTATCTGTGGAGGGGATGAGACTGCGTTCCATGTAGTTTATTTTTGTGAAGGGCTAGAGGAGGTTAGGTGCTGGTTAAGTAGGTTGGTACAGAGGGTGGGGGGCCGTGGGGTGTCGGTTCTGCGTGCTTTAAGTCTAGATACGGGTGGGTTAGACGAGGGTGTCATAAGAGCTTTAGATTATATCATGGTAGATTATATATATATGTCGTGGGTGATGAGGGGGAGAGGGGATAGTGAGGAGAGAAGAAAGGTTCTTGCGGTAACGTTCTATCGTACGATGTGTCGTAACAGAGATTTGTATGGGAGGAGGTGGGATCAGGCTTTCTCAGAGGGGTATTCTCGTTAGGGATTCTCGTAAATCTGTGATTGATAATGAGTGAGTGAAGGGGTTTTCATAGGTTGGAGGGAGTCAGGGGGTCACAACGGGCTCGCCTCCTTTGGGGGGAGGGTCGTGAGAGTGTTGTGAATGTGGGTTTGGAAAGGTTTCCTGGTTTTCATTGAGACTTTATGGCAGCCAAGTGTGGATGTAGAGCTCAAGGTCTCATTATGTTAGATATAACACTTCAGAATGTAGGTATAATATAGTAGGTTTTTTTTTATGTATAATTTGATGTGTATCAGTCTTGTATGACACGATTCTTGAGTAGTAAGTTATTTGCGACATGAAGTGTGTTTTAGTTTGTATGTATGTTACGTGCTGAGTTTTTGCACGATGAGATATACTTAGATACTGTTTTGCTTTGTGCATACAGTGCATCTGATTAATGTGATTTTGTGAAACTTTTTGTGTGTACGTGTGTGTGTGGGTGTGTGTGGGTGTGGGTGGGTGTGGGTGTGTGTGTGGGTGTGTATATATATATATGTGTATATATATATATGTATATATATATGTATATATGAAGAAAAC
>NC_091378.1:9474931-9502431 GCF_038502225.1 Cherax quadricarinatus
CACACACACACTCACACACACACACACACACACACACACTCATACACATACGCACACACACACAAACACACACTCACACACACACACACACACACACACACACACACACACACACACACACACACACACACACACACACACACACACACACACACACACACACACACACACACACACACACACACACACACACACATGCACACATGTGGTAATGCTTTATTTACAGCTAGCAAAGTCAGGGTATTTCTCCAGAATGGTCTGTAATATACCACTGTGGATAAAATACTTAGCCATTTCTTGAACACTTCTGAGTGAGTTGTTTCTAAATTCATTAATTTTATCGCACTCCAGTACATAATGACGCAGGGTGTGACAATAGTCCATCTGGCAAAGTTTACATTTCGTTTGGTCTACATCTGGTGGTGGTGATTTAACCTGCCAAAGATACTTGTAACCCAGCCGGAGCCGGGCAGTAGTGACATCCAAGAGTCTGCTTATTTTGTTGGATGCACCATAGACATGTGGCTCCTCCTGCATGATAGAATGATGATAGATGGACTCACTGGTGTCAATCTCCCTGAGCCTTAAGTCCATAAAATTCAGTTGAAGTTCTTTTCGTATTATTGTTCTCAAACTACTACCTGACAAGCCAAGATTGTAATCTACTCCCTCTTTGAAAGCATACAGCTTAGCCAATTTATCAGTTCTATCATGCATCTGAAGACCAATGTGAGATGGAATCCACAGCATGTGCACTCTGACTCCACTGTCCACAATCCTACCATACCTGTGTCTGGCTTCTGACACAAGCATGCCACAATTTATGCTTAATGAGTTGAGAGCATTTATGGATGACAGAGAATCAGTTACAATTAAACTGTCAATCTTTGATACATAGATGCATTTCAGTGCAAGGAGTATGGCAAACAGTTCTGTCTGAAGGGTAGAGGCCCAATTATTGATGCGTGCTCCAATTTCTTTAAGAGAGCCATCACTCTGTACGACAACAGCAGCACTACCAGCTGCACCAGTGGATTGGTGAACAGAACCATCAGCGTAAATAATTTGCGAGAGTGTGTGCTGTGTGACTAAGTTATCAATACAGCTTAAGGCCTCATGTTTGGCTTCAAGGCGAAGTTTTGGTTGTGATTTAAGAAGTAGTTTGGGGGGAAATGGAGGAATGGTAGTTTGGAATAGGGTAATATTCCATGGAGCGGAGAAGTGCCGCTGTTGCCTTACTTGACATAGATCATGTATCTGATTCATGCGGAGGTCGGTTCCAGTTTTTTCGATCCATCTAGAGGAGTGTTCACCAGTGCTGAGGAAAGTTTGGAGGGCTTCTGTGCAGGGGTTTGAATGAGCTTGCCTGAGCATATTAACCCCAATTAGGATATTTCTTTCAGTAACACGATCTCTGATGCTTGGAATATCAAGTTCTTTTTGCATATTTAAAATTTTGGCAGTACGAGGGCATCCTAAAATGATCCTCATTGCTTCGTTCTGCAGTTTTTCCAGCCCTCCAAGCTTCCAGTCAGACACAAGAGCAAGTAGTGGCGCAGCATAATCAACCAATGATCTAATATAAGCAAGATACATCATTTTCACAATTTTAACATTAGCACCATACCTGGGGTGAAGCCCTGCCACAACTCTAAGTGCTCTTAGTCTTTCTTTGTATTGGCGACAAAGTCTTGTTACAACAGGTCCAAGTAGTGGAACCTCAAAGCCTAGATACCTGTATCTGCTTACATATTCTAGAAGAGACCCATCATGCAATTGGATCTGACGAACTGTGCCTCTCTGTCGAGGAGGACGCCTATTGAGTATCTTTGTTTTATCAGTAGAGATTATCAACCCCAGGTCCTGACACGAGGCTAGTACATGATTAAGAATGTTTTGGGTGTTGGAGAATCCGGTGGTGTGAATCATTATGTCATCAGCAAAACTAATCACATAATGATGGGGCTGACTAGGCATAGCATTAAGTAATGCATTAATTAGAATATTGAACAGTGTGGGACTGAGCACACCTCCCTGTGGGGTTCCTAATTCAAAGTCTTTAGTTACACTTCTATGTCCCTGGAACAACACAGACGATTTTCTGTTGGACAGGTAACCTTTAATCCAGCGGAGAAGCCATCCTCCAACATCCATTCTGGCAAGTTCACTAATGATTACATGTCGGTTGGCTACATCGAAAGCGGATTTAAGGTCAAGGAAGGTAGTGTATGAGCTGTCAGTGTGCAGGGTGAGAAAGGTGGCTATGCAATGATGAACGCTCCTTCCATCCATGAAACCATGTAACCGGGGAGACAAAAATTGTTTGATTCTGTACATGAGACGATTAAGAATCATTCTCTCAAATGTTTTACACAAGCAGCTAGTAAGAGATATTGGGCGAAATGCATTTTGTTGATTGGGCTTAGGAATTGGAATGATGAGGCTGTTGGTCCAAGATTGAGGGAGCTCCCCAGTTACATAGCTCATGTTATATAATTCAAGTAATGGATTACCTGGTACTCGACACAGCAATCTGAGTATGTTGTAAGTAATACCATCCTCACCAGGCGACGTGGAGTTGCCCTTAGTTAGTGCTGCATCAAGTTCATAATTAGTGAAAGGAATGTTGCAGTCATCTGCCTTGCCGAGCATAAAGCAAACAAGTCTCTCCCTTGCATCATATTTGTCATTTAATTTTGCCTGTGTGGTACTGGGAAGATTGTCATAGCTAGATGTAGCAGCCCAAGCACTGACTAACTCATTCGCCCTATGCAAGGGATGAGGGTGCGCGATCTGCCCAGTTCTGTTACCCTTAATTCTATTTATGTCCCTCCATGCCCGGCTAAGTGGGGTGTGAGCATTAAGACCGTTGACAAATTTTTCCCAGTCTGTTTGCCGCAGCTCTGTCATACGCTCTCTGGCAGCAGCAAGGGCAGTTTGGAAGAGCCTCAGCATTCCAGGGGTACGATGTTTTCTATAGGCTAGGCCTAGTCTGCGAGCAGTACGTTTCAGTGTACGAAGTTTAGAATCATTGTAATAAGTATGGTTTTTGAAGGAGGTATGATTATTATGGAAGTTTGTTGGGTTTAGAGTACCAAGAGGTTTCAGTGGCGGCTCTAAGTAGTTCTGAATACTGCTCACAAGGTCATTGTTAAAGGTCTCTACAGAGGAACACTCATAGGAATTATACCAGTCAGTCACATGTGCAACAAAGTCATCATGCTGATCAGTGGGAACATTAAAACGTTTCCGTTTGAATATCCCACCAGGAAGGATAGTATTACCAATATCTAGTGAGGTTAGCCTAGGGAAATGATCAGACGCTATATCTGTTACAATGGAAGACTCACAGCTGGCAGAAGTAATGTTGAAGCCCAGGCACAGATCAAGGACGCCTCCATAGATATGTGGGGGTTCAAGGTCACCTACAATTTGGATATTATCATGACTGTTTAAGAGTGACAACAGTTGATTGCCATTACGATTACCAAACTGTGAGTTTCCAATGCTTTTGTGTCTTGCATTGTAATCGCCAATAATAAGAGTAGGCTCAGAATGAGCACAAGTTGGGAGCTCCAAGTAATTAAACTTATCAGCAGGAGCGTACAAGTTAAATATGTTGAGAGCAGAGTTCCCTATATAAATCCTAACACCGTGATATTGTAGCCCCTCTGTTTTCTTATGTGCAAGAAGTTGATGGGGAAGTGATTTTTTAATATATAGAACACAAGAGTTAGTAGATTTGAGGTTATATGCAACAAATGATGGCAATTAAGGGGGTTGGGATTTTTCAGGGACTCTGCACTCTTGTAGACACACAACATCAATGGGTTCGGTGGTTATTTTATGATGAAGGTCAGGAAGTCTTTTTCTAAGTGATGCAATATTCCAGCTTAATATAGAAAGTTTATACGAGTTTTGATCCATTATAGTAGTCCTGGGATCTTGTTGAGTTTCTCAGCATAATGAAAAAATTGTTCATATAAATAGCAGACCTTATCAATGTCAACAGTGCTACCATTGTCCATGAGTTTTGTAAGTGCGCTGTTTATGTGTGAATGTATGATAGGTGACACCACCACTCACATTCCCTCCTCCACTAACATCACACGCAACACTACAACTGTCATCACCAGCGCCACTACCAACATTGTGTTCATTACATTTATCAACAGTATTGTATTCAACATTAATGTCTATGTGGTTAACCTCATCACACTCTGCACCACCACTTATATTACGCTCATCATTATTACTAACATTATAGACACCACCGCTCTCATCACACTCTTCACCACCACTTATATTACGGTCATCACTATTACTAACATCATTGACACCATAGCCTTCATTATGATGCTCACTATAGTTATCAACACAAGTATTATATTCGTCATTACTGTAATTAAGAACACCACCACCACCTTGTTCAGCAGCCTTACACTTGCTTTCACAAATTGTGACAATCTTGTTATTGGTACACTCTACACATCTTTCCTTGTGTTGTTCAAGTTGTTGTTTCAGGAGAAATTGTTGTTTCCAGTACTTTTATGCGCGACATCAGATTGTATACCACAGGAGCAAGACTTGGAACATCTGGAGACGTGAAGTCCCGGTCAGCTGAGCTCGTTGGCTGACTGTCAGCTGACTCAGCTAGGCTGGTATTGACAGCCGACGTGATGGAGGTCTGTTGACGTGCTCCCCAGGTGAGGTGCTCAACCCCATTGTCTGAGGGCAGGCATGAGCCAGTATTCATACCCGAGGTACCTGGTAGTCCTGGGGAGTCATAATGAGGGGGACATAGTGCGGTTGGCTGTGATGAGGGGTTCCTTGACAGGGCTCTTGAAGGGTGCGGTTGGCTGAATGAGGCGCGATCAGCTTCCCCCCGATCAGCCCTCACACTGCAGTCAGCATGAGCTGCTGTGACTCCTGAGGTCTTACAATTGATACATTGTTTAGCAACAGTCTGTTGCTGTTTGATCATATAACACCGTTCAGAAGGATGAGCATTGGCACACACTGCACACCAGTGTGATTTAGATGGGCATTTCCTGGCAATGTGGCCCCAGCGTTGACACTTATAACATCGACGTTGAGGAGGTCTGTACAATGCTATGTAATAGCGTCTGTTGAGGGCTGCGCGGGAGTGAATATAGCGTGGCAGAGTCCCCTGGCCAGTCCACTCAGCTAATATCAGACCGTTGGAAAGTCAACGAGGGCTTGCAACTTGCTCTGACGCCAGATATTGAGGATTCAAGTGCTTGTTGACGTTGTAGATGACAATAAGCACTTTATGTGCCCTTGGTGGGGCAGCTCGGAGTTTGATGTTGGCATATTCGTGAGTGAGAAGTTTGTCTATAAATGCTGAATCATTAGGCAAAAAGACGTAGTTATCCTCATCGCGGACAAACTTGATCGTTTTCTCATGATTGTTTACACTAGCTTCGAAAAACCAGTTAAACTTGGTCTCTTGATCAGTGTTGTTAGGGAAATCTAACCTGACAGCTTTGGGAGGGTGTGCGCCCACTGTATTGCTTTCAGCAAGCTTTCTCTGGAAGCCTCGTTCTTTTTTCCGAGCCTGTTTACTAAAATATGTTTCAAATCTGCCTTCACCATCATCTACGTCAACACCATCAGCTATACTCATACCTGACAGGAGTTTCACACTGGCGATGGGCTAAAGGATAACGGTGAATAGAAGGGACAAGGAAGGGATATTCACTTCGCTAGACACAGGCAATATGGGTGTAGTGGCCTGCGGGTCGCAGTGCGATTTTCAAGGTCATTCAGTGGGCCCACAGTCGTCTCGAGAGTTACCAACACTGTACTACTTGTTAATTACTCCAAACCCGCAGCACTTAACACATCTAGCACACGTGTCTTGGAATGACAGACAAATTTTCACTACATAAGAACTAGTTCTCACAACACCGAAGGTACGGCCGGAACACTGTAGAACGTTCACAAAGGCTGGCTTGGAGCGCTCTTTAGCCTGGATCAGCTAAACTCGCCCTTATCCCATATGTAGATAATGGCGACGAGTTAAGGGATACCGGTGAATAGGACGGGGGTGTAGCTCAAATGGTAGAGCGCTCGCTTAGCATGTGAGAGGTACGGGGATCGATACCTCGCATCTCCATTTGTTTTACCAACCTAAAGGAAGTAGTATATTACATTGTTTGACTTTACCTAGGACAACTAGGTGAAAAATACATTTAAATGTACATTTATATTAAATGTACATATATTTTAAGCGTACATTTATTCTAGCTTAAATGTACATTTCACCTAGGATAACTATGTTATCCTAGGTTAAATGTACTTTAACCTATATGTACATTTAACGCAGGATAACAAAGTAAATTTATTTTAGGTTAAATGTAGCTTTACCCTAAGTTAAATGTACACTTAATCTAGGATAATTCAGTAAAGTTAAACAATGTAACTTATTTCTTTTAAGTTGCTAAAACTAATGGAGATGCGGGGTATCGATCCCCGTACCTCTCACATGCTAAGCGAGCGCTCTACCATTTGAGCTACACCCCCATGCGATGGTGAATTTCATGCAGGGTCCTGAATTGTTCTTTCTTGAGATTCCTGGCAGTCGTTCTCAGATATGTGTAATAATAATATCTTTATTTACTACAAGTACATATACAAGGTATACAGCCCTAGCTGACATCAGTGACATACTACTATACAGAAAGCCCCTTGTTATTGCAGAGCATTTCGGGCAACTTAAGTCAATTTTGTCCCTGGATGTGACCCTCACCGGTCTACTAACACCCAGGTACCTATTTACTGATGGGTGAACATGGACAACAGGTGCGCTAGCGATCGAGCTAAATTCTCACAGATGTCTGTTTTAGAATCATGCGTTTAAATTAATCTAAGATGACCTAATAAAGCGACATATTTCCACTGGAGCTTTTGTTTACATGAATTTTAGTTACCAGAATATATCATTTATTATTTATAAAAAATGCAATGGAAGATTGTATTTCGGTTGCTGAGTGATCTCAGGAAAGTATCCCAATATCCCACAAGCCCAGCGTCGTATACCTCGACGCCAGCAAAAGGCTGGTGCAGAGTAGTGATAAAAATCTTGTTTTAGATACAGTACACCATTGTTGAAAATTTCAAGCCGATTGCACAAGGCGTTTAGGAATTATAACCTAAAACTTTGGAGTAAACGAAGGAAAATATGACTGTAAATGTTCCGAAAATAGGAAACTGGAGTTTGTTATCCTCACTTAGAAACTTCATAAAAAATGAAATGGCAGTATTTTTTCAGGTTTCTTTTTTCATATTATTTGAAATTTTTGTTCAAACCTTTAATGAAAAATATTTTTAAATTAAATCCAATTTTATAAATTTAAAGAAAGATCAAATTGGCAACCTTACATACCAAACTCAATAAAAAATGGGCAGTCATAATATACCAGCATTTAGGGTTTGAAAAATCCATCAGAAGAGGATTTCTTTACTCATTGTATAGAAAACAGCTTAATAAAATTTTCAGACGAAAATTTACACAGCTCAGAGTTCCTCCCAGTCTTGTTTTAATTAAACCCACCAATGGTGAAAATTTGAAAGATATTGTCCACTAATTGGTTTAAATCCATGATTTTAATGCTCAAAACAATGTCGGTAAAATTTCAAATTTGCATCTACACAGACTAAATTCATCGGGCATCACATTTCTTATAGAATGTATCAGCGTGAATATTTTGAAGCCGATACCTGGAGGAGTATTCCTGTAGGGGGATTCGGGGGTCAACGCCCCCGCGGCCCGGTCTGGGACCAGGCCCCTTCAGTTATTGAATGTCAACATATATAACTATTTATTCAATAAAATTGGTAAATTCCTACATATGTCGCCTAATAAGAAGGTGACCCTTACGTACAGGAAGCCTCACTAGCACTGGAAATTTGAAGTCGATCAGAAGATGCATTCTCCAGTTATGGCACAAATTCTGACGATTTCAAAAATTTTTTTAACTATTTTACTATATTGACAAATTCGCCATCACAAAAGCAAAAGTTAATGGGTACTAGCATGTTCATAAGATGCTTTGTGGAGAAAATTCTCCAGTAAAGGGGGTATCTCTTAGCCCTCTCAGCCCCCCTCAGCCCTCTGAAGGACTTAGCCCTTCTGGAAGGGGCTAGTGGACTCTTCCTTCCTCGTAAATAGCTCTATTAAAACCGCATGTATGTACTATAGGGTCAAGAGGCACGCCTTCCTTTCTTTGCTAGTGCTTCTAATCAACTACACAACGAGGTTAAGCGAAAGTTATTACCCTTTCTCCATAGGAAAATTAAGGGAAAACTTGCACCTCAGTTTATCTACAAGTTGGGACTATTAGGAATTCTAGTCTATAGCTAGATAACAAGAAACTAACCCTCTTGTATTGAATACTATTGCAATGTGTAGTAAGGAAGAGATATAAAGCTGAGCTCAGCAGTTCTTTTGTAAGGAGGATGACTTCAAGGTGCTTGGGCAGGGTGACAAGCTAGGTTGAATTTAGGTATCAAAGTGTGAATACCCGTCACAGATCTCCCGCTGAGAACAAAGAAAATACTGACTTTGTGTGGTGAACTCTGAAATACTGTCAGTCTCCACTAGGAAAACTAATGTTAAAAAGAAACACAAGTGTATCATCCACTGTATAATCCCGATAAGTGTAAAGTTAAAGTTTGTGTCGCGGTATGCATTCAGGTGTTATAAATAAAGGATAAAATATCACCCTATCGAGTAAAAACTAACCAAAGTGACTCCCTATCAACGAGTGAAGACATAACTATGCATCTGTAGCAGCTTACTCAAGACATCAATACCGGGGTCATACTTCATCTAACACAAACTAGGGTAAATTGGGTCAGTTACAATACCCAGGTATGTCCAGCCATACCCACCTAATTACGTTAGCTGTAGCTAATAGGTAGGGGTGATATTTGACTGGAATTACCAATAGATCCCATTACATGTGGGTGGTTCACCCAAAACTACGTATCACTACGCATTTCAGATGATAATGAAATGCTGAGATATACACTCCTTGGGGCAAATTATACGAATAACAAAATTGTTAATCCACAGCCACTGTGGAATCTGGAATGGCGCCCCGAAGGGATGTCCAGGGAGAGGCTGTGGACATCGATTGCTACATGTTTGTTTCATGCAGGAAAGTGTACTTATCTAACCAATTCTCCACATGCTTCATCATTTAAAAAAATATTGACAGTCGAAAGAGATATACTAGAGTATACTTAATGGGACTTAATCTGAATAAAAATTTCACTTGTTTACTTATAAAATGGGAAAATGTGCACCTACAAGATTGAATATGATTATCCCCCTCCATTGAAAATTTGAAAATATTTGAAAATTTTGAAAAATTTTTGAAAATTTTGAAAATTAAAAAAACTGAAAATTTTTGAAAAATGTGAAAATTAAAAAAAAAATGAAAATTTTAAACATTTGAAGCTATACTACAGAGGGTCTGGAAGTCATCAGAACCATTCCAGGTTGCTGGAAATGAATTTTACGACTTTGATCATAGAATACCTGCACATGTCAGTTGTTCCAAGAATCTTGACAGTTGCCAGAACTGAAAATTTAAAGCTGATCGGATGAGCCCAAATGTTATCAAAATAAAAACAGAACTTCAGAGGAAGAATTTTTATTGTTTAGTAATCATTTTAAGGTCGTTAGGCAGGGAAACATAATTAAAATATACACACAGTACTCGCTCCCATCTTGTTTCTCATCCTCATATCTGACATAGACAAAGATGTCAGCCACAGAACCGTGTCTTCCTTTGCAGATGACACCCGAATCTGCATGACAGTGTCTTCCATTGCAGACACTGCAAGGCTCCAGGGGGACATCAACCAAATCTTTCAGTGGGCTGCAGAAAACAATATGAAGTTCAACGATGAGAAATTTAAATTACTCAGATTTGGAAAACACGAGGAAATTAAATCTTCATCAGAGTACAAAACAAATTCTGGCCACAAAATAGAGCGAAACATCAACGTCAAAGACCTGGGAGTGATCATGTTGGAGGATCTCACCTTCAAGGACCATAACATTGTATCAGTCGCATCTGCTAGAAAAATGACAGGATGGATAATGAGAACCTTCAAAACTAGGGATGCCAAGCTCATGATGGCACTTCAGGTCGCTTGTTCTATCTAGGCTGGAATATTGCTGCACACTAACAACATCTTTCAAGGCAGGTGAAATTGCTGACCTAGAAAATGTACAGAGAACCTTCACGGCGCGCATAACGGAGATAAAACACCTCAATTACTGGGAGCTCTTGAAGTTCCTGAACCTGTATTCCCTGGAACGCAGGCGGGAGAGACACGATTATATACACCTGGAAAATCCTAGAGGGACTAGTACCGAACTTGCACACGAAAATCACTCACAACGAAAGCAAAAGACTTGGCAGACGATGCAGCATCCCCCCAATGAAAAGCAGGGGTGTCACTAGCACGTTTAGAGACCATACAATAAGTGTCAGGGGCCAGAGACTGTTCAATTGCCTCCCAGCATACATAAGGGGGATTACCAATAGACCCCTGGCAGTCTTCAAGCTGGCACTGGACAAGCACCTAAAGTCGGTACCTGACCAGCCGGGCTGTGGCTCGTACGTTGGTTTGCGTGCAGCCAGCAGTAACAGCCTGGTTGATCAGGCTTTGATCCACCAGGAGGCCTGGTCACAGACCGGGCCGCGGGGGCGTTGACCCCCGGAACTCTCTCCAGGTAAACTGGTTAGGGGAGAATGTACTTAGTTTAACATGTCTCCGGTAGTTACTGAGCAATACAAGCAGCAGTAAAGTAATAACAGAAAAATAAACATAAATGGGGAGAAATCAGAATGGGGGCACGTCACAAGCGGTGTTCCTCAGGGGTCAGTGTTGGGCCCCTTGTTGTCCACAATTTACATAAAAGACATAGATGAGGGAATAAATAGCGACATAAGCAAATTTGCCGATGACACCAAAATAGGCCGTCCAATTAATTTTAATGAGGACACTAGAGCACTCCAGGATGATTTGAATAGATTGATGCAATGGTCGGAGAAGTGGCAGATGCAGTTTATTATAGACAAACGCAAAGTTCTAAATGTTGGACAGGAAAATAACCATGCCACATATAAACTAAATAATGTAGGTTTTAATACTACTGATTGTGAAAAGGATTTAGGAGTTCTGGTTAGCGGTAATCTAAAACCAAGACAACAGTACATTAGTGTTCGCAATAAAGCTAACAGAATTCTTGGCATCATATCTAGAAGTATAAATAATAGAAGTCTTCAGGTTGTTCTTCAACTCTATATATCCTTGGTTAGGCCTCATTTAGACTATGCTGCTCAGTTCTGGTCATCGTATTACAGAATGGATATAAATGCTTTGGAAAACGTACAGAGGAGGATGACAAAGATGATCTCATGTATCAGAAATCTTCCCTATGAGGATAGACTGAGGGCCCTGAATCTGCGCACTCTCGAAAGGCTTAGAATTAGGGGGGATATGATCGAGGTGTATAAATGGAAAACAGGAATAAATAAAGGGGATGTAAATAGCGTGCTGAAAATTTCCAGCCAAGACCTGGACTCGCACCAATGGTTTCAGGTTGGAAAAATTCAGATTCAGGAAAGATATAGGAAAGCACTGGTTTGGTAACAGAGTTGTGGATGAGTGGAACAAACTCCCGAATACAGTTATAGAGGCTGAAACGTTGTGTAGTTTTAAAAATAGGTTAGATAAATACATGAGTGGGTGTGGGTGGGTGTGAGTTAGACCTGACTAGCTTGTGCTGCTGGGTCTGGTGCCGTGCTCCTTCCTTGAGTGGAGGTGACCAGACTGGGTGGGTCATTGGGCTATTCCGGGGGGGGACATGGACCTGCTCCGCATGGATCAGTAGGCCTGTTGCAGTGTTCCTTCTTTCTTATGTTCTTATAATTTTTACTATTTGTTGTTCGGTTTATGTTATTAGTCTAGTGTTGTTGCTTGTGCTGCTGTGTAAACACTTAGATCGTTGAAGTTATACCAGCCACCAAACACTCTCCTCTCACCTCCATACCTTTGTGATAAATACTTTCTTAGTAAATTCCTTTACTGGTACAATAGAAATCTTTAATGCCACTTGTTGAAGACTGAGACGCTTGTGCAACATTTGGGAATCTTTAATGGCGGAAAGTTTCGCCAGACAGTGGCTTCTTCAGTCCAATACAGAGAAGAACGGTTGAAGACAAGAAGTTTGAGGCAGTCTCCCAGCCTGGAGTCGATGGGTTCATTTTATGAAGATCGATAGACTGAACATAATCGACTCCAGGCTGAGGAACTGATTGCCTCAAACTTCTCGTCTTCCACCGTTCTTCACTGTATTGAACTGAAGAAGCCACTGGCTGGCGAAACGTTTCCTCATTAAAAAATTCCAACTGTTGCACAAGTGTCTCATTCTTCAACTTGTCAGTTTTATGCTTCCAGTTTGCCCCTCCACAGCTCTAACATTTTTTTTTTAAATACAACACTTGCTATGAAGCATCTCTAGACATATGCTTAGGTTAAGCTCATTTTAAACGTGAAATCCAGCCACATTGGACCTAAAGAACAAAAACACACAATACCGTAAGTGGAACAATACACAAACAACCCGCACATAGGAGACGCCTCGGTCTGACTTGGACCATCTAGAAGTCACAGATGGTCTGATGAAGCCACTGTGTGGCGAAACGTTTCCTCAATAAAGATACCCAAGAGTTGCACATGTGTCTAATTTATCAACATGTCGGTTCTCTGAACCATTCATCTAACAAACCTGTCAGACACTGCAACTTCTTGGGATCTTAATACTTGGGAATTCTTCGCTTGCCTAATTCTTGGGCACGACCTACTTCCACATTGAACAAATGTTACACGACCTATGACTGCTGCACCTCTCCTACCAACGGTTTATAAGCTCCTTCTCCGCACGTATGCCGTATTCTATTCAAGATTGATGGACTGACCACATCGACTCAAGGTTGAGGGACTGATTACCTCATTCTCCTCCTGTTCTTCAAGATTCTCCTTTGTATGGACTGATGAAGCCACTGTGTGGCGAAACGTTTCCTCAATAAAGATACCCAAGAGTTACACATGTGTCTAATTTATCAAGTCACAGTGATATTGGTAGAGATCACAAAGTGAAATTGCCTAATTTCGAATCACCATCTTACATATTTTCGCTTCCAAAATGGAACATTTAAAATTTCAACAAAGCCCATAGGGCTTATACTACTAAGATTCAAATCATACCACGGGTGGGGTTAGAACCCGCGATCAGAGAGTCACAAAACTCCAAACCGTCGCGTTAGCCACTGGGCCAGCTAGCTACAATAAAATCCATCCTGCTGGGTATATTTCTACACCTAGATATATTTCTGCACGCAGAAAAAACACAGACCTGTTTCTCGCAAAAATAAACGGAAAACGAGGCAAAGCAAAAAAAAAAAAAAAAAAAAAAAAAAAAACACTTAACACACTGTTGTACAAGAATGGTATACAATACCGACAAGATGAAATTAAGACACATGTGCAACATCTGGGTATCTTTATTGTAGACGTTTCGCCATCCAGTTCTACTATCTTCAAGTTATGTCCTGGAATTTGTATTGATAAAGCCACTGGATGGCGAAACGTCTACAATAAAGATACCCAGATGTTGCACATGTGTCTTAATTTCACTAACACACTGGTAGAACTTTGACTGTGGCTAAGTAGTTGTTACTACGCAGGAAGAAAGGAATGTATCATCGTTACAAAATTGGGCGTCTTCGACGATCAGTAACAAACAACAACACGGACTCACAGGTAAGGACCCACGAGGGGCGAGGGGCAAGTGGGGACAGGGCGAAGAATAGACGGTGAGAGGAATGTCTTGAGTCGAAGAAAGAAGAGCCAGGACTAAACCCAACTGCTAAGCCTGGAGAAACACTGACGAAGGCGATGTGGAAGGCAACAGGAACTCTGCTGACTGGATCTTGCTGGATGGATGATAACTGCGACTTGATGGTGATAGGTGGCTGCAGGCGACAAGGGAGGAGTTCATCGTTGATTGGTCAGTTCATAGAGGTTTGGTGGTTACTTGGAGCTGTGGCGTTGTTTTACGATGTGTTTTACGATACGTTTTCAAGACGTTTAAAACGTGGTAGAGGGATCAAATTTAGACGTGTCAGCAAATGGTGATAGCTGGGATCTTTTTCTTCTAGTCGGTTTTCAATGTTCTTTAGAATAGTAGAAAGTTCAATTTTACAATTTGCCCAAGAAGAATCGATGGTAAACTTGACTTTCTTTTGGATGAGGTGAGAATAAAGTTCAGAAAACAGCATGTCTTGATGATAATTTTCTGTAGTGTAGAAGTTGATTCCATTCCAATCACAATATTTTTGAGTATCTTCATCTTCATCGTTATCATACCGAGAGTCGTGGCTTCTCATCGGACGTTGTTGGAGTGACGTCACTAGTTGTTGGTGGTGTTGGAGCTACTGCAGCAGAGGTGGTGACTAAGTCCTTGGTGAATTTGAGAATTTCTTCGAAGGTGGAGATGCTGGAAATGTAAATGGTGGCATGTTATTCAATTCGAATAACTCGTTGATGGTAGAGTTAAAGGATCCAGGTACAACCATGTTCTGCATGTGAGCGTATAGTAGACAGTAATGTATCTTCGTTACGTCACATGTTGGAGGAGTGATGTTGGTGGTGGAGGCGGGTTGAGTAGAGGCTTGAAGTAATATTGTAGTGTCAGCTTCCAACTTTGCAATTGCGGCATACGTTGGTGACTTGTTAGAGGATTTTTTCAGTGCTGCATCTTGTGATTTTTTCATAATGTCTTTTCTAGTAGGACATTTTGCTGCCACTGTATGGTGATCATTACTTTTGCAGTTTAAACACGCTGGTTGTGATGGAGCAGCAGCGGTACAGGAACTGAAGGTGTGTCCCTCATTACCACATGTAGTGCAGAACTTCTTGTCTTTTACTGGACATGCTTTGGTGGTGTGAAGATAAGAATAACAGTTCCAGCAATGTTGGATGTAGTGGTATCTCTCTGCTTCTATGTAGGTGGGACTGATGTAGTAGTAGTATACAGCAAGACCTTCGTTCAGAGCAGTGGCAGCCATGTTCACATCGGTAAAGGTGACCTTGAGCATAAACGATGCATTCGGGATTTTTGTGACGCTGTCTACAGTAGCCCAAGTATTTTGAGTTTCAATAGATGACTTGAGTTCAGCAATAGGTAGAGAAGTCAGAATCTTGTCCAGTTTTTTCAGGAATACTGATTTACTTGCCTTGAGAGCAGGAGAGGATATAACAGTAAGTCCTTGAGCAGTAAGAGTAGTGGTGGCTTCTGTAGTGAGTATCTTCTCTGCTTCAGCATCATCGTGACACACAACAATGAAAGCTTCTTTGATATTATTTATTATTAAAGATTAGCCGGTATTCTCCCGGCCCGGGCCTTTTCCAAGTGGTGGCCCGGCCTTGGCTCCCTCTCTAGGGAGTGTCTGAGACCTAAGTCTCCCATGGGAGGAGGCACAAGTACCTCCTCATCTTCGGGACCAACTGTCCCCAGGCTAGCTTGGCCTCTCTGGTCTGCCATCCCCGCCCCAAGGGGGCAAATGGGAATGACAGTCTTATGAGCTAAAGGCTCGGGCTCAGGCACCTACCCTACCCTAGAAGGGTTAGGCATGATGTCGATGATCCTTTTTTTTTTTTTTTTTTTATTCGCCGGTATTCTCCCGGCCCGGGTCTTTTCCAAGTAGTGGTGACCCGGCCTTGGCTCCCTATCTGGGTCTGATATTATTATTATTATTAAAGATTCGCCGGTATTCTCCCGGCCCGGGCCTTTTCCAAGTGGTGGCCCGGCCTTGGCTCCCTCTTTAGGGAGTGTCTGAGACCTAAGTCTCCCATGGGAGGAGGCACAAGTACCTCCTCATCTTTGGGACCAACTGTCCCCAGGCCTAGCCACAAGCTAGGCCTCTCTGGTCTGCCATCCCCGCCCCAAAGGGGCAAATGGGAATGACAGTCTTATGAGCTAAAGGCTCGGACTCAGGCACCTACCCTACCCTAGAAAGGCTGGGCATGGTGTCGATCTGGGTCTGATATTATTATTATTATTATTATTATTAAATATTCGCCGGTATTCTCCCGGCCCGGCCTTGTCTCTCTCTTTAGGGAGTGTCTGAGACCTAAGTCTCCCATGGGAGGAGGCACAAGTACCTCCTCATCTTTGGGACTAACTGTCCCCAGGCCTAGCCACAAGCTAGGCCTCTCTGGTCTGCCATCCCCGCCCCAAGGGGGCTAATGGGAATGACAGTCTTATGAGCTAAAGGCTCGGGCTCAGGCACCTACCCTACCCTAGAAGGGCTGGGCATGGTGTCGATGCTGGGTCTGATAGTTAGTTAATAGTTAAAGATTCGCCGGTATTCTCCCGGCCCGGGCCTTTTCCAAGTGGTGGCCCGGCCTTGGCTCCCTCTTTAGGGAGTGTCTGAGACCTAAGTCTCCCATGGGAGGAGGCACAAGTACCTCCTCATCTTTGGGACCAACTGTCCCCAGGCCTAGCCACAAGCTAGGCCTCTCTGGTCTGCCATCCCCGCCCCAAGGGGGCAAATGGGAATGACAGTCTTATGAGCTAAAGGCTCGGGCTCAGGCACCTACCCTACCCTAGAAGGGTTAGGCATGGTGTCGATCGAGCTTTGATAGTTAAAAATATAATATAATACTAAAATATAATACTAAAGTATAATATAATACTAAAATATGTAATATTAAAATATAATGTTGAAGTATATACTAAAATATAGTATAATACTGTACTAAACTATAATATAAGATAATACTAAAAATTATAATACGAAAATCAAAACGAGAGTGATGGAGGCGACTGTGTAAGGATCTCGCACACTTCCCTCTGACCACAAAATTATGGGTGACATTTAATTAACAACATCACGGGTTGCCGAAAATTACCGACTTTCCAAAATTACCATAAATTATGGTACCTTGCCATACCTCCCAAGAAGGAGGAGATGGCTTAGTAGATAATCTTGGATTAACATTGTCACCCATTTTAGACACAACCAATAAAAATCCTTTAATGCAAAAAAAAAAAAAAAAAGTGAGTCAGCATGCTGGGTATGCACTACATATTCGCCTCGAAATAATACAGATGATATCAGGAAAAGCAGCTGGTAAAGATATCTTTCAATACGAATCCATTAATCATAAGAACATAAGAACATAAGAACGAAGGAACACTGCAGAAGGCCTACTGGCCCACGCGAGGCAGGTCCAAGTCTCCTACCGGCTTAAGCCAATGCACCCAACCTAGTCAGGTCAGGTCACATTGACTTAAGGGAGGAACACGGCAACCGACCTGTTAGCACAAGCTATCAGGTCTAACTCACACCCACCCACATCTACTCATGTATTTATCCAACCTATTTTTAAAGCTACACAACGTTCTGGCCTCTATAACGGTACTTGGGAGTTTGTTCCACTCCTCCACAACTCTATTACCAAACCAGTACTTTCCTATATCCTTCCTGAATCTGAATTTTTCCAACTTAAAACCATTGCTGCGAGTCCTGTCTAGGCTAGATATTTTCAGCACACTATTTACATCCCCTTTATTTATTCCTGTCTTCCATTTATACACCTCAATCATATCCCCCCTAATTCTACGTCTTTCTAGAGAGTGCAGTTTCAGGGCCCTTAGTCTATCCTCATAGGGAAGGTTTCTGATACATGGGATCATCTTTGTCATCCTCCTTTGTACATTTTCCAGAGAATTTATATCCATTCTGTAATACGGTGACCAAAACTGTGCAGCATAATCTAAATGAGGCCTAACCAAGGATGTATAGAGTTGAAGAACAACCTGAGGACTCCTATTATTTATGCTTCTTGATATGAAGCCAAGGATTCTATTAGCTTTATTGCGAACACTTATGCACTGTTGTCTTGGTTTCAGATTACTGCTAACCAGAACTCCTAAATCTTTTTCGCAATCCGTAATATTAAGATCTACATTATTTAGTTTATATGTGGCATGGTTATTGTCCTGTCCAACATTTAGAACTTTGCATTTGTCTATATTAAACTGCATCTGCCACTTCTCCGACCACTGCATCAGTCTATTCAAATCTTCCTGGAGTGCTCGAATGTCCTCGTCAGAATGAATTCGACGGCCTATTTTGGTGTCATCGGCAAACTTGCCGATGTCGCTCTTTATGCCCTCATCTATGTCGTTTATGTAGATTGTGAACAGCAGGGGGCCCAACACTGACCCCTGTGGAACACCGCTCGTGACGCTTCCCCACTCTGATTTCTCCCCATTTATGCAAACTCTCTGCTGCCTATTTGTCAACCATGCCTCTATCCAGGAAAAAATTTCTCCTCCTATTCCATGTGCTTTAATTTTCCTCAATAGTCTCTGATGTGGGACCCTGTCAAAAGCCTTACTGAAGTCCATATACACAATATCATATTCATTACCATGATCTACCTCCTCAAATACCTTAGTGAAAAAAGTTAATAAATTCGTAAGGCAGGAACGCCCCTTTGTAAAACCATGCTGAGATTCGTTGATTAATTTATGCTTTTCAAGGTGGCTACGAACTGCCTCGGCAATTATTGATTCCATAAATTTTCCCACTATGGAGGTTAGGCTTATTGGTCTATAGTTCGAAGCTAAGGACCTGTCACCTGTTTTGAAAATAGGTATCACATTTGCCATTTTCCACTTATCTGGCACCATGCCAGTTCGTAGTGATATGTTGAAAAGATTAGCCAAAGGTGTGCTAAGCTCCTCTTTACATTCCTTTAGAACCCTTGCATACAGTTCATCAGGGCCTGGGGATTTGTTAGGTTTCAATTTATCTATTTGCCTAAGGACCATGTCACTTGTGACCCTAATAGTGCACAGTTTATTATCGTCCTGTTCTACATAATTTATCATTACTGGTATATCGCTGGTATCCTCCTGTGTAAAAACTGAGAGGAAGTATGTGTTAAAAATTCTACACATTTCCTTATCACTGTCAGTGAGCTGGCCCGAGGAACTTTTGAGTGGGCCTATCTTGTCCCTGATCTTACTTCTGTATACCTGAAAGAATCCTTTTGGGTTAGTCTTCGATTCTCTTGCAACTTTAACCTCATAATCTCTTTTCGCTTTTCTAATTCCCTTTTTTATTTCTCTCTTTAACTGAATATATCGATTTCTTAATTGGCCCTCTCCTCTTTTGATTTGCCTATATATGCCTCTCTTTTGACCAATCAGATATTTTAATCTATTGTTCATCCATTTAGGATCATTTTTGTTTGATCTGATTTCCCTATTTGGAACATAATTTGACTGAGCAGCTAGAACTATGCCCTGGAAAGCATCATATCGGCAACCATCACCACCTACCTGACCCTTAGTCAGGTCATTCCAGTTCAGCCCACCTAAGTAATTTTTCAGTCCTATGAAATCAGCCAAGCGAAAGTCAGGGACGGAGACTTGATTGCCATTATTAGGGGAATTCCATGATATATTAAAACTGAGTGATTTGTGATCACTCTCCCCAAGCTCATCATTAACCTCAAGATTATTAATTAGTGTTTCCCTACTGGCAAGAACCAAGTCAAGGAGGTTATTTCCCCTAGTTGGCTCTGTCACAAACTGTTTTAAAAAACAATCCTGGATCGTATCAAGAAAGTCACCCGACTCTAAATTTCCTGTCAAATTGCTCCAGTCAATCTGTCTATAGTTGAAATCTCCCATTAGCACAACATTTTCGTATGTAGATGCCTTACGAATTTCGTCCCATAGAAGTTTACTGCACTCCCTATCAAGATTTGGGGCCCTGTAAATCACACCCAAAATTAGTTTTTCTCGGCCCTCGAGAAGCTGTAACCAAACAGATTCAGTGGCTGACGCTTCTAATTTAATATCTTGTCTTACACAACAATTTAAATTGTCTCTGACATACATCGCTACTCCACCACCTTTCCTGTTGACCCTGTCAGTGTGGAATAATTTATAGCCTTGTATGTGACATTCAGAGGGCATCTCTCTATCTTTCAGATTGAGCCAGGTCTCTGTTATAGCAATAATATCTATGTTTCCTGCACTTGCAATTAATCTTAGCTCATCTATCTTATTTCTAACACTCCTGCTATTAGTATAGTAAACCTTAAGGGAGCTAGTCCCTTGCTGCCCTCTGCTGCCCCCCTTTGTTAGCTGACCTGTTCTATTGTCTTTATTTATAACTTCATGCTGAATGCCTTTTATACATTTACTGTTTCCAACCCTAGTGTTGCAACCTGCTTGTTTCCCACACACACCCATACCTCTATCTTCCATCAGTTTAAAATCATAGGCATTTCACCAATGGCCTTCTCAATCGAGTCTGCAAGTGCTACCACCCCTGCCCCAGAGAGATGTACCCCATCCCTTGCATACATATCATGTTTGCCATAAAAGTTGTTCCAGTTGTCAATGAATGGGATTGCAAGTTCCTTGCAGTATCTGTCTAGCCAGCAATTTACACCAATTGCCCTAGACAACCATTCATTTCCTACTCCCCTTCTAGGCAAGATGCTACATATGATTGGGATCCCTCCCTTAGACTTAATGAAATCTATAGCTGACCTGTACTTATCTAGCAGCTCTTCTCTCCTACCCTTCCCAATATCATTTCCACCAGCACTGAGACAGATAATGGGCTTGTTCCCATTACCTGACATGATATTATCCAGCCTGTTGACAATGTCCCCAACACCAGCTCCAGGGAAGCACACTCTATCTCTCATCTTCTTATTCCTATTACAAAAAGCACGGTCAATATATCTTACCTGAGAGTCACCAACCACAAGAATGCGCTTACCTTCATTAGCAGGGGCAGTAGTACCCTTACTTTCACTGGCCACTGAAGTACATTCATCCTGGAGAACAGAGAAGCGATTTCCTACCTTCAGATCTTCACTCTTAACTTTCCTTACTCTGATGCGCCTCCCATTACTGTGAACAACTCGCCACTTGCAGCAGGTGCTGGGCTGCACCTCACTGCTGGTAGCTGTTGCTACCTCCCCAACTACAGCCTCCTCACAGCGAGAGACAGACTGCACCTCACTGCTAGAAGTCTCATTCCCCACAACTCCAGCCACCTCACACTCTCTCCCAGACCCATTGAGGTGGACCTTCAGCCTCCTAATCTCCTCCTGGAGAAGCAAGACCTCCTCCTTCAACTCTCCAACCTCAGTTTTTAAAACACTGCAGAAGCAAGCCATGCTTTGTAACCGTCCACGCTAATCCCCAAAGCAGCTCAGGGTCTGTGACCTCACGTGACGACTGACCACTGACGACTGACGACTGACCACTGACGACTGACGACTGACCACTGACGACTGACGACTGACCACTGACGACTGACGACTGACCACTCAATTATCCACGCACTCAATCCTCCTCAACTTTTATAACTAATGCTGGACACGGAAACAACCCAGTACAATATAAATTTGTTATTATCTTTCCTTTTCTCAAACCAGGTAAAGATCGATCATGGTAAATTAGACATGTGTGCAACATTTGGGTATCTTTAATGAAGAAACTTTTCGCAACACACTGGCTTCCTCAGTCCATACAAAGGAGAATGATGAAGAACAGGAGGAGTTTGAGGTAATCAGTCCCTCAAACTCCTCCTGTTTTTCACCATCCTCCTTTGTATGGACTGATGAAGCCACTGTGTGGCGAAACGTTTCCTCATTAAAGATACCCAAGTGTTGTACATGTGTCTACTTTATCAACTTGTCGGTTCTCTGAACCATTCATATACAAACATAATCATATTTTGTATCACAGAGATCTATCTCACTACTACCTTGCCTTAGTAAGGTCACAGAAACACCTGTACACACAAAACATTCTGTGTTATTTAGAGCACAATAATCTCTCGCCATCATTCCAGTGCAGTGTCCAATACGTCGACTTTAAAGGTCATTTCACAGTATCCCACACACCAGCCTGCTTACAATACTCTCCCACCGGGGGGAAAAAAGAGGCAGAACATGAATTGGTTGACATCCTATTATACCAACAGAACTTTTAAAGTTTACATACTAGGCAGTTCGAAGTCCAACTTTTCTCACAACATTTCTTGCTAACTTACGAAGTTTATATCCGGTACACATCTCAGTGACAATACAACGCAAATATCCTAATGGAAATAATCATAACCATAATTTTTAAGAAGTGGACTGGTATGCCAGTGGAAGGCCTCGGTCAGATGACCAGAAGCTCCAGCTGTGGGTCATCATATGACTACGACTCGCGTCAGGAGACACTTGTCCTGTTTCCTGACAAACCTTACCTAACATAATACAACGTACATTTAAAACTCGAATACACTGGATTACACTAATGAGGCCTGAAAGTTAGTGTAGATAAATCTTCTTTAATTGTTCACTAAAAAACGAATACGACAACTGCCCATCATAACTATCGAAAATAATGCTGTCGTGCAGTATAGGTGTCGTATATGGTGTTAGTGGTTGTTGTTTGTGGTGTTGGTGTTGTCGTTGCTGTTGGTGGCAGTAGTTATGGTGGGGATGGTTGGATTTTAATGTAGGTTGGTAATGATGATGGTTGGATTTTGGTTGTATTATTGTGGTTGGTGGTTGTAGTGATGGTGGTGGTTAATACTGATGATAATAATAGGCTTTGGGTGGTGTAGTTGTGTTTGATGTTAGGCATTTGTTATGAGTAATGATGAATTAGACACATGTGCAACACTTGGGTATCTTTATTCAGAAAACGTTTCGCCACACAGAGGCTTCATCAGTGCAATACAAATACAAAGAAGAATGGTTGAAGATCAGAAGGACTTTGAGGTAATCAGTCCCTCAGCCTGGAGTCGTTATAATCAGTCCATTAATCCTAGGATCTTTTACAGGAAATTGTACGCTTTCCTAACCTATAGGCATGACCTACGTCCACCTGTGGTTCCAAGGTGACGTTACCTCCGACTGCTTCACCTCACCTGTCTATAATACATAAGTCACTTCTCCGCTCATTTACTGTACTTTTATTATGACTGATGGACTGATTATATTGATTCTAGGCTGAGGGACTGATTACCTCAAACTACTTCTACTCTTCCACCATTCTCCTCAGTATGGGACTGAAAAAGCCACTGGCTGGCAAGACTTTTCTACAGTAAAAATACCGAGTGTTGCATAAGAATAAATACTCAGACAATTATTAAAAGTATTCTTCTTGAAGAATATCTAATAAAACACCTTCTTTATTTACAGGTGATTTTTAAATCTTATTCTTCTGTTATGCAACTGAAAATAAAAATGGTAGATTGTTGTTGGGCAGCAGCGGCGAGTGAGCGGCGACAGGGATCTGTCATTTGTAATTTACGACCTGTCAAGCTCAACAATCCGATTTCGCTTTTCAGCGGAAAATCTGAACTCGGGGAGTCCTCTGCTCCCCCCTCCACCCCTTCCCACTTTCCAAAAACCAATTACATATATACAAAAAATGTGGGACTGAACATGATAGAAGAAAAAAGTAGATTTTATTCTATTTTAGTGACACTGAAGACTTAATTACAGACAAAAGTCAAGCAGCATGATTCCTTTCCACTGAGGTATTTTTTAAGTCCTTCCCCAGGGATGCCACCCATAACAGTCGACTAGCACCCAGGTACCTATTTACTACTAGGGGACAAGGGAACCAGATATTAGGAGACTTGACAAATTTTTGATAAGTCTCCTAATATCAGTGCTGGTAGTAGTAGTAGTAGAAGTAGAAGTAGAAGAAGAAGGAGTAGTAGACTTACGCATACGACCCTCCTGACCCATCAATACTTTTGGCTGATTATTATTATTATAATCAAGGGGTAAGCGCTAAACCCGTAGGATTATACAGCGCCTGGGGGGGGGATGCGGAAGGCATTCAGGCTTAATTCGGGAAACTGGAGCACAGATCTAGTTCCCTAAATCAAGAGCCCCTCACCAACATCAAGGAACCTTCCCTGAGGGGTACTTTTGGCTGAGACAAGCTTGCTACCACTGCTCTTCTTCAAGCACAAAGCTAGATAATGCTAGGCAAAGTTAGACAATGCTAGACAAAGCTCTCATATATTTCAATGTCGTTATAATATCTTCAGAGGGATATCCTGATGCTGTGAAGGTCTCTTGATCCAAAAATTTGGAGTTGCCCTCCCTTTTCATGGACCGAATCTCATTATCCCTCATTCCCATGGGCAGTATGACCCAGTACAGGTTAACCGCTACACCAAGAATACAATAATAATAATAATTATAATTTTCATCACAATTATATATATATTTCTGTTGTGCCTGAAGGATGTTTCCCTGGGTTTAGCGCCCCTGCGTTCTGGTCTCAAACCAAGCATCGTGGTAGATCAAGGCCTGATCAACCAGGCTGTTACTGGTGGCTGCACGCTATCCAACGTACGAATGACAGCCCGGCTGTTCAGGAATTGACTTGAGGAACTTATCAAGCTCCCCTTTGAAGACAGCCAGAAATATGTTGGTAATTCTTCTTATGCACCAAAGGAGGGCGTTGAAAAGTCGGGAACCTCTGACACTCATCAAGTTGTACTGCGATTTGGTGGAGGAGCTTCGCACACAGTGCCAAATCTCTTGCTTTAATGAGAGGTGATTTCGGTGTGCAGGTAGGGAAGTCCCTCCAGGATCTTCCAGATGTAAATTATGATGTACCTTTTTCGCTTATGTTCCATGGAGTACAGTTCAAGGGGCTTTAAGTATTCCCGGTAATTTAGATGATGGGACAGTACCAAAATATTTGGTTATACCGATGCTTTTCATATAGATTTTTTAATTATAATGACTATGTTCATTATATAAAGGGATGCTTATTGCACAATGGATATTAAATAACACAGGAATATTAAATAAATATGATAATGTTATTATTCGTTACTTGACCTGTTGTGTAGTTGTCAAAGGCACTTGTCTATTGTGTGTATGTACTCACCTATTTGTGGTTGCAGGGGTCGATTCACAGCTTCTAAGCTCGTAAGTTAGAGTGTAAAATTTGATATTTTTATATGCACATGTAATATTATTATTTTAAAAGTATCGACCGCTTTTCCACCGATACCAGTACTGTAAAAAAATACCGATATTTGTTGATACCGATACCGATACTTTGGAACATCCCAATTCGGATGTTCAAAATTATACGAGCAATGAAGGTTCTCTGTATATTTTCTAGCCGAGCAACCTGACCTGCCTTGAGAGAGGCTGTTAGTATACAGTTGTACCTCCAACCTGGAGATAACAAGTGAATGGAAGAGTATCTTCATTGGCTCTTCATCTTTTGTTTTGAACGTTTTAGTTATCCAAACGTTCATGTTACTTGTGGTAGCTACAGCAGCACTGTTGTGATCCTTGAATTTGAAATCTTCTGACATCATCACACCGAAGTCTCGCTCATGAGACACTCTACTGAGTGATCTGAGTTTGTCCTGTGCTCGTTTCAGTGTTATTTCCTCCATTTTTCCAAGGCAAAGCTACCGAGACTTTTGACTGAACATCAAAAGGTTGTCTGTGGTCTGCTGGAAGACTTGATTTATATTGCCACAGAAGTGCTGGTTGTAAAAATTATTCTAGTGTCTGCTCTGTGGTTATGCTTACGGTTTTGAGCCTGTTATTTGCATGTACCACAGTTCGAGTCCTAGCTAATTTTTCCACTTTTTTTCACTGTTAGTCGCTCAATATGACTTATCGTGAGTTTAGGGACTCTTTGACTTTGAGTGATATTAGAATAGACGTACCGTGATAGCTTCTGTGGCTGTAGGATGTGAGAGTTGGGTCACAGTTAATTCTGCTGATGCAACCATGTCACAGAAGTGTTGGTTGTAAACTCATGTTGTCTTAAGCTCTATGGCCGAGTGGTAACAGCGTTGGGACTACCGTATACATTAACCACGGTTCGGGTCCCTGTCCATTATTCTCTCTGTTTATACCAAACTAAAGAAAGTGGTACAGAACTTGCAGTAACGACAGAGGGATAAAAGTTATATGTCACAAACTACTATTATATTTTAGGACCAGTCCTGATCAGCTTCAGAACAATCCTCAGGAAACCAGTGGTCGCTGCTAGGAAATACCACAACAACCACCACGACTACTACTACTTCTACCACAACTATTATCATGAACTTGGGTGGTTCATTGTTAACTGTGTCTCCTGATGTTGCTGAACTAGTATCAGTAATCCATTTTGAAGTTTTACGACTTGCTTGCCGTGAGTTCGAACCACACCCATAGCATGGTTTGTTTGCAATCATGTTATTACGATTTCGTGATCAGATTATATTTTGTCTCTATGTGTGGAGAAATTTTCTCCAGGAGGGGGGTACCAGCCCCCTTCAGCCCTTTTCAGCCCCTTTCGGCCCTGAGGGGCCCAGCCCTCTCAGAAGGGGCAAACATCTTGTTTACTGCTACAGCAAGTAATTGATCTCAGATGCAGTTCGTCTTGTTTGAATATCATAACTATTCAATATCTTGTAGGTTATAAAATCTCATCATAGTCTTTGTTTCCTCAGAAGAAAAGCTTAAGGGAGAAGTAGCACTTAATCAGCGCGAACGAAAAATTTTGTCGAAAAATTCACAAACTGAGTTAATCTTATAGAAAAATAGCTTAACTCTCTGGCAACACAATGGTACCAGAATCATTGTTCTACGACATTCCTACAAGGAATTATGGTCATTTAAGTGCTATGAGTTTTTTTTTCACTTGGTTCCTTAGTGATAGTACGAGCTTAACTGTACTTCTCTGTGCCCTTTTCAGTCTATCTGGGACTTTTTTTTTTACATTTTGGAGACTAAAACTTGACTGCATATGCAAGATGCGGTCTAACAAAAGTACATTATAAAGAGTCAATGTGGTTTTTGTTGTTTTATACTCGAAATGTTTATCAATGTTTATCAACTGTCCAAGACTTTGTTACTCGAGGATAGACAATGTTTGTTACTTTTGAGGTCGTTGCTTATGATAACTTTCCTTGTCTCGGTTAGTCTGCTGTCAGAGAGAGAGAGAGAGAGAGAGAGAGAGAGAGAGAGAGAGAGAGAGAGAGAGAGAGAGAGAGAGAGAGAGAGTAGCATGAGAGCAGAAGATTTGAGTATACACCTATACTAGACTGGACTGTCTAATTCTATCCTGATTACTATCTACTATTATTTAGATAGTTGAGGCTGAAGGCTCTCTCCTCACTCTCTTCGGCCACTGCGGCATGAAGCAAGGGAAAAGTTCACCAATGAGTATTGGGAAATCGGCAAGGAATTTATAGAAGAGGCAGGAGTGGACGAGAGACCTGGGCTATACACTACCTTTAATGGTTATTACTATCGCTACCACAACAACTTATGTTCCTCCACTGCCACCCACCAGTTCTGCTGCT
>NC_091378.1:9507431-9592431 GCF_038502225.1 Cherax quadricarinatus
TTCTTAGTGGTAAGTGTTTCCTACAGACTTTGTATGTTTCTTTATTCAGTTTTTCAATAAATTCTTGAGGACTTAGAGTGCTTAGGACAGATTCCCAAGGAATGTTTGACAATTCCTTATTTATGTTGTCCCGGTCAATTTTCTCATTGTTGAAAGTGAATTTTCTAATTATTCCCCCAAGATGACTATTACTAGACTATTACTGCACTTCACTAAAGTTGTGATTAGTTTCTAATAGTCTGTGAAGATCAGATATAGCGTATTTTAACTTATGGCAGGAACTGTTAACTGTTGATTCAAGGCAAACTTTTCGCTGTCTTAGAGACTTTTTCATATGAGTCTTGTTAAGCTAGAGTTTCCCCAGGTACTATATACAGTACAGTGGTGCAGTTCATCCTCTTCCATTTTACATTTGGGAGGCTAAAGTCGCTAAGGAGTATATTGCTTGGTGTACAGTTTTCATAGACAACTATCTTCCTTATCCGTCCTGTAAATTACTCGGATTATTAATGATGGTGCTTCGTACATTAGGATAATTACCAGGTTTATTTGTTTTTTCACTTTTATTCCAAGCACTTCCACCGTCTCATTTAGTGATTTTAACAGTTCAGTGCCAGTAAGCTACACAATCATACATTAACTAACTCCTACTTGCAACTTATTTACTCTGTAACATCTACACACCGCCTAGGAAATCATTAGTGTGGATTTCCGTGCGGGCTGCAAACATCTATGTTTGTATGCCTCGTATATCTGTAACGTTTGGGGAGGCTATTGTGTGTTTTGCTCTGATGTTGGTGACCTTTTTACTAGCAAAATTGTTGGAAAGTTCAGTATTGCTGCCACTTGTGCTGCTGAACTTTGTATGACTTAGTGTCTAATACAGCTCCATCGTATTGTAATGTCTCTAGTGTGGATTTTCTGCTTCTATGCAGTATATCTTGTGTTTGTAATCTTTTGCGATGTTGTATGTTTGAGTTAGATGTATATGTGGTCTGTTTTATTTTCTCTAGTGAATTATATTAATGCCGTTCTACTTGTTTTTTTCCTACGTTTTCATCGATTTTTTTGAGTCGGCTGTTTCTCTTTTTCAACTTTGTTTATCCACGCACCTCGATTTTTTTTTTTGGGTGGAAGCATTCAGTTTCACGTGAGAGAATGGATATTCTAGGTCATACTATTTTTTTTCCTTCAGCGAATCTTTACACACCATCTAGGTGATAAAATCGATGTTAATTTCCAAAGCGGCACTTTGCTGGTCCTAGTATATTTAGGCATTTTATAAAGAGTGATGGCAGTATAATTTAAATTCATATATACATATTCCTTTTGTATAGTATTTAAAAGTGGGCCATGTTGACACCATTTTTATATTTTTTAACTTTTTGTGTGTTTCTATCTCGTACTCTCTTGACTTTAAATAAGTTACCAACATTCCTTTCACTTTCTCTGCTTCTGGTATTGTTTTCCTACCTTCTGTTTTTTTTTATGATGTTTATTCAATCCAGTTTTTCCTTCCTCTTGTTTTTTTTTTTTTACGGTAGCGATGTATTGTATTCTTTTATTCTATTTTCATTTGTGTTCTTCTGGATCGGGTTGTTTTTTCTTTTTTCATTGTTTTTCTTTTCTCATGAACATCTGTTTTGCATTCTTCATGGAATGTCTTAAGAAATTCAATATGTTTTTCTGGTAATGCTTGTAAAGAAATCAGTTACCTATAAACCATACCACGGGAGGGATTTGAACCCGCGGTCTGAGAGTCTCAAAACTCCAGACCGTCGCGTTAGCCACTGGACCAGCTAGCCACAATAAGATTCGTCCAACTAGGTATATTTCTACACCATAGGAAGGTTAGCATAGGCACCACTGTGACCACAAATGCAAGTTTTTACAGACGAATCTCCAGCTAGCGTGGCCGTGACGAACTCTAGCTCAAGTCCCCTCACTGCCGTCAACATGACTCTCTGACCGCTGGTTCAAATCCCGCCCGTAGTATGGTTTGTTTGCAATCGTGTCATTACGATTTTGTGAGTCAGTTACCTATGTTCCTATTGGTTTATTTTCCAATACAAATCAACGTACATTGCCCTTTCTCTGCTGTGTGTCTGCTGTCATGACTGGAAGGAATGTGGAATCTTTCTCTGCCTTGTGAGGAAGATTTGAAAGCTCTTTTACAGTTCAGTGTTGTAACGATTCATTTGGTTGAAAGATCAGCCAGCTGATCTTATACTGATGTAGCTGTTACCTGCGTGGACCACAGTTCGAGATCCCTTCCATTCTTCTGTTTCTTCATACTTTTTTTTTTGAACACATCGGCCGTCTACCACCAAGGCAAGGTGACTCGTAAAAGAAGAAACACTTTCACCATCATTCATTCAACCATTGTCTTGCCAAGTAAGTGCCAATATCAAGGTTCAGATAATTTTCCGAATTGCAACATACACACTCCTCCTTCAGAGTACAGGCCCTGTTCTTTTCACCTCCAGGACTCAAGTCCGGCTAACTTGTTTCCCCCAATCTCTTCATAAATGTTACCTTGCTCACACTCCAACAGTATGTCATGTCATAAAAACCATTTGCCTCTACGCCTATGTAACATACTCACAGAAGCCTACTGGATGTCCAAGCCCCTAAGCACTCAAAACTTTCCTTAACCCTTCCCTCTAACCCTTCCTCTATCCCAGATACATATACCCTCCTAGTGTTTCTGGTTTGTTCCAGTCTCTAAGTCAGAACCCCTCAATAACCCCTTCTCATCTCTTAATAGTAATACTACTTTTGGTAACCTCACAAATCCTAATCTCCAAGCTACGAATTCTCTGCATAATATTCACACCAAACATTGCCCTCAAAAATGATATCACCACTGCTTCCAACCTTCTCGCTGCAACGTTTAAAACCCATACTTCACACCCAAATAAGAGTGTTGGTATCATTATACTCTGGTACCTTGCACTTTTTGCCTCCATAGATTAGGTTCTTTGTCTACACAGATGCCTCAATGCATCACCCACCCTTTTTTCCCTCGCCAATTTTAAGGCTCCCCTTATCTTTCATAGACCCATCTGCTAACAATTCTACTCCAAAATATCTGAGCACATTTCCTCTATATTCTCTCCTCCCAGTATGTTTTCCTATCTTCCATTGCCTAAATTTTGTTACTCTCATCACCTTGCTTTTTCCTCTGTTCACTTTTAATTTTCTTCTTTTTCATAGCCTCTTTTACTACTTCTCTTCAGAATCTCCCACAAGCACAGTGTTATCAGCAAAAAGCAACTGTGACAACTCTCTCTTTGTGTTAGATTCATTAATTTTTAATCTCGCATCTCTCCTCAACAGCCCAGCATTCCCCTCCTTTACAACCTCATAATCATGCCCAGGTGATCGTACTGCACAACAACCAGTATCATGCCCAACTGATCGTACTGCACAACAACCATTATCATGCCCAACTGATCGTACTGCACAACAACCATTATCATGCCCAACTGATCGTACTGCACAACAACCATTATCCTGCCCAGCTGATCGTACTGCATAACAACCATTATCATGCCCAACTGATCGTACTGCACAACAATCATTATCATGCCCAACTGATCGTACTGTACAACAACCATTATCATGCCCAACTGATCATACTGTATAACAACCATTATCATACTCAGCTGATCGCACTGTACAACAACCATTATCATGCCCAACTGATCTTACCGTACAACAACCATTATCATGCCCAACTGATCATACTGTATAACAACCATTATCATGCCAAACTGATCTTATTAAACAACAACCATTATCATGCCCAACTGATCGTACTGCACAGCAACCATTATCACGCCCAACTGATCGTATTGCACAACAACCATTATCCTGCCCAGCTGATCGTACTGCATAACAACCATTATCATGCCCAACTGATCGTACTGCACAACAATCATTATCATGCCCAACTGATCGTGCTGTACAACAACCATTATCATACCCAACTGATCGTACTGTACAACAATTATCATACCCAACTGATCGTACTGCACAACAACCATTATCATGCCCAACTGATCGTACTGCACAACAACCATTATCATACCCAAACTGATCGCACTGAACAACAACCATTATCATACCCAACTGATCGTACTGCACAACAACCATTATCATACCCAACTGATCGTACTGCACAACAACCGTTATCATACCCAACTGATCGTACTGTACAACAACCATTATCATACCCAACTGATCGTACTGCACAACAACCATTATCATACCCAACTGATCGTACTGTACAACAACCATTATCATACCCAACTGATCGTACTGTACAACAACCATTATCATACCCAACTGATCGTACTGTACAACAACCATTATCATACCCAACTGATCGTACTGCACAACAACCTTTATCATACCCAACTGACCGTACTGCACAACCATCATTATCCTGCCCTTATCAGTTATCATTCTCCTTGATGCTTTGGAAATACACTTGTTCTGAGGAATCGGAGCAACACTTCTATTTCTCGAATCAAAAACGATTTTTCTCCCATTTCCAAGGCACTGCATGACGGTTTTAGCGCTTCATTCTACTACTACTACTACTACTACTAATAATAATAATAATAATAGTAATAAAATAATATGAATCAATCTTTTTTTTGAAGGTGCATAAAATACTAAAATTAGTCTAGGATTACCAAGGAGTAATAAACTTGAGGAAATGATGGAGAGAGACGTGAGAAATAAGAGAGATGGAATCGAGTAAATAAGAGGGATGAGAGAAAACGAAAGAGAAACGAGAAAATGAGAGGGACACGAGTAAATGGGAGGGATGTGGGAATATGAGACGGAGAATGAGCAAATGAAAGATGATTTGGTCGATTTCCCCACTCACCCACCAGCTATTTATTTCTATGATTTTTAACACTATGTAAGCTATCCTAGAGGGACTAATCCCATATGTGCACACGGGAATCAGCAGGGGTGTCATAAGCATGCTGAGAGACAACATAATAAGTGTCAGGGGCCCAAGATTGTATAACTGACTCTCAGCATACATAAAGGGGATTGCCAATAGACCCCTGACTGTCTTCAAGAGGGAGCTGGACAGACATCTTAAATCGGGCTGTGGTTCGTACGTTGGATTACGTGCAGCCATCACCAGCAGTCTGCTTGATGAGGCCCTAATCCACCGCGAGGCCTGGTCATGCACCTGGTAGCGGGGATGTTAACCTCCCTCCACCCCGATACACACTGCCAGTAGACTCCAGATATCCTGCGTCACAGAAAATAACATGGAAACGCACCTAGCTTCAGGCAAACTATGGAACCAACACGTTGCTGACGTATCTGATTTTCCTAATATAAAATGTGAACACCGCACAATCATTCAGGAACGTTCAGATTTGAACTTTGCTGTTTTCTCGCCGTTACCTGACGTATCTTGGTCGTTTTTTTTTTCATTTACCTTATTCGTAGTTAAATATATGTCAGTATATCTTTCAATACAAATGTGACGTAACATAGCCTAACTTAATCTGTCCTACAGTAAACTGACCCAACGTAACTTGATCTAAAGTAACTTAACCTAAAATATATTACCTTAACCTGGGGTAATATAATCTAAACTAGCCTAATGTAGCTTAAGCCTAACCACAAAGTTTAATCCAAAATAAAGCAATTTAACGTAATCTAACTTAACCTAACCCAATGTTAATTGTTCTAACCCAGCATAACGTAATCTAACCTGACCTACATTCACATAACGTAACTGGAAGAAAATAAGAATTAAAAACTGGAAACATTACGAAACTGACCTTAAGTATAACGTCAAATAATTAGAGCAGTAATGCAAAAGATATATTTTCTTGTTTCAAAATTATCATATACATGTATATCTCAGGAATCCCTTATCTGATTGTCTTCAAATTTCCAAACGTTGTTGTATGACATTATTATATTCCCACTGATGTACTGTATCTATGGCAACTTTCGTGGGGCTGTTTGACTCAAGAAATCGTAATGACACGATTACAAATAAACCACAGTAGGGGCGGGGATTGAACTCGCGGTGATTGAATCGTAAAACCCCAGAACGACGCGTAACGCGTCGGTCTGGAGTTTTACGACTCACCCACCGCGAGTTCAGTCCCTGCCCGTACCTTGGTTTATGGGACTACAGTTTGTATTTGCATATGTGAGAACCCTATGGACAGTGTTACATATCTCATTTCCAGATTTTGTTTCAGTGTGGTAATTGTGGCCTCTAATTTACTAATTTATTAATAAAAATTCTGGTCACTAAGAATTTTGAGTGTCAGGCTGAAAACTAAACCGGCCTTAATATTATAAACCAAGACTACGTTGATTTTTATGCACTTTTTCCTTTAGTCGTTCAGCATATACGTATGTTCAACGAGTATTAAATACTGAGCTGAATTTAAAATATTTTTTTTTACATTGCTGTTGTCTATCAGTTTCCAGGATGTAAATGGGAGAATAAACCCTCTAAAAGATAATTTTTAGATATAAACCAAAACATGTCACCTGAATGGATAAGGTGACATGTACGTTGTGTTGTCTCTTGAGGCTGGACAATGTGTCGTGGAGTCGAACCCTGGCCTGCCGCAGTTTGGCAAATGATTCAGAACCACATGTTTCGTGGCTTCATTGATATATATATATATATATATATATATATATATATATATATATATATATATATATATATATATATATATATATATAATATATATATATATAATATATATATATAATATATATATATATAATATATATATATAATATATATATATATATATATATATAATATATATATATATATATATATATATATATATATATATATATATATATATATATATATATATATATATATATATAATATATATATATATATATATATATATATATATATATATATATATATATATATATATATAAAATGTCGTGCCAAATATGTAAAACTGGTCAATTAGCAAGAACTCATTTAAAATTAAGTTCTTTCTAAAATTTTCTCTTATACGTTTAAAGATATATTTTTTTCATTAATGATGATGTAAAAATTTATAATTTTGCACCAAACGGAACTTAGAAAACTTACCTAACCTTATTATAAAAAGCGCAATTTATTTTCGCCTAACCCAACTAAATATATTTTAGATTTGTTTACAATAATTTAATACTAAACAAACACAGTGAAATATATTTTTTTCAATAGGTTCAGAATGATTTTGGCGAAATTATTGCATACTCAAATTTTCACTTGTCCTATATGGCAAGATGAGCGTTGCTATTTAAGCCAAGATCGCAAGTTCTGCCTATTCGGCACGACATATATATATATATATATATATATATATATATATATATATATATATATATATATATATATATATATATATATATATATATACAATGGAACCTCAAATATCGACCTTTCTTCGGTCCAGAAGGCTGTTCGAGTGCCTTTACCGAATGAATTTATTCCCATCAGGAATAATGTAAATTAGATTAGTCCATTTCAGACCCTCAAAAATACACTTATAAAAGCACTTACAAAAATACACTTACATAATTGGTCGTGTTGGGAGCAGTTCGATTTTTGAGGTTCCACTGTATATTTCACTTGTGCTTATGTAAGAATTAATAATTTTGTACCAAAAGAGCCTTAGAAAACTTACCTAACCTTATTATAACAAGCGCAAGTTAGCCTAATCCAACTAAATATATTTTAGATAAGTTTACACTAATTTAATAATAAAGAAACACAATGAAATATATTTTTTTATTAGGTTCAGGATGATTTTTTTGTGAAAATATTGCATACACAAATTTTCCTTTACCTCATTCGGCAAGAAGAGCGTTGCTATTTAAGCCAAAATCGCAAGTTTTACCTATTCATCACGACATGTGTGTATATATATATATATATATATATATATATATATATATATATATATATATATATATATATATATATATATATATGCAAAACAACCACTGTGAAAGTATAGAGAAATTCCAAGCGCATTCGTGACTTCTCACATTATCAAGGAACAATGAAAGTAATGCATCAAAGGCATATAAAGGGTCTAGCCCATACCTCACTATCACATCCCACAACAAAGCGCGACTCATAAGAAAGGGAACACTCCAGCAGGCCCGCTGGCCCAACTAGACAGGTCCTTCACACAACCCACCAACAAACTATTCTACCCAAGAATTCAGAATTTTAAAATTTATTATTTGTCCCATGTATTATTAAATTCTTCCCAAATTCTATTAATTATAAATGGATCTAATTTATAGAAACCAAAGGAAATATTCATATTATTGTCAAAACTACTTTTATGAAACAAGATTCAATTATATTCCTGTCGACCATGGACTTGCTTGATACTACTTTCTCAACTTTTTGAAAATCAATTGGATGGTTAAAATCTCTCACATGAATAAACAGAGCACTGGAATCTTGTCCTGTTCTAATGCTATATTTATGTTGTTTTAATCTTAGTTCGAGATTTTTACCAGTTTGACCGTAATAAACTTTATCGCAAATTTTACAAGGAATCTTATAGACACATCCGTCAGCATTTTGGGGGGAATTCTTCATCAAAAGTTTTTTTTACTGTATCAAGATTTTTAAATACAACTTTGATATTAAAAGTCTTAAGAAGAGAAGGGATATCAACCAAGTTTTCATGGTAAGGGAGAACCAACATATTTTTAGGTGAATAAGGCTGGTTGTCCCTTTTTGGGTTGTAAAAAGTATTTCTAGAAATTTTAAAACATTTATCAATTACGTTTCTTGGGTATTTCAAATCATTACCTATTTCATAAATTTTGGATATTTCCTCATCTATGAACTCAGGACTACAAATTCGTAAAGCTCTCAAAAACATTAATGAGAAAACAGACAGTTTAACTCTAGCTTTATGTGAAGAATAATAGTGGACATAGGAACAGTTATTTGTTGGTTTTTCTGTAAATTTTAAATTTGAATTCATTATATCATCAACATATCTGAACCATTTAGCTCTATTAGGGAGGATTGTGTTAAGCAGCCTTGTTTCAAAAAATTCCATGTATAGGTTACTAAGAACAGGTGAAAGAGGATTTCCCATTGCCATACCAAACTTCTGAGTGTAAAACTTATCATTAAATACAAATTTTGCATCAACAATGCAAAGTTTAATAAGTTTAATGATAGTAGGAACTGGCAATGGTAAATCATAGTTAACGAGTTCTTCAGATAAGAAACTTAATAAATCATCAACAGGAACTTTCGTAAACAAGGAAGTAACATCAAAACTAACCATGTTAAAATCATTTAAGTCAGTGAAGGAGCTTAATTTATAAACTAAATCTATGTTGTTTTTAGCACTAAAGTTAGAAATTTTGCCAACAATAGGGCTCAAAATGTCAACAAGCCATTTGGATAATTTATATGAAACTGATCCTATGGAGCTAATAATTGGTCTGACTGGATTCCCTGGTTTGTGTGTTTTTATTAGTCCATACATGTAAGGTAAAGATGGATTAGTGGAAGTAAATTGTTTGACTAATTCATCTTTGCCTTTCAGCAGAAGTTTTATTGTTTTATTGAAATTGCTGTTAACGGTTTCTAGGGGATTTTTCCTAAGTTTAGAATAGGTTTCAGTATCATCTAAGAGATTATTCATTTTTTCTTGGTAATCATTTTCTTTCATAATTACTATTGCATTTATTTTGTCTGCTTTAGTAAGGCACAAATTTTTATTGTTATTAAGTGTATCATAAGACTTAAAGAATCTTTGAGGGCAATTGGGAATGTTTTGTTTTAACATAGAGCTGTATATCATTCCTTTACTAATATTAATTTCATCAGTGGATAAATCAAAAGATTTTTCTAAGTTACAAAAGGCTTTTACAATTTCAACATTATTAAGTTTTTTTGATGTTGCAAAACTGAGGCCAAAACCTAGAGCAGCAGTTGTATTTTTGTCTAAAATTTCATCTGATAAGTTAATTACAAAATTGTTATTAGCATGCTTTGTCCAATCACTATTTTCAATTAAAATGTCTAATTTTCTTTGTAGTTTGTTTCTGAGTTCATTACAAATTCTATTGAGCTTATTATAGCAATGATCCAACATACTGTGTTTCCATTCTGATGGAATGGCCTGATTAAAAGAGTATTTTTTGTTTCTTAATATTTTGAATGCTTCCTTCTCCTGTATTTTAGTTATTTAAATATGTTTCTGAAGAATAATTCTCATAAAATCATCAAAAGGACGATCTCTCATGTCAAGGATGATATTGGGCAGAACCTGTTCATTTAAACAATTTTTAAAAAAATTAAGTAGAATTTTTAACTTGTGGGACTTGATCAGTGCAGAAGAAAACTGGGAAAGAGCTTGGAATTTCTCTATTCTTTCACAGTGGTTGTTTTGCATATTCTGAAATAAATCACCTGTTTACTGTGATCTTATTGCATATATATATATATATATATATATATATATATATATATATATATATATATATATATATATATATATATATATATATATATATATATAATGATTATGTGTATATAAACTACATTTATTTGTCCAGACTCACATAATTTCACATTACAGCTGATGTAGTTCCTCTCGCCTCTCTTGTTAAGAAGATAAATGCGGAATGTCAGAGCAATGAAACGTTAATGAAAGAACAGATTGTGAATGACATGCCAGCATGTTGAATGGCGTGAATGGTCGTTGAATAACGTGCCTGCGTGTTGGATGGCGTGTCTGGTCGTTGGAGTGCAATCTTTTTAAGTAGAAAAGTGCATAGCCAGGGGTCACTTGTTTAAGTGATACTTATTGAGACGTCAAGTTTTTGTGATGACATGAGAGTGCTTCTGGTGGTGGTGCTTTTGTTGGTGGTGCTTTTGTTGGTGGTGGTGGTTTTTGTTTTTGGTTTAGGTGGTAGTGTTGCTATTGTTGTTTTAAGTGGTGGTGGTGGTGGTGCTTTTGTTGTTGGTTTAGGTGATTTAGGTAGTGGTGATGGTGCTTTTGTTGTTATTTTAAGTAGTGGTGGTGCTTTTGTTGATATTGCTTTAAATTGTGGTGCTGGAGCTTTTGTTATTGTTTTAGGTGGTTATGATGGAAGTGGTACTTTTGTTGTTGCTCTATTAAGTGGTGGTGCTTTTGTTGTCAGAGATGATTGTGGTGGCTGTAGTGCTCTTCTTATTGTTGTCTTAGGTGCGTGTGGTGGTGATGCCACTGCTGATGTTTTTGTTGTGGTGGTAGTAGTACAACCACCCCTACCAGCCACCAACACTACAACCTCCCCTACTACTCACCTATTTGTGGTTGCGTGCGTGCGTGTGTGTGTGTGTGTGTGTGTGTGTGTGTGTGTGTGTGTGTGTGTGTGTGTGTGTGTGTGTGTGTGTGTGTGTGTGTGTGTGTGGTGTGTGTGACTCAATCAATATTTGCACCAATAACTCATTACAGTTGTGACCGGGTGTGGAAGTGTGAATTGCTCATTACACTATAATTTGTTCATGATTGTAGCCATGTATAAACGTAAGTAACCATTCTACAGAATTCATTACCTTTGTAACTTGTGAGCTCATTACCTTTGTTCCTAGTTCAGCTATCAAAACTTTGGGGGCCTAGTCCCTGGACCCATTACGTACCTCTGTAATCTGTAAATACCTTTGTAACTTGTCATGATTGTGACCAGACCTACCTGGAGTTCATTACCTTTGTAAATTGTGAGTTCATTACCTTTGTAAATTGTGAGTTCATTACCTTTGTAAATTGTGAGTTCATTACCTTTGTAAATTGTGAGTTCATTACCTCTGCAACTTGCTCAGCTATCAAAACTTTGGAGTCCAGTCCCTGGACCAATTATGTACCTCTGTAATCTTTTGACTACCGCCCACAGGATGGGTATGGGGTGCATAATAAACATATTAAACTAACTAACTACTCACCACCACTACAACCTCCCCTACCACTCACCACCACTACAACCTTCCCTACCACTTACTACCAATATAACCTCCCCTACCACTCACCACCACTACAACCTCTACTACCAGTCACCACCACTACAACCACCCCTACCAGTCACCACCACTACAACCAACCCTACCTCCCACCACCACTACATCCTCCACTACCAGTCACCACCACTACAACCTCCCCTACCAGTCACCAACACTACAACCATCCCTACCAGTCACCACCACTACAACGTTCCCTACCAGTCACCACCACTTCAACCACCCCTACCAGTCACCACTACAACCACCCCTACCGGTCACCACCACTACCTCTACTACCAGTCACCACTACTGCAACCACCCCTACCAGTCACCACCACTACAGCCTCCACTATCAGTCACCACCACTACAACCACCTCTACCACTCACCATCACTACAACCTCCACTACCAGTCACCACCACTACAACCACCCTTACCAGTCACCACCAGTACAACCACCCCTACCAGTCACCATCACTACAACCATTCCTACCAGTCACCACCACTACAACCTCCACTACCACTCACCACCACTACAACCTCCACTACCAGTCACCACCACTACAACCACCCCCACCAGTCACCACCCCTACCAGTCACCACTACAACCTTCACTACCAGTTACCACCAATACAACCTTCAATACCAGTCACCACCACTACAACCACCCCTACCAGTCACCACCACTACAACCACCCCTACCAGTCACCACCACTACAATCTCCATTACCAGTCATCACCCCTACAACTTCCACTACCATTCACACCGCTGCAATCACCCCTACCAGTCACCAATACTACAACCTCCACTACAACCTCCACTACCAGTCACACCACTACAACCACCCTTACCAGTCATCACCACTAAGACCACCCCTACCAGTCACCACCAGTGCAACGTCCACTACCAGTCACCACCACTACATCCTCCCCTACCAGTCACCACCACTACAACCATCCCTACCAGTCACCACCACTACAACCTCCCCTACCAGTCACCACCACTACAACTATCCCTACCAGTCACCACCACTACAACCTCCCCTACTAGTCACCACCACTACAACCATCCTTACCAGTCACCACCACTACATTCTCCCCTACCAGTCACCACCACTACAACCATCAGTACCAGTCACCACCACTACAACCTCCACTACAAGTCACACCACTACAACCTCCACTACCAGTCACACCACTACAACCACCCTTACCAGTCATCACCACTACAACCACCCTTACCAGTCACCACCAGTGCAACCTCCACTACCAGTCACCTTCACTAAATCCTCCCCTACCAGTCACCACCACTACAACCATCCCTATCAGTCACCACCATTACAACCTCCCCTACCAGTCACCACCACTACAACCATCCCTACCAGTCACCACCACTACAACCATCCCTACCAGTCACCACCACTACAACCTCCCTTACTAGTCACCACCACTACAACCATCCCTACCAGTCACCACCACTACAACCTCCCCTACCAGTCACCACCACTACAACCACCCCTACCGGTCACCACCACTACAACCTCCCCTACCAATCACCACCATTACAACCACCCCTACCGGTCACCACCACTACAACCACCCTTACCAGTCACCATCAATACAACCACCCTTACCAGTCACTACCACTGCAACCTCCACTACCAGTCACCACCACTACATCCTCCCCTACCAGTCACCACCACTACAACCGTCCCTACCAGTCACCACCACTACAACCACCCCTACCGGTCACCACCTCTACAACCTTCCCTACCAGCCACCACCACTACAACCATCCCTACCAGTCACCGCCACTACAACCTCCCCTACCAGTCACCACCACTACAACCATCCCTACCGGTCACCACCACTACAACCTCCCCTACCAATCACCACCACTACAACCACCCCTACCGGTCACCACCACTACAACCTCCCCTACCAATCACCACCATTACAACCACCCCTACCGGTCACCACCACTACAACCACCCTTACCAGTCACCATCAATACAACCACCCTTACCAGTCACCACCACTGCAACCTCCACTACCAGTCACCACCACTACAACCTTCCCTACCAGCCACCACCACTACAACCATCCCTACCAGTCACCGCCACTACAACCTCCCCTACCAGTCACCACCACTACAACCATCCCTACCAGTCACCACCATTACATCCTCCCCCACTAGTCACCACCACTACAACCACCCCTACCAGTCACCACCACTACAACCTCCCCTACCAGTCACCACCACTCCAACCACCCCTACCGATCACCATCACTACAACCTCCCCTACCAATCACCACCACTACAACCACCCCTACCGGTCACCACCATTACAACCTCCCCTACCAGTCACCACCACTACAACCACCCCTACCAATCACCACCACTACAACCACCCCTACCAGTCACCACCACCACTCCAACCACCCCTACCGATCACCATCACTACAACCTCCCCTACCAATCACCACCACTACAACCACCCCTACCGGTCACCACCATTACAACCTCCCCTACCAGTCACCACCACTACAACCTCCCCTACCAATCACCACCACTACAACCACCCCTACCAGTCACCACCACCACTACAACCACCCCTACCGGTCACCACCACTACAACCTCCCCTACCAATCACCACCAGTGCAACTACTACAACTAATGATTCTCTCACTCCTACGTATCAACACACAAAAAACAACATAACTCTCAGAAACTGCCATTTGTATCACAGCCGAAGTTCATATAAATTAAACTTAAAAACTCTTCCTCCAGTTGTAAGATTTTGTATCAGAATGAAAGATAAATTCTAGCTGGCTGTAGCCACGCTACCATGTGCTACGTCGTGCTGTCTCATACTGTCTGCTGTTATCCCGTGCTATCAACATCAAAGAGCAAGGGAATAGTGAAGAGCATATATATTCCTCTTTATTCCCTGTTCTCTTTTTTTTCCATGTTTGTCTCTCCTTTTCTAAGCATCTTACTGGAATTCCTTCATTAATTTTGTCCTCTTCCTCACCTCTCACTTCTTCCTTTATCTCAGTTCCATCTTTCGCTCTCCTTTAATTCTCCCTCACATCTAAGCCTCTTTTTCACCTCTCAAGTCATCTCTCCTCTCACCTCTTCCCTTCACTCTCTCCTTAATTTCTTACACTCTACACTCTCCTTTATCTCCTTTACCTCTGTTTTCTTCACTTCTTGTAGTGTCCTCCTCACCTCTTGCACTCTCTTCTTCACCTCTTTCACTCTCCTCCTCATCTCTTTCACTCTCTTCCTCACCTCTTGCACTCTCCTCCTCACCTCTTTCACTCTTTTCCTCACCTCTTGCACTCTCCTCCTCACCTCTTGCACTCTCCTCCTCACCTCTTGCACTCTCCTCCTCACCTCTTTCACTCTTTTCCTCACCTCTTGCACTCTCCTCACTTCTTGCACTCTGTTCCTCACCTCATGCACTCTCCTCCTCAATTCTTGCACTCTCCTCACTTCTTGCACTCTCTTCCTCACCTCTTGCACTCTCCTCCTCACCTCTTGCACTCTCCTCCTCACCTCTTTCACTCTTTTCCTCACCTTTTGCACTCTCCTCCTCACCTCTTGCACTCTCCTCACCTCTTTTACTCTTTTCCTCACCTCTTGCACTCTCTTCCTCACCTTTTCCACTCTCCTCCTTACTTCTTGCACTCTCTTCCTCACCTCTTGCACTCTCCTCCTCACCTCTTTCACTCTCTTCCTCACCTCTTGCACTCTCCTCACTTCTTGCACTCTCCTCCTCACCTCTTGCACTCTCCTCCTCACCTCTTGCACTCTCCTCCTCACTTCTTGCACTCTCCTCCTCACCTCTTGCACTCTCCTCCTCACTTCTTGCACTCTCCTCCTCACCTCTTGCACTCTCCTCCTCACTTCTTGCACTCTCTTCCTCACCGCTTGCGCTTTCCTCCTCACCTCTTTCACTCTCTTCCTCACCTCTTGCACTCTCCTCCTCACTTCTTGCACTCTTCCTCATCCCTTACAAAAAACCCAAGTTCTTTGCAAAGGATTGCATCTCCAGGTCTTGCTATAAACCAACTAAGTCTAGCCAAAGTTCAATCACAGGTAAAGACTTTAAGTATTTACAAAGTTACTTTGCAGTTTACCCTGTATTCCCAACACGAGAACATATGTACGCTTTATTCAGTTGTGTACAAAAAGGCCAACCTATGTTCAGCAGGTTTGTAATGGTAATTTAATAGTGTGTAATAAGTTAAACCACGGTACTTGTGGGGATTGGACCCATGAGCTAGAGTTCGTCACAGCCACGCTGGCGGGAGATTCATCTGTAAAAACTTGCATTTGTGGTCGCAGTGGTGGCCCATATTACTCTCCCTATGGTATAGAAATATACATAGTTGGATGACTTATTGTATCCAGTGGCCCAGTGGCTTACGCACTGGCCTGGAGCTTTCGACTCACTCGCCATGGGTTCTATCCCCACCCGTACCGTGGTTTGTTGCAATCATGTCATTATGTAGTGAATAATAACAGTGTTAATGCGGCCATGCATAGAATCCGATAAACCGTAGAACGGGTGGGGATCGAAATCGCAGGACAGTGTGTTATCCACTTTACCACACCGGCTTAATAAGATTCATCCAATTAAGAAATTTCTTTACAAGATAGGAAGCTCAGCAGCACGGGTTCGAATCCCAGCCGTTCCCCGATTAGTTTGCAATCGTGTTATTAAGATTTCGTGAGTTATGGAACACATCTAAGTGAAGTGTTTATCAACTGGAGATGTGAGAGGGTCTAGCGGTCTGACGTCTCCCTGGAAGTGAGTTAGCGTCGGCTGGCTTACCATCCCCCCTCTGACACATCAAAAGCCTTCAGGATTTAGCTAAATATACTAATTCTAGAATGATCTACTCATGACCCTAGGATGGTCGACTCATTGCTAGAGGGCTCTGATTCTGTGATAGTCGGCTTATTACTAGAGGACTCTGATTCTAGGATGGTCGACTCATTGCTAGAAGGCTGACTCATGAATGGTCGACTCATGGCTAGAAGGCTCTGATCCTAGGATGGTCGACTCATCACGAGGGCTCTGATCCTAGTATGGTCGATTCATTGCTAGAGGGTTCTGATTCTAGGATGATCGACTCAATGATAGAGCTCTGATAGCAGGATGGTCGACCCTTCACTAGAGGGCTCTGATCCTAGGATGGTCGTCTCATTGCTAGAGGTCTCTGGCTAGTTGTGCTTCCATCTGGCTGAGATGACATGAATAATTGTGGTTTATATAACGTGTGTCACGTACAGGAACAATATTACATCGCAGAGAGACGAGGTGAGCTTCACTTGTCAAGACCACTCACCTGTGTACTCGGTCCATTCAGTACCTGTCACCCCTGTCACCCCTCTCCCACTCTCTGTCTCACCTCTCACTCCTCTCCCACTCTCTCTCACCTCTCATCCCTCTCCCTCACATTTTCTCACCCTCACCTCTCACCCTTCCCTTACCCTCTCAATCTCTTCGTCCCCTCTTACCCTCTCCTTCACTTCTCACCCTCTCCCTCTCCTCTCATCTAACTCTAATCCCACTCGACTTTGAAGAAGCCATTGATGGCATGCCTTGGCACTCAGCCCCTGGTCCAGACTCGTGCAACTTCATATTCATCAAAATTTACAAGAAACCACTATCAGGTGTCATAAATATTCTGTGGAGACGATTCCATGACACAGCAGTGATATAAAATTAATTAAAAACCACTGATAAAGCATCACTTTACAAGGGTGACAGTAAAGCAATCACAAGAAACTATAGATCGGTAGTGCTAACGTCTCATGTTATCAAAATTTTTAAAAGGGCTTAGAAAACGCAAGGATTCACAACAGTTGCACAACCCAGGGCAACATGGTTGTAGAAGATTGAGACACTGATGCAATATATAGGAATCTTTATTAAGGGAACATTTCGCCCCACAGTGGCTTCAGCAGTCCAAACTCCTCCTCTCCTTACCCACTTCTACTTTGTATTGGACTAATGAAGCTACTGTGTGGCGAACCGTTTTCTTAATAAAGATTCCCATATGTTGCATAAGTGTCTCAATCTTCAACCTGTCGGTTTTCAAAACCATTTATCACATAAACATGGTTGTAGAGAAAGTCGCTCTTGCCTCTTTGCAAGAACTTAGAGAAATCCTTTTTGGCGTGAGTGACTTTTTAATCATCGCATAAATCGCAGCAAGAACCAATAACCGGAAAAGTGAGCAGCTGAATTTTTAATTTGTAACAAATTGGACGCAAAGAGTAATAGTGAAGAAAGTTGAATATCATATCAGAATAAACAGATACAAATTGTAGCACCGTATATTCTGTCACAGAAAACAAACTGATGTTCAATGAGGACAAACATCAGGTACGTCATCTATGGAAAAATTGAAAAAATGGTTGGAATAGATAATAAAATGAACTCAAATAAATCAGAAGAGCAAAAGAGGAACGCGAAGGTTTTAATGATAATAGCAGAAAATCTTAACTTCAAGGATCACAATAGCTGGGTGGGTCCAGCGCCCCTCCCTCGGTATATTTGGAAGCCAGGCCTGCGTTTCCTATCTTCTTAAGTGTATCAGCTCCCCCTCGGCGTAGTATAATGGTTGTAACCATTGCCATAATTGTAAAAGTTGACTGGTAAGCCAGTGGAAGGCCTCGGTCAGATGACCAAAAGCTTCAGCTGCGGGTCGTCATATGACTAAAACCCGAGTCAGGAAACACTTGTTCTGTTTCCTGACAAGCCGTACCTAACCTAACCTAACCTAACCCTTAGCGTAAGTGTTACAAATGGTCACAATGCAGTAGACTGTGAAATACTCCATTCTCGGTGTGGACAGCATACCGAGTAACGTCCCACTAAGGAATGCACAGTGGGGCTTGACAGTCATTGGGGAAGGTCAGAAATTTAAATATATCAACTGTAAAGGAGTTGGGATTACAAATGGAACTCAAATATCCTTTGATCTTAACCAGACTTAATGGCAACCGTGGGTGAGGCCAGCCAGCCTACCACTGCCATACCCATGACCCCACCTCTTAGAGAGTGTGGGAGATCCCGTCCTTCTTACAATTGTTATTGGTGACACAAAACTGTCTTATGTTACACCATTTGTGGAGGAGTTAACCACCTTTGTTAGCACATAAGGAGTCACTGTTGTGCCAACGATAACAACCTGCGGAGGAGCCTGTTACTCCTCTGAACATACTTGTCCCCATCTGTCAGATGAGCACCTCACTTGTGACTGTTACAAAACTCGTCTTCTTAACCTTCTCCAGTGGTATGATAGAGTGTTAAGGTAACATTCTTGTTGTACATATGACCTGTTTACGGTTTTGTAACAATAACTTTTAATAAGAATTCAGGATTACGAAACAATTAACTAAACTTAGAATCTTTACTAGTAGAGTTTTAGCTTAATGTATGATATAATGTTAGGATTAACATAAAATAAGGAGTTTAACTCTTACATTTTTCTTGGTACGTACCAGTACATTGATATGAATAAATGAACCTCTTGAAGTCGAGCTTTGTACTAAGTTCACCAATAATATGCACCTATAATGGTTATTAAGACTTATCCACAAAGTAACTTACAATGCTTATAAAGACTTAGCTGAACTATCAATTCAGAGTATACCAGAACTCGTTAGTGACGGACTTAGTCTCATTCCCATCCAGCATGACTTAGAATAGCATGGACCACAAATTAACCCACAAGGCCAACAAGGCTTGTTCAGTCAACTGAAAGATTAATTCGCTAGAGTATAAATAACTCGAAAGTGACAAGCTTAAGAAAGGGAGTCGAGTATGAAAGGAAAACGACCACAAGAGAGAACTTGACATGTCTCTTATTAGAGGTCAATGAATAACTGAGTGAGGTATACTCCCTTGGCTATGCAAGCCCGGACTGACTTGAGACTACTCCTCCAAGCCTTACAATACATCGTGACATTGACGGTGCGAGGGACCGCCAGACACTAACAACCTAACGACAGTGAACCAGGTTGCTACTCAGTGTAGCGCCTATCACTTAAAATAAACATCCTATCAACATAGCTAACAATATAAGGGCAGATAATACTATAAAGCACAATAGACATTATTTTAGCTAATAATAATGCCATCGGTAATATAGTATTAAGTGAATAGCAAAATATGTACACACAATATTAATTAACCTTGGGTCCAATCAGAGGACGCAACAGTGACTCATCGGATGCTGAAGATAGGTAAAAGCACAGGAATTATCTACCCTGAAAAACAAGCCAACCATGCCAGAGGCGCCACTAGAGAACACCAGTGTAACCTTGGTTTCTGTTAATGTGATAGGTCAGTTCGTCAACAGTCATTGAGTAGTGAGGACGTGTGCTGCTCATTTTCCAACATGGCGCTGCATAGCAACAGGCGCATCAACACTGTTTGCGTTGAGTTGACCCGTGGGGCTGTCACGGGAGCCACGATGGATTTGTTACTACCGGCGATTATCCGTGATACCTATGGTATCGCAAATGAAGAGATATGTGGTGTAGCACTTAATGGGACGACACGGATTTTCGTTAAAATGACGTCAGCAAATGTCTACGAAGCAGTGGTGGATAAGTATCAAGAGACCATTATAGCCGTCAATTCAGCTGTATCAGTACGTCTTCATGATGTATCAAGATACTACACATGGGTAAAAATCAAGAATGTGCCTTTTGAAGCGACTGATTTTGTTATAAAAGATGAACTACGTAATTATGGTACGGTTCATATGGCCTCTGCAGGTCGGTGGGCCGCTGGACCTTATGCTGGAAGTTTGGAGGGAACATATTCAGTCAAAATGACCTTACGCCACCCCATACCGTCCTATATTATGTTGCAAGCATTTCGAACTCAAGTATATGTGACATATGCGGGGCAACGTCGTACGTGTCGGCTGTGTGGGTCGTATGACCACATAGCGGCACAGTGTGGTAAGCGTCGTGGGAATCTCCAAATATCGCAACAGCAACAACCGGAAGAAGTCGAGGAAGTTGAGGGACGAGAACAGTCTTATGCTCACCCGTCTCGACAACGGACATCTTGGAGTGAAGAGGTAGAAAAAGCGCAGGAGAATGCTTTGGAGGATGCAAAACAGCGAGAAGAATCACCGTCACTGGACATAAATAAAGTATTGGAAGAGACTCTGCCCACTATGGGGGAAGAGGATGTAGCGGCGTCTTTAGTGAAGGCACTGGATGTTTTGTTAGACGAGTCGATCGTCAACCATGTGGAGGATCCAGGTGCAATTTTGGGATCGGTTGAACATCATGGTGAGGCGACGGATGGAAGCATTGAGTCTAGTGTGTCGCATGGTATGACGGTAAATGTAGCAGAAGTGGAGGTGCATCACGATAGTACTAAAGAAATCCCAATGCAGGTGGAGGGTAGGACGCGAAAGCGAACTGCGACCCCATCAGACTCAGACGACGTGCTTACTCCTGCCCAAAGGCCAGGAAAAAAGTCTTGGGCGGATGTACAGAGGACAGGGAACAGAGAATCCACGAAACAAGGGTTTATCAAGGTGGTTCCCAAAAAAGGGGGGAGGGATAGAGGTGGTGTAAAATGTATAAGTGAAAAGTCTATACCTAGAACGAAAGGAAAACCCCATTAATTGACTTTAAGGTTTTGACAATAAATATTAACGGTTTGAGATCTGAGCGGAAGCGAAAGTGGTTTAATGAATTTTTGGTGCGTCTAGATGTGGATGTGGTATTTATCCAAGAACACAATTACAGAATTGGATATGAGTTAGAAATGGATGGTTATGATGTGTATATGGAATATGCGACGAGGTTAAAAGGAGGCGTCGCCATTCTGGTAAAGGAAAATAGCCCGTTTGTAGTACGCCATAGTGAAAGGGGGGAGGGGAGAGTGAATAGGGTGGATGGTTTATGGGGTAGAGCACACATAAGTTTTGTATGTGTATATGGGCCGGCCGAGGGAGATGTACGACTTAAAACTCATTTTGTACAAGATGTATTAGTATATTATCTACGTAGTTTACCAAATGTAGCGATAATAGGGGGCGACTGGAATTGTGTAATACGACGAAAAGATGTGGAGCCTCGAGGAGCAGGTTGTTGCTTGGGATTCCTGGGAGATTTATTGACGAGTGTGGGTTTAATGGATGTGTGTGGGGGGGGTGGCATGGTGGAGCATACTTTTATTAGACGAGATTATGCGGCGAGATTGGATAGAATGTACGTGTCTAGTGCGGTTACAGTGCGGAGAGTGAATGTGATAAATGTGGTTTTTTCGGATCATAGAGGAGTTGTAATGGATGTAGATATTGAGGGTGTGCCTAGAAGGGGTCCATCTTTTTGGAAATTAAATGTAAAGTTATTGAAGAGGGAGGAAAGTCTTTTGTCTTTTGGGCATATGTGGGAACGCCTTGTGGTTGAAGCACCTAGAGATGTGGATTTGGTTAATTGGTGGGAAACGATAGCCAAAAAGCGAATTAAGGAATATTATATTAGTCAAGGAGTGAGATATAGTCAGTTACAATACGGTTTCCAACGATATTTAGAGGGGCAGTTGCGCGACTGCTATGTACAAGCGAATGCTAATTATCCTGTTATAGAAATTGAAAGAATTAAGGAGCAACTACGAAATTTACAAAACGAAAGGTTTGATGGGGAAAGGCTTAAGGGTGGAATCGAAGAGGTTTTGTGGGGAGATCGGCCGTCGGCGTGTGTGTTGAGGAATCAACACAGACGTCGCAAAGCAATGGAGTTAATGGGGTTGAATGTTCAGGTAGGTATGCAGGGGTATAGAGTGAATCAGGAGTTGACGACGACGGAGGGTATGAGTGGGTATATAGATGCATGGGTTAAATTGAAAACGCAAAGTGTTGGAATAAGTGAAATTGCATTGCAGTCAATCGGTAGGTTTGTGCAGTGTGAGCTGGAGGAGCATGATCGTTTGATGTTGGGAGGGCCGATAACGGAGTGTGAGACTTGGGAGGCTTTATCTGGGGCGCAATTGGGTAAGGCGCCAGGAATTGATGGGTTGCCCAGCGACTTTTATCTTCAAAATTGGAACGTTTTAAAGGGGTTTTTGGTACGTTTATTCAATATAATGAAGCGGGATGGGGTTTTAGGGGAACAACAAAGGTTGGCTGTGGTCGTCCTAGTTCCTAAAGGCGAGCCATTAACGGTTAAAGATTATCGTGCAATCTCGTTATTATGTGGTGACTATAAAATTTTTGGAAGGATCTTGGCTAACAGAATAAAAAAAGTCCTGGGCAGAGTGATTGACAAGGGACAATATGGGGTGCCGGGCAGGTCTATGTATGAAGGTCACGGTATGATTAGAAGTTTTATTGAAGAAAGAGTAAGATTAGGAAAGGGGGGGGTATTGGCTATAGATTGGGAGGCGGCATATGATAGTGTGGAACGGGAGACGTTATGGAAGATCATGAGATGGCAGGGGTTTGGTGCGGAAATTATATCATGGGCCAAATTAATGTATCAGGAGGCAACCTTGCGTGTGCAGGTGAATGGGAGGTTGGGAGATCGAATTCAGATGGGAAGGGGTTTGCGTCAAGGTTGTCCCCTTTCACAAATTTTTTTTGCTTGTTTTCAAGATCCCTTTTATAGAGGGATAAGGGTTTTATTGGAAGCAAAGGGGATGGGTAATGTAAGGGATGGGGGAGCGGGCATTGTTGGATATGTCGACGATACGACGATTTTGGTGAGAGAAAACATGGATTTGATTCGGGTAGAAACGTTAGTGAAAGTTTTTGAAAAGGCTACTGGCATGACGATCAACATGGGGAAAACAAAGTATATGAATCTTGGAAAAGGGTCACGTGAGGACGGAATGGTTGCTGAAAGGTGGAAAAGGGTGGACCAAATAAAGATATGTGGGATCGTTTATGTAAATGATTTCAAGTTAGCACAGCAAATAAATTCCGTGCGTATCGTTGACAGTGTTCTGAAGCGCCTCAGTGGTTTAAGAGCTGCTAATTTAAGTTTGCAACAAAGGGTGATTACAACGAATGTGCTATTATATAGTAAACTATGGCATGTTACGGTAATATTTCCGATACTTCGTTGTGAGTTAAAAAGGCTACAAAAAAGTGTTTTTAGATTCATTTGGGGAACAGGGAGCGAATGGTTAAGTAGAGCGGTTGTCACACTCCCGGTTGGCCGTGGAGGGCTGGGTCTTATAGATGTCGAAAAGAGGATAATAAGTATGTATTTAAAACATAGTTATAAGCGGGAGGGAGGGGTGAAAGGAGACGGTCTTCATAGGATACATCAGGATATGCGACGGTGGTGGGGAGGTAGGGAGTTCATGATAGGTGAGGCAATGTTACGGGTATTTATAAACGTGAGGGATCCTTTACATATTAAATTGAGAAATCTTGATAGGGCAGATGGTAAGGCTTTGGTAGCGGCGGTAGAAGGAGTATATCCGATGTATGATTGGCGTAATATTTGGGGGCGTTTAAACAAATTGCGTTTAAAACCTAAAGTCAGAGAAGTTATGTATAGATTTTTACATGGAATATTGCCGTCAGGAATGGTTTTATTCTATAAGAGAATACGAGAGGATGGGGAATGCAAGGATTGTGGAGGATTGGCGACTATTTATCATACGGTGTATTTTTGCGATTGTATTGAACTTATAAGGGTTTGGATGGGTAAGGTTTTAAGGTTAGTGGGGGGAGGGGGGTTGCAGGTCTTGAGGGTTTTAAGTTTAGATATAACTGGGGTGAATAAAAGGGTTGAGAATGCGATTGGGTATATGATTACGGATTATATTTACATGATGTGGGCTATGAGGGAGGCGGACGTGCGTGCAAGAATTAATGCGTTGGCAGCAACTTTTTATAGGACACAGTGTAGGAATAAAGGGGTGTATGGAGGGAGATGGGAGAGAGATTTTAGTGAGGGTTATCGAAATTTCACATTAAGGGATTTATGGGATTTGCAAAATGGGTAAGGGGACACAACGGGCTATTTTCCTAGACTTGGGTGTGAGCATGGAGTGCTGTTTATAAGGATGTATAATTGAGTTTTGATATCTATGGGCAATATGGTTATTGCCCCGAGGGTTTCAGGAACTAAAAAGTTATTATTTAGAAATGTGTTGTACTACGATTGCATATTATCATTTATCATGCATAAATCATTTCAAGGACTTTACGATGAAAATTTTCAATGACTCAAATATGTTATAGGTGTCTTTAATGATTTTGATTCAAGTGTAATGTTTATAAAAAAAAAAAAAAAAAAAAAAAAAAAAAAAATGTGATAGGTGCTGAAGAAAGGACTTACGAATACCTTTCTCCGGAAAAGTATTAGACTCACTGGCCTCTTTCAAATCATAACATTCTTGCAAAAAAAGGAAAAAAAAACTGACGCTCTTCAACAGATGCTGATATGATTAGATATAATGGTTACGAAAATAAAGTAAAATCTATGTTATTTGCTCTGAAGTGTTTGTACACTATTACTCTAGCGTAATAGTCTTACCGTCTTTTGAACAAGAGATTGTAATATATTACTCTACTGGATAGTTAACTTATGACACTGAGGTTGACTCTGATTATTACTGATTCTATGTCATCACTGAAGGCTCTTGACTCACATAATGACTCTAACATGCTCAGATACTAAAATATCTGAGAAAAGGATTTATTGTACTATTGTTATTAATTCCATCACTCACTGGATTACTCCTTCATGATAAAGTTGATAATTTAGTCAAAGAAAGTACCCTGAAGAAAAATGTTGAATATGACTTTGTGTATCTGTGTCTAGCATTAGTAATAATATTTGAAGAGAAGTGAATAATGAAACTGAATGTTACAGGAATGTAGTTAGAAACCTACCGTAACATGAACATAGATAAGTATGTTTATGGAGCAACATGTAATGTGAACAGACTGATGTCGTAGTGGCCAGGCTTAGGCTTGGTTACACGTACTTCTGGCAGTTTGTTGGACACACACACACATGTGACCAGCCCTCTGGTCACTATCTTGAAAACTGTGCTTAATTGTCCACTTATTGAGGAATATAGAGATTGGGAGAATAAGAACGAATGTGATACGTCAAGTTATTAATGAAAATAAGATACCAGACATGTTAAGCAAATTTCTTAAATTTTCTTGCAACAGATAAGTTCCTAGGTCTTTTATATATCCAAATGTTCTTGCACTAAAGTCCACAGGATGGATATGAGATGCACAATAATCCAGCTCCTTCGGCGGCAAAATCTAAATCAAACAGATATTACTATAACAAACACAAGGAAATTAATAATTTGGATAACTAGACTTCAGAACAAGAGATGCCGTACCAGGGATGATGCTCTTCATGTGATCTCTGTAGTCTGGAATATTGCTGTACATTAACAGCCCCTTTCAAGGTGGGCAAAGCTGCACATCTAAATAATGTACAGAGAACCTTCAATACCTGTGTAAATTCAGTCAACCATCTCAATTATTGCGAACGTCGGAGGTCCCTTGACCGACCTTCCTAGAATGTAACCCAGGAAGACACTTCATAATTTACACTTGGAAAATTCTGGGGAATTTGGTTCCAAATGTGAAGACTGAAATATGTCTTAGAAAGCAAGAAGGTCAGCAGATTGTGAAAAATACAAACAGTGAGAAGCTGAGGCACATTGAGTGCACTAATAGATAACTCAGTAAGTGTAGAGAGATCAAGAATTCTCAACACTTCCCTTCATATACCAGAAGAATTGTAAAATTGAACACATGTGCAACTTCTGGGTATCGTTATTTGTAGACGTTTCGCCCTTCAGTGGCTTTATCAGTACAAGGACATAATGTGAAGACTGTAGAAATACATACAAAAGACGAGGTAATCAGTCCTCAGTTCCAGATGCTGCACGTGTCCAGTTTTTCTTCTTGTCCTCTTGTCAGGATTGTATTCCACTCATGTACCACTAGAGGAATTACCAACAGACTCCTGGCTGTCTTCAAGAGGAGACTTGATAAGTTCCTCAAGTTAGTTCTTCATCAGTCGGGTTCTGGTGGCCTCGTTGGGTTGCAGACGGCTAGTGCCAACAGTCGGGTTAATCAAGTTGTCTACCGGTCCGCTGGTGCTCTGACCTCCGGCAATGTCGACAGTTAACTTCCAGTTAGCCTCCAGTTCTCTCCCTCGCCTATCAACCTCTCTTACTGTATCTCTCACCCTCTCCCTCACCTCCCTCTCTCTGCCTCACCTCCCTCTCTTTTACCTCAGATCATCTCTCTGTCTCTCTTCCCTCACCTCTGCCATACCTCTCTCCCCACCCCTCACCTTCCTATCTCTACCTCACTCCCCTCCTCCCTTATTTGTGACAGTCTAATCCAACACAAACTAATATTCTACAACAGAAGACAACGCAAAAGAGCAGTAACATAAAAGAGACAATAGAGAGGCAGTAGAAGACAGTTCCTTCATATAAGAGACAACAGAGAGGCAGTAGAAGACAGTTCCTTCATATAAGAGACAACAGAGAGGCAGTAGAAGACAGTTCCTTCATATAAGAGACAACAGAGAGGCAGTAGAAGACAGTTCCTTCATATAAGAGACAACAGAGAGGCAGTAGAAGACAGGTCCTTCATCCCCAGCCCCCCAAAACATGAAAGGCCAGATCTCTATGTCTGAACAAGAACCATAAAAGGCCAGCACAGCAAAGACTTATCTTCATTACTGGGAATGGGAAGCTTAGGGCAATAAAGGAAGATAAGAGAGAGTGTTTATCACGTGTCGTTATCCACAAGCCTAAGAGGTTTATTTTTTAATATAAGTGTGATATTAGTTTTATGAGAAACGCTCGCGAACGTGAGCCCATACACACGCACACACTCCATGAATGTTTTTACTGAATGGAGTGAGATACAGTTGTTGCAGGGGTTGTGAGTGCAACAACTCTTGCAGGGGTTGTGAGTGCAGCAGCTATTACAGAGATTGTGAGTGCAAAAACTATTGCAGAGGTTGCGAGTGCAACAACTCTTGCAGAGGTTGAGTGCAACAACTCTTGCAGAGGTTGTAAGTGCAACTATTATTGCAGAGGTTGTGAGTGCAACAACTCTTGCAGAGGATGTGAGTGCAACAACTATTGCAGAGGTTGTGACCAACAACTATTGCAGAGGTTGTGAGTGCAACAACTCTTGCAGAGGTTGTGAGTGCAACAACTATTGCAGAGGTTGTGAGTGCAACAACTATTACAGAGGTTGTGAGTGCAACAACTCTTGCAGAGTTTGTGAGTGCAACAACTATTACAGAGGTTGTGAGTGCAACAACTATTGCAGAGGTTGTGAGTGCAACAACTATTGCAGAGGTTGTGAGTGCAACAACTATTGCAGAGGTTGTGAGTGCAACAACTCTTGCAGAAGTTGTGAGTGCAACAACTATTGAAGAGGTTGTGAGTGCAACAACTATTGCAGAGGTTGTGAGTGCAACAACTCTTGCAGAGGTTGTGAGTGCAACAACTCTTGCAGAGGTTGTGAGTGCAACAACTCTTGCAGAGGTTGTGAGTGCAACAACTATTACAGAGGTTGTGAGTGCAACAACTATAGCAGAGGTTGTGAGTGCAACAACTATTACAGAGGTTGTGAGTGCAACAACTGTAGCAGAGGTTGTGAGTGCAACAACTATTGCAGAGGTTGTGAGTGCAATAACTATTGCAGAGGTTGTGAGTAACAACTATTACAGAGGTTGTGAGTGCAACAACTATTGCAGAAGTTGTGAGTGCAACATTTGGGAATCTTGATTGTGGAAACGTTTTGCCACCTTTGCACTGAAGAAGCTACTGGCTGGCGAAACACTGTACTGAAGAAGCCACTGGCTGGCGAAACATTGTACTGAAGAAGCCACTGGCTGGCGAAACATTGTACTGAAGAAGCTACTGGCTGGCGAAACATTGTACTGAAGAAGCCACTGGCTGGCGAAACATTGTACTGAAGAAGCCACTGGCTGGCGAAACATTGTACTGAAGAAGCTACTGGCTGGCGAAACGTTGTAATGAAGAAGCCACTGGCTGGCGAAAAATTGTACTGAAGAAGCCACTGGCTGGCGAAACATTGTACTGAAGAAGCTACTGGCCGGCGAAACATTGTACTGAAGAAGCCACTGGCTGGCGAAACATTGTACTGAAGAAGCCACTGGCTGGCGAAACATTGTACTGAAGAAGCCACTGGCTGGCGAAACGTTTCCAGAATAAAGATACCCAAGTGTACACAAGTGTCTCATTAACTATTATAGTGATTGTGAGAGTAGGAACTATTGAAGGTGTTGTGAGAGCAACAACTATTGTAGGGATTGTGAGAGTATTAACTATTGAAGGTGTTGTGAGAGCAACAACTATTGTAGGGATTGTGAGAGTATTAACTATTGAAGGTGTTGTGAGAGCAACAACTATTGTAGGGATTGTGAGAGTATTAACTATTGAAGGTGTTGTGAGAGCAACAACTATTGTAGGGATTGTGAGAGTATTAACTATTGAAGGTGTTGTGAGAGCAACAACTATTGTAGGGATTGTGAGAGCATTAACTATTGAAGGTGTTGTGAGAGCAACAACTATTGTCCGGATTGTGAGAGTATTAACTATTGAAGGTGTTGGGAGAGCAACAACTATTGTAGAGATTGTGAGAGTAGGAACTATTGATGGTGTTATGAGAGCAACAACTATTGATGGGGTTGTGAGAGCAACAACTATTGTAGAGATTGTGAAAGTAGGAACTATTGATGGTGTTGTGAGAGCAACATCTATTGTAGGGATTGTGAGAGTAGGAACTATTGATGGTGTTGCGAGAGCAACAACTATTGTAGGGATTGTGAGAGTAGGAACTATTGATGGTGTTATGAGAGCAACAACTATTGTAGGGATTGTGAGAGTAGGAACTATTGATGGTGTTGTGAGAGCAACAACTATTGTAGAGATTGTGAAAGTAGTAACTATTGATGGTGTTGCGAGAGCAACAACTATTGTAGGGATTGTAAGAGTAGGAACTATTAATGGTGTTGTGAGAGCAACAGCTATTGTAGAGATTGTGAGAGTAGGAACTATTGATGGTGCTATGAGAGCAACGACTATTGTAGGGATTGTAAGAGTAGGAACTATTGATGGTGTTGTGAGAGCAAAAACTATTGTAGGGATTGTGAGAGTAGGAATTATTGATGGTGTGTGTTGTGAGAGCAAAAACTGTTGTAGGGAGTGTGAGAGTAGGAATTATTGATGTTGTGAGGGCAACAACTATTGTAGGGATTGTGAGAGAAGGAATTATTGATGGTGTTGTGAGAGCAACAACTGTTGTAGGGATTATGAGAGCAGGAATTATTGATGGTATTGTGAGAGCAACAACTATTGTAAGGATTGTGAAAGTAAGAACTATTGATGGTGTTGTGAGAGCAACAACTATTGTAGGGATTGTGAGAGTAAGAATTATTGATGGTGTTGTGAGAGCAACAACTATTGTAGGGATTGTGAGAGTAAGAACTATTGATGGTGTTGTGAGAGCAACAACTATTGTAGGTATTGTGAGAGTAGGAAATATTGATGGTGTTGTGAGATCAACAACTATTGTAGGGATTATGAGAGTAAGAACTATTGATGGTGTTGTGAGAGCAACAACTATTGGTGGTGTTGTGAGAGCAACAACTATTGATGGTGTTGTGAGAGCAACAACTATTGATGGTGTTGTGAGAGCAACAACTGTTGATGGTGTTGTGAGAGCAACAACTATTGATGGTGTGAGAGCAACAACAATTAATGGTGTTGTGAGAGCAACAACTATTGATGGTGTTGTGAGAGCAACAACAATTAATGGTGTTGTGAGAGCAACAACTATTGATGGTGTTGTGAGAGCAACAACTGTTGATGGTGTTGTGAGAGCAACAACTATTGATGGTGTTGTGAGAGCAACAACAATTAATGGTGTTGTGAGAGCAACAACTATTGATCGTTTGGTGAGAGCAACAACAATTGATGGTGTTGTGAGAGCAAAAATTATTGATGGTGTTGTGAGAGCAACAACTATTGATGGTGTTGTGAGAGCAACAACTATTGATGGTGTTGTGAGAGCAACAACTATTGATGGTGTTGTGAGAGCAAGAACAATTGATGGTGTTGTGAGAGCAACAACTGTTGATGGTGTTGTGAGAGCAACAACTATTGATGGTATTGTGAGAGCAACAATAATTGATGGTGTTGTGAGAGCAACAACTATTGATGGTGTTGTGAGAGCAACAATAATTGATGGTGTTGTGAGAGCAACAACTATTGATGGTGTTGTGAGAGCAACAACTGTTGATGATGTGAGAGCAGCAACTATTGATGGTGCTGTCAGAGCAACAACAATTGATGGTGTTGTGAGAGCAACAACTATTAATGGGGTTGTGATAGCAACAACTATTAATGGTGTTGTGATAGCAACAACTATTAATGGTGTTGTGATAGCAACAACTATTAATGGTGTTGTGATAGCAACAACTATCGATGGTGTTGTGAGAGCAACAACTATTGATGGTGTTGTGAGAGCAACAACTAATAATGGTGTTGTGATAGCAACAACTATTAATGGTGTGATAGCAACAATTAATGGTGTTGTGATAGCAACAACTATTAATGGTGTTGTGATAGCAACAACTATTAATGGTGTTGTGAGAGCAACAACTATTTTTTTTTTTATATTTTATTTAAAAACTTTACAGCTTGATATTAAATTAAGATATAAAATGGAAACAGTAGGATCCTCAATCCTACACAACATACACTAGCCAATTATTAACAACACATTGTAATTGACATAAAAGAGGTTACCCATATACACACAAACTTTTCCATATAACATACTATGATAAACAAAATAAACTATAACTATATAAACTATATAAAAAATAAACTATATACAACTTTCAGATTTGTATAGTTAACATACTATGACGGACATATGACAAAGGTTCACAACCTTCACAGGAGATAAACAGAGTAATAACCTTACATCCCAATCTCAGTTAAAAACAATCACATACTCTTCCCAAAATTAACCCCTATACAATAAGAAGTACCTAAGCACATACATACGTGCCTCACTACAATCTCTTTTTAAGCATTGAAAAAATCAAAATCAAATCAAAACAAATCAAATCAAATCAAATCAAAATCAAAATCAAAATCAAAATCAAAATCAAAATCAAATCCTAAATCAAAAATCAAATCCTAAGCCTCACACTTATACTAAATAAATATTAACAAATATTACTAAATATTAAAACAGCCTCTTCCACCGGCTGAGCACATTATATAAAGTAAGAGACTAAACCATACTGTCCCATTACAAACTTTTAACGAGGCATTACAAATTTATGGAAGTCATTATCGTTCCATCTAGCAGCAACTGGATGAGCACATTATATAATGCTAAAATAAAGACAGTACACTCGCTAAAAACCCACAACACTCAACACAAACATAATTTAATAACCTCTCATTGCGATACAATTATCGCACATGATTTATGCCCAATAAAGGCTATAAACGCACACTCTACATAAGCCCTAAAGCTCTTCACGGTCTTAAAACTATAATCTTGACACCATTCACACTTAATTCATGAAGGTCATGACGACCCTGACACATCAAACACAGAATTTTCCATTCAGGTACTACGTAATTACTTGATATCATCTTTGGTTTCTGTGCCCACTTGCATGCTACATACATGTATGCCACTCATCTACACCTTCATACACCCACATACACCTACACTCACACCCCTCCCCAGGAGGCGACCCCGCTGTGTCCCCCTGAAAACCCCCTTCCCTTATGTAATCCCCACCCCCCCCCCCCTTACTCACTCAGCCCAAGCCGTAGATTGATGAGAAAACCTAACGTTAACATTCTATACCCTTCCGAAAAATCCTTCTCCCACCTCCTCCCATACAGTTCTCTATTACGACACATCGTACGATAAACCGTTACCGCTAGTACCCGCCTCCGCACCTCACAATTCCCCCTCCCCCTCATCACCCACGATATATATATATAATCCACTATTATATAATCCAAAGCTCGTATAACACTCTCATCGAACCCTCCCACATCTAGGCTTAGTGCACGCAGAACCGACACCCCTCTGCCCCCCACCCCCTGTACTACCCTACTTAACCAATACCTAACACCCTCCAGTTCCCCACAAAAGTATACAGCATGGAACGCCGTCTCATCCTCCCCACAGATTCCACACCTTCCGCCCACAATTACCCCTCTGGTTCTTAAAACCTCCCCCGACGGTAGTATGCCATGCAAAAAACGATACATTACCTCCCTTACCCTAGGCTTTAACTTCAACCTGCTAAACCTATACCAAATACTCGTCCATGCGTACATGGGGAACAATCCCTCAACTGGTACAACAATCCTGTCTGCAAGCAGCTTACACAAAACCCCTACTCGAATTTTCCTGGGTTCTCTAACCAACATCAAAGCCCTCAAAATAGTTTCACATTCCCTCAACTCCACACCACCATACAACTTACCCAACCTATTATGTACTTTTCCCAGCTGCCCTCCACTCACACCTTCGCGCAAAACCTCCCATTTAAGAAACACACATTTAATCCTCCTCCTCAGATCCATCAACCCCAACCCACCCTGGCGCACAGGTAACATTACAACCTCTCTCCTCAGCCAATCGCACCTTGAACCCCACAAAAAGTTAAACACTCGTCTCAGAATTCCCACAATCGCCGTCCCTGTTAATGGGAACACGGCTGCTACGTGCCAAACCTTACTATACAATAATACGTTTATAACAATCACTCGTTGCACGAGAGTCAGATGATGAGGTCGCAATGCACCCAGACGCCCCTGAATCCTTTCCATTAATCTATTCGAGTTTTCCTCCCGAGCAGCTTCCAAATCACCCTTATAGGTGATACCACAAATTTTTAAAGACACCGTTTGTTTTCTCACAACGTTACATCTCCAACCCCCCCCCCTCCACCCAATCACCCAACCCCATGATCATTGACTTCTCTCTATTTACCTGCATCCCTGTTGCATTTCCGAACTGTTGCACAACAGCATCCAAAACACCCAACGTCATCCCCTCCCGAACCAGGACTGTTGTATCGTCTACGTATCCTATTATTCCCGGCCACACTTTCCCTACCCCACCCCCCCCACCTCCACTCGTGTCACATACACAACGTTCAACCATTCTATAGAAGGGGTCCTGAATGCACGCAAACAACATTTGTGACATGGGACACCCCTGCCTAAGTCCCCTACCCATTACAATCCCCTCCCCCAAGCATCCATTAATCTGTACCCTCATCTTGGCACCATTGTACAACGTGGTTACCCAATTAACTATTTCATCCCCATAACCCTGCCTCCTAAGTATAGCTCCCAATGCTCCTCGTTCCACCCTGTCATAGGCCCCCTGCCAGTCTAAAGCCAACAACGCCGCCCTCCCTCCCCCCCCTTTTGACTCCACAGAACTTCTCAGTATTCCATGACCCTCAATCATCGACCTTCCAGGCAAACCATACTGCGTTTTCGAAACCACTCTCCCTACCACACATTTGAACCTATTACCCAAGACTTTAGCGAACAACTTATAATCAGCACATAACAGGGATATGGCACGGTACTCCTTGAGGGTGTGCTGCCCCTTACCCTTCGGGACCAACACTACAACTGCTGTTGCTTGCTTGTCCCCCATCACACCCTTCTCCTTCATCTGATTAAATAACCTACCCATGAAACCCCTTATCACCTCCCAATGTTGGAGATAAAATTCAGCCGGGAGACCGTCTATTCCAGGTGCTTTACCTTTCCTCATTCCCCTTAAAGCCAACTCTATTTCCTCCTCTGTTATTACCCCCCCTAAAGCCTTTCTATCACTATTCCCTAAATTACACGTCACATACTCACACACCTTCTCTAAATCCACATTTCCCACCTTCCCACTTGTCCAATACCCTTCATACCATTTATCCGCATACACACACATTCCTTTTGTAGTTAGTATCTCCTGACCCATTCTATAACCCCCCGCCATCTCGTGTACCTCTAACCTCGGAATAGCTGTAACCTGCTGTCTTTGTTTTTGACGTCGCAACACACACGCCGATGGTTTGTCACCCCAAAGCACCTCCTCTACCCCTGCCTGCACCCTTACCGCTTGAAACCTCTCATTTTGTAACTCCCTCAGTCTCCCCTTGACCTCGACAATTTCATCCATAGGATAGTTGCCCCCCACAGCCCCCTTCTCATAACAGCCCCTTAACCTGTCCTCCAGATAATTTGAAAGCCCATATTTAAAATCATTTATACGTTTGCCCACCCCCACATAATATTTCCTAATCCTTTCCTTGGCAACACAATCCCACCATTGTACGACATCTTCCACTCCCTGTGCCTCCTCACTAAGCTCCTTCCATAGGACAGAAAATCCCTCTAACCCCTCCTCATCACTCAATGCACTTATATTTAATTTCCAGTAACTCCTGTATATTTCTGCAAGCGCCTCCCACCCAACCTCCACCAACACTGCTCTATGATCTGACCATGCAACTTCAACAGTTTTGAAAGCTCTCACTACAACCCCGTGAGAAAGATACACTCTATCTAACCTCGCTGCATACCCTCTCCTAACAAATGTATGCTCTGTCTCCCACGCCCCCCCCTCGAATGCGTCTCTTAACCTAATATCCCTCAATAAATCTCGTAGGGCCACCGACACATAACCTGCCCCTTTTGGTTCCACATCAGCCCTCCTAATGACGCAGTTCCAATCACCTCCTACTATTGCCACCTCCGGTAATGCACGGAAAAAAAACACAAGGTCCTCGCACACAAACTCCTGCTTCACCTGTACATTATTCTCTGCAGGCGCATATACACTAATAAAAGCCACACGTTTTCCCATCCACAAACCATCTACGCGCAACACCCTTCCCCCTCCCCCCCCCCCTCACTTCTCTGCAAAACAAACGGGCTCGCCTCCCTAATTAAGATACCCACCCCCCCTTTTAAACGGGCAGATGGCAGGGTTACCACCTGAAACCCCTCCATCTCCAACACCCTACCCTCCTTAAAATTGTGCTCCTGTAGGAACACAACATCCACTCTAAATTTATTCAGAAACTCTCGAAACCATTCTCTCTTTACACTATTACACAAACCATTAACGTTTACTGTCATACACCGGAGGCCTATTAGAGTTTCCACCCCTGCCTCCTCTCTTCACTCTTCCGATGGCCACCAGAACGTGTGGGACCACTTGTCACCTGCACACTTCCCTCTCTCCCCCCCCCCTTCTTTCGGTGCCTCCTGTCATGGCCACCACTACCTTCACCTTCTGCCCATATTTGCTTCCCAGTCCTCTGCGCCGGCGTTAGGACATCATCTGAATCCGATGCAGCGGCTCTCTTTCTTGTGACAGGCGCATCCTCCATGGCTTGGTCTGGGGATGCCTCACAATGTACCTCTACCTCCACTGTACACAGTGACAAAGATCTCGGTGACACCTCAGTCACGCTGTCACTCCCTTCGTCCGAATAGTTCTGTTGTTGATGCCCCACAGCCTTCACCTCATCTTCTTCTACCCTGCCAGGGGCAGCCACCTCCTCAGGCGGTGACAAGGACTTCAAAACCTCGGCTAATTCCTCCTCAATTTCCAACACTTCCTCCTGTACTTTTTGCTCAACTCGATCCACTGGAAGTGTGTCTGGACCAGGTAACTGGTCAAGGGCCTCACCCTCTCCCCCAGCCTTATACGCCTCATCCACTATCTCGCTCCATAGACGACCACGCCCTCCTTCACGTCGTTGATCAACACCTGCTTCCCCTGGTGTAGAAGCGGATGTCTCCGCCTCTGGGCCAGGAGCTCGTTGCCGCTTCCCACACTCCGCCGCTATGTGATCATATTCCCCACATAGTCGGCAGGTACGCCTTTGCCCCGCGTATGACACCATGACCTGTGTCCTGAATTCCTTTAGGTACACGTAAGACGGTATGGGGTGTCGCAATGACATTTTTAGGTTAAAAGTGCCCTCCGGCATACCTGTGTAGGCACCCGACACCCACTTACCATGCTGGGCCAAATGAACAGTTCCGTATTCCTCAAATACGTTTCTGATATCTGCCTCATCCGCCTCAAAGGGGACATTACGCAATTTAATCCATGTATAATGTCTGGATACATCGATCATCCTCACACGCACAGCTGGTGTTGCATCAAGACTTACGTCCTGAAAACGGTTGACCAACGACTCGTAAACCGTTGCTGAGAGCAGTTTCACAAAAAATCTACGTGCTCCGTTCAATGCTACGCCGTACAACTCTCCATCCTGAATGCCATACGTGTCTCTGATTATTTTAGGTAGTAATACCTGGGCTGAGGCTGGCGTTATTGCCCCACTGAGAAGTTCAACACCGACAGTGTTAATCCTGCGTCTGTAACTGCACGCCATGTTGACTAATAGTAGTTCTCCTGGTCTGACGACAGAGGCGCGACAAGCACCACCTCACACTACTGCTGTCAGGGAACTGAAGAGCGTTTGCGCAGGAGGTCTGCACGGCCCAATAGCGATGCAGACAATGTGCAACAACTATTGATGGTGTTGTGAGAGCAACAACTATTGATGGTGTTGTGAGAGCAACAACAATTGATGGTGTTGTGAGAGCAATGTTATATCTTTGAAATTGGTCATCCTGTGTTATTTAAATATTGTAAGAGCATATGTTCATCACTTAATATTATAGCGCGAAAGTTCCCGTTTATAGCTAAAATAGAGACTTTCGGCGTTATATTATCTGTTAATATATGAAAAATACCATGGTATTATCGCTATTATCGTTATTATCACTATTTTGTAATTATCACTATTATTTTACTATTATGGTTAGGTAGGATTTCTTGTGTATATAGAGTTTAAGTCTCGGAACCATCCGGTGAATTGTTCAGTTGTTTATGTCCGGCTGGCTGACGTGGTTCAGCTGATCCAACCTGACGACACGTCAACAGACTGGCAAGTAGTCAGTCTGCTCCCTGCTCTAGCCCTGACAACTGATCGTATATTGGCTCTTACGGTGTACAGTTGAATGGTTTTGAGAATTGGACTATAGAGCTGACTCACTTTGTTCCTCATTACTTTGAAAGACTCTTTTGATATTTATATTCTTGGTCAGTTCAGTAATCCATAGATACTTTACGGCCAGATTCAAAGGTCTTGTTAAATCTTGTACCTTTTGTATTTTGAGTTTACAGTCTTGTTAAGAAAGAGACGTAAATATTAATGAGGACTTAGATACAGGAAGAATAATTAAACTTCCTTATTAATATGACATTTCCATGATTTGGAACTAAATGTATATGGTAAATTTTATTGTACAAAGTATTAAGTTAAATTAACTACAAAGAGAAGATAAAGTATTGTATTTAAATACTTTAATAAATTTGAATATTATTCTATGGAGTTTCCCAGTTGAAATTATTTCCCCTAGACTCTAAAAGACCTTTAGAGAACTCGGGTCCAAAAATCTTGTTGCATAAGAAATAAATGGTAACAGGCCACATTCTGAAGTTCTTTAAAAAATTTCTTATTCGCAACAAATGGGGTACCCGTCCGGGATCTCTGTTGTTCTAAGACATTGATCAAAAGAACAATAGTAAAGTTTATATACTGGGAATTTATCTTTAGTTAATTTCAAAATATTGATCATGGAAGATCACATTAAAGAGTTATTTCCTCTTCAAGGGGGGCTCCTTGGCGTGGTGAAGAGGCTCTTGGTCTGAGGAATTAGACCTATCGGTCTTCTTCCTCAGACCGAACCTAATTACCCCCCAATCTCCCCTCCCCTATCCCATCCTCCCCATCCTCCCCTTTTTCCTTTCCTCCTCCTCCTCCCCACTCCTCCCTTTTGCCCTTCCTCTTTTTGTCCTTTGGGATTTCTCCCACAGGCGCGCTAGTTCCTAGGTAGGAGAAAGGACACCGGGGTCCATCCCATTCCGTTGAGGTTTCTTGGCGGTGGCGTAGTTTGCCGTGGAATCTGGATTGCCTAGGGATGTCCCAATCCCTCTCCGGTATCCCGGAGTAGCTTTGGGTGTCTTTTGGGCGACGGGTGTAGCTCTGGAAGCCACCTTTCGGATTCCGGGGGTGGTGGCTGAAGGAGGTATGCTTTGTGGCGGATATCCGGCCGCCCTCTCTTTTGTCCACCGAGGTAGCTCGGCAGATGTGAGGTTGCTATCCCAGATTGCTGGTTTACTGGCATGAAGGGTAGGGTATGGCACGGGTTCCATGCTGCATCTGCGCTACTAGCGGTGTCGAGTCCTCTTGGGCGCGGAGGGAGATTTCTGGCCCTTTCATCCCTCCTAGGAACTATCCCTCCCCGGTCCCCCCTTTTTTTTTTCTTTTTTTTATTTTTATTTTCTTTTCTTCTTTCTTTTTTTTTCTTAAAAACAAAAAGAAAGAAGTAACCTAACCATGGCAGCCCTAGTCCATGAACCTGGTACCCCCGGGCCCCTTCTTGATACCGCACCCCGTTCTGACCCCGCCTCGTCTTTGGACCACTCTTCAGACATTCCTCATGCCTCTGTACCTATTGCCAGTGCTGTTTCCTCACCCGCTTCAGGTACTGAGGCCTCGACTGACTCCTTCGATTTATCAGACCTTCGCTCTCCTCTGACTATGCTTCCGGCCTCTCCCTCTACGGTGCGGCAATTTTCAAATCGCCGACCCGTTCCACGTCGGACCAACTCTGGTCCCACGCCTAAACGTCAACGACAATTACCTGCTGATGATACTTCTCCACCTTCACCTTCTCGTTCTTCTCAGAAACGATCGACACGTCCTTCACTACCTTTCCACGCTCAGTTTCAGACTGAACAGTGGACTAAATTCTTCACTTTACGACCAACTTCCTCTACTGCCTATCTTTCTGACCATAGTATTGGCAAGGCACTCCTACGCCATGTTGGTAAAGATATTTCTTTTCATGCTCTTAAGAGCGGTACGCGCATCATTACCGTACAGAATGCTACCCAGGCTCGTGAGCTCTCTCGTCTTACCCATATAGATACTGTTCCTGTCACCCTTGAAAAACATCATTCCCTCAATTCTTGTAGTGGTACCGTTATTCTGCCCCATACCATAGTTCAACAAAATTTCCAGACATGTGGCACCGACATTCTAGAACAGCTGGAACTCCAAGATCTCCCAATCCTCAAGGTAGACACTTACGTTCTTCCTGCCTGTGGGCGGAGACGATACCCTAGCAATGTGGCTCGTTTAACTTTTGACAGCCGAGAACTCCCATCCTCCGTTTATATAGCAGGACATCGGTTACAAGTTCGAAAGGTGATCCCTACACCACAACAGTGTAGAAATTGCTGGCGATTTGGCCATCCAGCGAAATATTGCAGATCTATCGCCGAATGCCCAGTCTGTGGTGCCGATGACCATTCTAATACGTCTTGCAATCGATCTCCCTCTTGCCTTAACTGTCATGAGGCTCACCCTTCGTACTCTCGCCGTTGTCAGGTCTATTTAAACGAGCGGGAAATCCGTTACCTCAAAGAGACAGAAGGTCTCCCTTATGCCATGGCAGTTTCTCATCTCCGCCTCCAAGGGAGACTCCCACGTGTTTCTTATTCCCGTGTTTCAAAACGTCCCCCCACTTCTGGCATCCCATCTTCTACACCCACCTCTGTGGTTACCTCTCCCATAATCACTCCTGTATCTAATCCTTTTGCTGTCCTCGGCTCAGACGTCCCTACTTCAACGCCTCAGTCTAATCTCGCTTCTTCGAGTTCTCTCTTACAAGCCTCAGTATCGACGAGACCTCGTACGACACCTCTTCCCAATCGTCCCTCTACTTCTCAAAAGTCAAAAAAAGGTCCGGTAACACCTCCTACCCATCTTCCACCTCCTCATTTTACCCTCCCTGTCTCTGTCCCTAGTTCTTCCCCTCTCACTGGCTCAGTTACAAGTGCAGAGGTTCACCCTCCTCCTCGTAATGTACCTTCCTCCCCTGTTCCCTCCCAAGTTTCTTCCTCTTCTGCCACCTCCCAGGTTCCTGTCTCTTCTGTCCCCTGCCACGCTTCTCCAGTTCCCTCCACCCTTTCGCCCCCCCCTACCTTGGTACAGTCCAATACAGTTCCAATCTTTACTCATCCTCCCCCTACCATTCCCAGTATTGTCTCCCATACGACATCTCTGAATTCCGAAACACTTGAAGCAATCTCTGAATATATTGCAGAGACCAAACCATCAATGGACACTGATCCACCTTCCGCTCTTCCTCTCTCCTCTGCTCCATCTGCGCAACTCCTTTCTTCACAGCGCACCGTTCCTTCGCTGCTTGAACATTTTCCACTGCCTCCGCATGTGGACTTTTCTAACCCTTCTAGTCCGTAGGAACCCTTACCTGCGGATTTCAAGTATCTTTATCATTGCCAATCATGGCCTTTTTACAGTGGAATATACGCGGCCTCAGGGGTAATCGGGGTGAGCTTCAGATGTTACTCTCCCAGTTTGCCCCTGTTGGTGTTTGCTTACAGGACCCAAAATTACACTCTGCTGTTATTTCTCACATCTCAGGCTATAATTTATTGTATTCTTCAGATCCTTTTCCTGATGGGACCTTTAATGAAAGTGCCCTTCTTCTCCGCACTGATATTCCGTACCATCAGCTATTTGTTCATACTTCGCTGCATTACACAGCAGCCCGTATCCACTTACATAGGTGGTATATGCTCTGTTCTTTATATCTCTCTCCTTCTCGGGCATTATCTATTCCGGATTTTGCCTTCCTTGTTTCGTCATTACCGCCACCGATTCTGTTACTTGGTGATTTTAATGCCCACCATTTCCTCTGGGGAGGGTCTCGCTGTGATTCCCGTGGAATTCAGTTAGAGGCTTTTCTTGCCACCCACCCCCTCCATGTTTTAAATACAGGTACTCACACCCATTTTGATCCTCGGACTCATACTCTCTCTTGCATCGATCTCTCAGTTTGCTCTTCCTCCGCCGCATTAGACTTTACTTGGTCTGTTCTCCCGGACTTACATGACAGTGATCATTTCCCAATCATTCTTACTTCCCCTTCATATTCGCCACCTCTTCACACCCCACGCTGGCAATTTAATCGGGCAAATTGGAACCTTTACTCACACCTGACTGTTTTTAAAGAGGTTCCTTCTTCGTCCTCCATCGATGAGCTTTTACACCTCTTCTCGTCCTCCGTTTTCACCGCAGCTTCTCATTCTATACCCCAAACTTCGGGCAGGCATTCTCAGAAATGCGTGCCTTGGTGGTCTCCTGCTTGTGCTCGTGCAGTACGTTTGAAACGCGCTGCATGGGGCAGGTACCGGTACAATAGAACCACAGAGCGACTCCTTGATTTTAAACAGAAGCGTGCGATCGCTCGCCGTGTCATCCGTGACGCTAAACGCACTTGCTGGCGAGATTATGTCTCCACCATCACCTCTGCTTCCTCTATGAGTGCAGTCTGGAAAAAAGTACGAAAACTGAGTGGTAAATATTCTCCTGACCCGGCTCCTGTTCTGCGGGTTGCCGGTGTTGATATAGCAAACCCACTAGATGTTGCCAATGAAATTGGCAATCATCTGGTCCGTATTTCTCAGGGACTCCATCTATGCCCCTCATTTCTTTCCTCAAAGTCTGCCAGAGAGTTAGCACCCTTGGACTTTTCTTCTCTCAGAGAAGAACAGTATAATGTGCCTTTTACACTTCAAGAACTGGAGGCAACACTCTCAGCTTGTCGATCATCGGCAGCTGGGCCCGACGACATTCATATTCGTATGCTACAACATTTACATCAGTCAGCCCTTGCAGTCCTATTACACCTTTACAATCTTATTTGGTCACAAGGAGTTCTTCCACAGCTGTGGAAATCCGCCATTGTTCTCCCTTTCCGCAAACCAGGCACTACGGGACATGAAACCTCCCACTATCGTCCCATTGCTCTTACCAGTGCAGTTTGCAAAGTAATGGAACGTCTAGTAAATAGACGTTTAGTGTGGTATTTAGAGACACACAACAGTCTCTCCACTCGTCAATATGGCTTTCGTAAGGGACGTTCTACCATAGACCCCTTACTGCGCTTGGATACGTATGTTCGTAATGCCTTTGCGAATAACCACTCAGTTATTGCCATATTTTTTGACCTTGAGAAGGCATATGACACAACTTGGAGGTATAATATTTTAGCCCAAGCCCACTCCTTAGGCCTTCGAGGCAATCTACCATCCTTCCTTAAGAACTTTTTAACTGACAGGCATTTCCGTGTTCGGGTTAATAATGTGCTCTCCCCGGACTTTGTCCAAGCTGAAGGTGTCCCCCAGGGATGTGTTCTGAGCACAACACTTTTTCTCCTTGCTATTAATGATTTGGCCTCTAGTCTTCCATCAAATATTTGGTCATCACTCTATGTTGATGACTTCGCTATTGCCTGTGCAGGCGCTGACTGTCACCTCCTTACAGTTTCTCTCCAGCATGCAGTCGACCGTGTTTCCAATTGGGCCACCACACATGGGTTTAAATTTTCCAGCACTAAAACCCACCAAATCACTTTCACTAGACGCTCTGTCATCTCTGATCATCCTTTGTACCTCTATGGCTCACGTATCCCTGAACGTGATACAGTCAAGTTTCTGGGCCTCCTCTTTGATCGTAGGTTATCCTGGAAACCTCACATTACCTCTCTGAAGGCAACTTGTCACAGCCGGCTGAACCTTCTTAAAACCCTTGCTCATCTTTCGTGGGGAGCTGATCGTCGAACCCTCCTTCACCTACATTCCACCCTTCTTTTATCGAAACTTGATTATGGTGACCAGATCTATTCAGCGGCATCTCCTGCTACTCTCTCTAGCCTTAACCCCATTCATCACCAAGGATTACGTTTATGCCTTGGTGCTTTTCGCTCTTCCCCTGTCGAAAGCCTCTATGCAGAAGCGAACGTTCCATCCTTATCCGATCGCCGTGATGCCCATTGCCTGCGCTACTATGTACGCTCTCATGATCTCCGCAATCCTTCCATTTATAGAATGGTCACTGATATTAGTAGACATTCTTTATTTGTTCGCCGCCCCTGCTTACTCCGTCCCTTCTCTCTTCGCCTTCATTCGCTCTTGTCTTCTCTTCAACTACCACCTTTCTATGTACATGTAGCATCTCACTTTTCCCTACCCCCCTGGGAGGTCCCAGCTGTTCGAGTCTGTTCTTTCTCCCTCCCTTGCTCGAAAGCCCAACTGTCTAGGGTCGCTTCCCGCTCTCTTTTTCTTGACCACTTTCACTCTCATTCTCATGCCATTGCTGTGTACACAGATGGCTCTAAGTCTTCTGACGGCGTAGGATTCGCAGCAGTGTTTCCGGACAGCGTCGTACAAGGGCATTTACTATCTTCAGCTAGTATTTTTACTGCTGAATTATATGCCATCCTTACAGCACTTATCCGTATTGCATCTATGCCTGTGTCATCATTTGTGGTTGTCTCAGACTCCCTTAGTGCTTTACAGGCTATACAAAAATTTGATACACCTCACCCCTTAGTCCTCCGTATCCAACTTTGGCTACGCCGCATCTTTACTAAGCATAAAGATATTGTTTTTTGTTGGGTCCCTGGTCATGTTGACGTACAGGGCAATGAACAGGCAGATACTGCTGCGCGGTCAGCAGTACATGACCTACCAGTTTCTTACAGAGGTATTCCATGTACGGACTATTTTGCTGTAATATCTTCCCACCTTCACACCCGTTGGCAACAACGTTGGTCTACTATGCTCGGCAACAAACTTCAGTCTATTAAACCGAGTATAGGTTACTGGCCGTCTTCTTATCACCAGTGTCGAGGTTGGGAGACTACTCTCTCCCGTCTTCGAATTGGCCATACTCGTCTTACTCATGGATATCTCATGGAGAGGCGTCTTGCTCCTCTCTGTGAGAATTGCCAAGCTCCATTATCAGTCAGCCACATTCTGTTGGACTGCCCACTTTATCAACGAGCACACAGAATTTACCTCTGTCGTCGTCTTCGCCCCGCTGCTCTCTCTTTACCTTCCCTTCTCGCTGATGGACCCACCTTTCATCCGGACTCTCTTATTGACTTTTTGACAACGACTGACTTACTTCACAAATTCTGATACTTTCAGCCCTTTCTACTTGTATCTCTTGCTACCCTCTACCCCCGTACTATCCCCTGCCCCGCTGTTTTCTGTAACCTGCTGATCATCCCCCCTCCCTCCTGCCATCCAATTCCCTTGCTTCCTTCCCTACCCTGCAGCGCTGTATAGCCCTTGTGGCTTAGCGCTTCTTTTTGATTATAATTATAATTATAAAGAGTTATTTGAAGATTTAACATTGTCAAAGCTGGACTCCTTGAAACTTCAAACGTGCTGGCAGATAGCCCGTAAATTGGGAGTACCATACGATAGATATTACACAGCCAATACCGTAAGGGCAATAATTAGAAACAAATTGTTTCCAGGGGCCTCTAACCATCATGTAGCAGGAGATTCTGACTGTGGAAGTTTAGTTTCTCAAGTAAGCTACCAGTCGAGATATGAAGTACTGCAGGGTGCAGCCGCTGTTCGGCATTCGCCCGTTACTGAAGGAATTCCTATTAATGGTCAGCCTGGCCCTCACCAAGGTGCACGTCCAAAGGAATGTCCACATACCGCCAGTTCAATTCCCTCATTTTTGATACCATCGGGGCATATTTCTCAAAGTCAGTTTGAGAAATTAGAGAGACTATTTTACAGACTGCTCAAATTGAGGCTCAGCGTAAATTAAATGAAGAAGACTTTCAAAGGGAAACGCTCTGCTATATAAGACAACAACAACAAGATAAAGTGAGTGAAAGATGTACTGAATCCTATGATTCTTTCAATATACAAAAAGCTGCATCTATGGTTCCAAGGTTTAATGAAGGAGATTTAGATACTTATTTTGAAGTCTTTGAGAATCAAGCACGTGCTATGCGCTGGCCCAGACAACACTGGGCAACATTATTACATACTTCGTTGTCTGGTAAAGCTCAAAGTTGTACGGCTACGTTACCTTTTGAGAAATATGTGGATTATGATTCCGTTAAGAAGGCTATCCTAAAGGCTTATGATCTCCTCCCAGTGAGTTATCAAAAAACCTTTAGAGCATTAAAACGCCAGCCAACTCAGTCGTATGTGGATTTTGCTCGTGAAAAGAAAATCGCTTTTGAGAGATGGTGTAGAGCTTCTAACTGTAAATCTATGGAAAGTCTTTCCCAATTGATCCTGCATGAGGATTTCTATAATAATTTACCAGAAGACTTGCATAGGTATTTGATTAGTTGCCCCATAGTAAATATACTAGAAACAGCCTCGCTCGCCGATAATTATGAAATATCTCAACAATTGATTGGCCAAACAAAAAGTAAGGAAACAGTGACTTAATATGCCCCTAAGAAAGGACGATCCAATCTTACAGGGATGCGTCGCATACAGAATCCTGGTGGCCTGGTAGTTAACGCTCTCGCTTCACACGGTGAGGGCCTGGGTTCGATTCCCAGCCAGAGTAGAAACATTGGACGTGTTTCTTTCCACCTGTTGTCTATGTTCCCCATCAGTAAAATGGGTACCTGGGTGTTAGTCGACTGGTGTGGGTCGCATCCTGGGACACTGACCTAAGGAGGCCTGGTCACAGACCGGGCCGCGGGGGCGTTGACCCCCGGAACTCTCTCCAGATAAACTCCAGATAAACTCCAGACCTCCTATGATGCCTCCACGCCCATTAATAATAAATTTAGATCTAACTCTAGGAAAAGGTCAAAACCACTAAGGCATAACAGTGAGTTGAACTGCACTTACTGTAATAAGAAAGGGCATTTAAGGAAACACTGTTATTGGCTAGAGAGGGATACCAGGAACGAGCGACTTCGTTTCCCAACTCAGGTAATATCTTCATCGACAACTCAAAAGAAACTGAACCCTAGTACCGAACAAGGTTCACAAGAACGAATCAGTAGTCATTCTAGATGACTCAATACTAGAGCTGTTTCAGAAAAAGATATTCACTCAGCTATGAGTCCCTACTTTGCTAAAGTGAAAGTTGGAATAGACGAGACTCGATTAGTTGAAATTAATTCCTTCCGTGATACTGGAAATTATTTAACATTGTTGAAGCAGGACATACTTCCCGTAGTGATATGACTCGCACAAAGCTAGATGTCTTATTAGAAGCCTATGGAGGCGCCATTATAAGAGTGCCTCTTCACAGGATATACATCCAAACACCAACCTATACTGGCTTTGTGTCGGTAGGTATATCCAGTGAAACTTTTCCTATTCAGGGCGTTGACTTACTCATAGGCAATGATCTAGACTATCCGGGTATAAGCCGAGAGCCTCTAGTTATTGATAATTCTACTGACATTAACTATGCCATAGAAGCTCGAAAAGAGGCTCCTACCTTATTTCCTCTCAATGTTATAACTAGAGCAATGTCTAGAGTGCCTCAAAATCCTTTATCAACTGAAGTCCTAAGTGAAGGCGAAGATTTAGGTCTCGATTTATTGTTCAGCCGATCCTTACAACCCGGATCTTCAAATCTGAAATATTCTATGATCGACCCTTTTCAAGATTCTGATATTAATATGCTATCAAAAGAAGATTTAATAAGGGATCAGTTCCTTGATCCATCCCTAGAGAAATTACGAGAGATAGCTATTACAGAAGACGACGCCAAAGACCTGGACAATTGTTACTATCTTGCTAATGGTATATTAATGAGAAAGGAAAAGTCTCTTTTGTCTTCCGACGATCATCTGTCTACCAGCAAACATCTAGTAGTGCTACCTAGCACCTTTAGAGAATTGGCCATTAGTTTCACCCACCATAGTCCCATGGGAGGACATTTGGGAGTAAAGAAAACGCTGGGCAAAATAGCCAAGCATTTTAATTGGCCCAGAATGAAGGAGACTGTGGAAAGCTATCTAAAAGGTTGTCAAGTCTGCCAAGTGACCGGCAAACCTTCGCACACACCTCCACCAGTTCCCCTCATTCCGATTCCTGTCAGTGGTGAGCCCTTCTCACGCCTGATAATAGATTGTGTTGGTCTGTTACCCAAGACTAAACAAGGGAATCAATATCTGTTTACAATTATGGATGTCGTTACTCGATATCCAGAGGCTATCCCTTTGAGAAAAATTAATTCTCGCATCATTGTTCGAGCTTTGCAAAAATTTTTCTCACAGGTGGGGATTCCCTGAATAATTCAATCCGATAGAGGTTCAAATTTTACCTCTAAGATGTTTCGCGATGCCTTATCTCGCCTCGGAATTAAGTCCGTATTTCCTGTTGCTTATCACCCTCAGTCGCAAGGAGCCCTCGAACGATTTCATCAAACATTAAAATCAATGATGAGAGCGTACTGCGAGCAGTTTTCCAGAGATTGGGACGAAGGAATACCATTCCTCTTGTTCGCCTTAAGGGAAAGCGAACAAGAAAGCACTGGGTTTAGTCCATTTGAATTAATTTACGGACACCAAGTACGCGGCCCCCTCGCCGTACTAAAAGATTCATGGACCGGGAAATCCGAACCCTCGCTTAAAACAACTCCAACTCTAATGCAAAAGAGTTTGTCACAACTGAGGGAATTAGCCTCAAAAAACTTAGCTAAGGCCCAATCCAAGATGAAGCATTGTTATGGCAAACACACACGCTCTCGTTTCTTCAAACCAGGTGACAGTGTGATGGCACAGAAATTCTTACCTGGACACGCTCTGCAACCTAGATACGAAGGTCCTTTGGAAGTGATTGAGCGGCTCAATGAGGTAAATTATGTACTACAAACTCCAGGAAAGAGAAAAGCAAAACGTACTTATCACATAAACCAACTTAAGGCTTACCACCCTAGTATCGTACCAGTTTCGACAGTTCTTCCTTTAGCTGAAACTGAAAATGTAAGTCTGCCCAGCATCTCTAAAGCAATAGAAGTACGTTTAAAAAATTCAGAGACATTGCAATCTCTTGATACCTTTCTTATGGACCTTGATTTGAAGAAAGCCAAAGATATCAAAGACTTGATATTACGTTATGAGGTTTTATTCAATGACGTCCCTAGGTGTTGTACATTGGGAATTCACGACATAGATGTACAAGAAGCAAAGCCTTGCAAACAGTCACCTTATAGGGCAAGTCCACTCAAACAGGAAACATTAAACAAAGAAGTAGAATTTTTGTTGTCCCATGGACTCATAGAACAGAGTAAAAGTCCGTGGGTCTCGCCCTGTATATTAGTTCCCAAGCCTGATGGAACTTCTAGAATGTGCACTGATTATCGTAAGGTTAATGCTCTCACGGTACCAGATGGTTTCCCACTACCCCGTATTGGTGATCTAATACAGAGTATCAGGAGCCGCCTATGTCACCCGCCTGGATTTATTAAGGGGCTATTACCAAGTGCCGCTTACCCAGCAAGCCCAAGAAATATCCGCATTTACTATACAAGGCGGATTATTCAATTATCGTGTTATGCCCTTCGGGTTGTGTAACGCGGCCTCTACCTTTCAGCGCCTGATGAACCTGCTGACCAATGATTTAGAAGGAGTGGATGCATATCTAGATGATCTTGTTATATATAGCAATGAGTGGGAGCAACATTTAATTCGCCTGGAAACCTTATTTAAGAAGTTAGAAAAGTACAACTTCACCATAAATTTAGCCAAGTGTCAGTTTGGACAAGCCAAGATTAAATACCTCGGTTTTTGTATAGGTCAAGGCGAGGTACGTCCTGTTGATGTAAAAGTTAGGGCCATTGCCGAGTTTCCTATCCCTCAAGATAGAAAGTCTATACAGAGGTTCCTTGGAATGACTGGTTATTATCGACGTTTCTGTCCTAATTTTTCTCAGGTTGCATCTCCTCTTACTGAGTTAACCAGTAGTAAGATGAAGTTTTGCTGGACGAAAGATTGTGAGATAGCTTTTAATCGGTTGAAGCGGTTGCTTTCTTCGTCACCCGTATTGAAAAGTCCTGACTTGAATCAACCCTTCTATTTACACATCGATGCCAGCGGTTATGCTGTGGGGGCGGTGTTACTTCAGAAATCCCCCTCTACTGATATTTTGCATCCTATATCTTATTTTTCTTCAAAGTTGAAACGTCACCAAAAGAATTACGCAACTGTAGAGAAAGAAGCTCTTGCCCTAGTAATATCTTTGGAACATTTTGACATTTATCTGGGAACCTCCCCCCATAAAATTATGGTATTTTCTGATCACAACCCTTTAATTTATATTAATTCTATGAAATCAAAGAACACCCGAATCCTCAGGTGGGCTCTGAGGATCCAGCCTTATCTGATTAGTATTCAACACTTAAGTGGATCCCTTAACATAATTGCTGATGCCCTTTCTCGCCCCTGAAAAAAAAAAATGTATACCTTCAAATGTAAAGTTAAGAAATGAGTACTCTTAGAGCCTAATTTATATATATATTATATATTTTTGTTAATGATTTTCTTTTATATTGACAGTATGGCTATGAAAGCCGTTTCGTTGATGGGACGAAGTATTAAGTACACATGGATGACCTTGACAGTCATGTCCGAGACTTCTATTCTCGAATTGTGAACTATCTCGAATTCTGGCCATTGTTCCAAAAGCTCATCCTCTGGCAAATAACCATGCTGTTCGAGTTCTTGCTTCTCCATTCTTCCGTCGTACTACTTGCCTTATTTACCAAGAGGACGCTTACTATAAAGGAGATACTACCAAGGACGCTTGCAAACTCCCTACTGCGACCTATTGTCGTACGGGGGGGGGGGGGTTGTTATATTTTTGAAATTGGTCATCCTGTGTTATTTAAATATTGTAAGAGCATATGTTCATCACTTAATATTATAGCGCGAAAGTCCCCGTTTATAGCTAAAATAGAGACTTTCGGCGTTATATTATTATAGGTTAATATATGAAAAATACCATGGTATTATCGCTATTATCGTTATTATCACTATTTTGTAATTATCACTATTATTTTACTATTATGGTTAGGTAGGATTTCTTGTGTATATAGTTTATGTCTCGGAACCATCCGGTGAATTGTTCAGTTGTTTATGTCGGGCTGGCTGACGTGGCTCAGCTGATCCAACCTGACGACACGTCAACAGACTGGCAAGTAGTCAGTCTGCTCCCTGCTCTAGCCCTGACAACTGATCGTATATTGGCTCTTACGGTGTACAGTTGAATGGTTTTGAGAATTGGACTATAGAGCTGACTCACTTTGTTCCTCATTACTTTGAAAGACTCTTTTGATATTTATATTCTTGGTCAGTTCAGTAATCCATAGATACTTTACGGCCAGATTCAAAGGTCTTGTTAAATCTTGTACCTTTTGTATTTTGAGTTTACAGTCTTGTTAAGAAAGAGACGTAAATATTAATGAGGACTTAGATACAGGAAGAATAATTAAACTTCCTTATTAATATGACATTTCCATGATTTGGAACTAAATGTATATGGTAATTTTATTGTACAAAGTATTAAGTTAAATTAACTACAAAGAGAAGATAAAGTATTGTATTTAAATACTTTAATAAATTTGAATATTATTCTATGGAGTTTCCCAGTTGAAATTATTTCCCCTAGACTCTAAAAGACCTTTAGAGAACTCGGGTCCAAAAATCTTGTTGCATAAGAAATAAATGGTAACAGGCCACATTCTGAAGTTCTTTAAAAAATTTCTTATTCGCAACAAGCAACAACTATTAATGGTGTTGTGATAGCAACAACTATTAATGGTGTTGTGATAGCAACAACTATTAATGGTGTTGTGATAGCAACAACTATTAATGGTGTTGTGATAGCAACAACTATTAATGGTGTTGTGATAGCAACAACTATTAATGGTGTTGTGATAGCAACAACTATTAATGGTGTTGCTGTATAGCCCTTGTGGCTTAGCGCTTCTTTTTGATTATAATAATAATATTAATGGTGTTGTGATAGCAACAACTATTAATGGTGTTGTGATAGCAACAACTATTAATGGTGTTGTGATAGCAACAACTATTAATGGTGTTGTGATAGCAACAACTATTAATGGTGTTGTGATAGCAACAACTATTAATGGTGTTGTGATAGCAACAACTATTAATGGTGTTGTGATAGCAACAACTATTAATGGTGTTGTGATAGCAACAACTATTAATGGTGTTGTGATAGCAACAACTATTAATGGTGTTGTGATAGCAACAACTATTAATGGTGTGATAGCAACAACTATTAATGGTGTTGTGAGAGCAACAACTATTGATGTGATAGCAACAACTGTTAATGGTGTTGTGATAGCAACAACTATTGATGGTGTTGTGAGAGCAACAACTATTGATGGTGTTGTGAGAGCAACAACTATTGATGGTGTTGTGAGAGCAACAACTATTGATGGTGTTGTGAGAGCAACAACTATTGATGGTGTTGTGAGAGCAACAACTATTGATGGTGTTGTGAGAGCAACAACTATTGATGGTGTTGTGAGAGCAACAACTATTGATGGTGTTGTGAGAGCAACAACTATTGATGGTGTGAGAGCAACAACTATTGATGGTGTTGTGAGAGCAACAACTATTGATGGTGTTGCGAGAGCAACAACTATTGATGGTGTTGCGAGAGCAACAACTATTAATGGTGTTGTGATAGCAACAACTATTAATGGTGCTGTGAGAGCAACAACTATTAATGGTGCTGTGAGAGCAACAACTATTAATGGTGTTGTGAGAGCAACAACTATTAATGGTGTTGTGATAGCAATAACTATTAATGGTGTTGTGAGAGCAACAACTGGTTTAAGTTTACAAGTGGTTATGATAAAAAAGTTGATGGGACAACTATTATTGTAACCACAATTTAGTAATTACGTAGACGCGCGCGCGCACACACGCTCGCACTCACGCACACACAGGAAACGGTGATCAATAAATTGCGAGAAAAAAAAGGTGGAATCGGCGAAGGTAAAAGTGTTCACAAGGTGTGGTACTGGGGTCCCCTACTGTTTCTTATATACTTATAAGATCTAAGTGCCGAAACTGAATCATGTGCTTCTATATTTTTTGCTGATGCGAAGCTGATGAGAAATATTTACGCAGTGAAAAAAAGTAATTTATTCCACGGTCACATTGTTAAGCTAATAAAAAAGGTGGTTAGATAAATCCCTCTTGGAATTCAAACCGAGTCGAGAAAAAGAAAACCAGAAACGGAGTATAGCATATAGGAACAACAACGGTATTAACGGAGAAAGAAAATGACCACGGGATCCCACTAGTGACAAATACATCACCAGATGAGCACATATACCGGATAATATCAGCAACATACGCAAGGATGAATGTAGCATTCAGGAACGTCAACGACGATTCATTTAGGATATTACGTGACGTATACCACTCATTATGTAGTACCCAGTCCAGCATGAAACTACTAGCTGATAAAACATGTGCATAAGCAGGAGAAGATTCAGAGATCTGCAACAACACACGTCCCGGAGCTCAGAGGAAAGTGATTTCTATATAAACGTAAAGACAAGAATCTGATAACCCTAGAAGCAAGGAAAGTGAGGCTGTGATCAAGATGTAAAAAAAAACAAAAACATATTTCGTGCGGAATGAACAAGGCAAATAAATACAAACTGTTGAGAGGACAAAACCTGGAGGAAAGAGACACAACAACTGTGTCTCTTTCTTCTCCAATCCCTGCTTTGATTTCTTACTCGTAATACCCCTCAAGGGAGGTTCCTTGATGCTGGTGAGGGGCTCTTGACCTAGGGAATTGGATCCGTGCTCCAGTTCCCTGAATTGAGCCTTAATGCCTTCCATATCCTCCACACATGTGCTGTATAATCCCATGGGTTTAGCGCTCCCCCATGATTATAATAATAATAACTTACTCGTAATGGTAAGTTCAAGGAGGACGAACTCCGGAACACATACAAGACTAACTTTCCACGCGTGTTAACGCTGGGGGGACGAGGTGAACCAAGCTTGTCTCGAGGGCAGTCAACTTCGTTTGGTAGTTGTAAAAGATAAAATCACAGGTGTGTTACATTTGCAATTGGTAGTGTTTGTTAAGTCTGAGGAAAACTCAAGAGTGGGTTGAGCTAGACAAGGAGGTGGCGGAGGCTGCCTCCATTCACGGCTTTATAAGTAGGTATGACAGAGCTCAGGAGATTCTGACCCAGAAGATGTCAGTGGCGAAGTCAGGAGCAATGCATAACCCCCGCAAACACAACTCAGTGAGTGCACACACCGCACACGCACACACACACACACACACACACACACACACACACACACACACACACACACACACACACACACACACACACACACACACACACAGGAGCTCGGACTCGACCCCCGCAACCTCAACTAGGTGAGTACACACGCACACACATGAATGACATGTCTGAAGGGATAGACTCAGAAGTATCCCTGTTTGCAGATGATGTGAAGTTAATGAGGAGAATTAAATCGGATGAGCATCAAACAGAACTACAAAGGAATCTGGACTGGCTGCAAGCGTGGTCCAGCAATTGGTTCCAGGAATTTAACTTTACCAAATGCAAAGTCATGAGAATCAGGAAAGGCAAAGAAGACCGTAGGCAGAGTACAGGCTAGGTGGCGAAAGACTGCAAACCTCACTCAAGGAAAAGGATCTTGGAGTGAGTATAATACCGACCACAAATCCTGAGGCGCACATCAACCAGATAACTGCTGCAGCATACGGGCGCCTGGCAAACTTAAGAATAGCTTTCCGACATTTAAGTAAGGAACCATTCTAGACACTATACCGTGTACGCCAGACCCGTATTGGAGTATGAAGCACCAGTATTGAACCCACACCTGGTCACACATTTGAAGAAATTAGAGAAAGTGCAAAAGTTTGCAACAAGACTAGTCTTGGAGCTAAGGGGTATGTTCTATGAGGAGAGGTTAAGGAAACTCAACCTGACGACACTGCAAGACAGGAAAGATAGGAGGGACATGACAACGACGTATAAAATACTGAGATGAATTGATAAGGTGAACAGGGTCAGTATGTTTCAGAGATGGGACACAGGAACAAGGGGTCACAACTGGAACTTAACAAATCAGATGAGTCACAGGAATGTTAGAAAGTACTTATAGTTGTTGGAAGTGGAGGCAGGATCTATACATAGCTTTAACGAGGTACAACAAGGCTCTTGGAGCAGCGAGACAGAGGACCTAGTAGCGACCATCGAAGATGCGGGGCCAGGAGCTGTGACTCGACCGCTAGAATAACATAAGTGAGAACACACGTTTAGTGTTCAGTATTTTCATCAATTACAGCAGAAATTTTACTCGTTCAGAATTATCACGGGGAAGCGCTAAACCCGTAAGGATAATACAGCTCCTGTGAGAAGAAGGGGGGGGGGGGTAAGGAAAGCATTCAAGCTCAGTTAAGGCAACTGGAGCACAGATCCAATTCCAGAGATCAAGAGCCCCTCACTAGCATCTAGAAACCTCCCTTGAGGGGAGAAATAAATATGATTTGATAGGAATGCGAGTCGAGGCGAGGAAGGTCAGGTACAATATTATTTAACCAATTTCTGGGGAAGCGCAAAGCTTTGACAGGTCACACGTCGCCTGGGAAGTGGGACATGAAGACTTGATCTGAGGAAGGGGAGTGCAACTCTGTTTTCTTATGACTGACGTAATCGTAGTAACACGACTGCAAACAAATCAATGAACGGGTGGGGTTTGAACCCATGGCAGGCAAGACTTAAAACTACATCTAACTAGATATATATCTATACACCACAGGGAGGTTAGCGTGGGATTCGCTTGTAAAAACCTGCTTTTGTGGTCACAATGGTGGCCCATGCTATCCTCCCTATAGTGTATTGAAATATACCTAATTGCATGAATCTTAATAGAGTCAGCTGGCTCAGAGGTTAACACACTGGCCAGTGAGTTTTAGGACACGCCACGGTTCAAACCTCACCTGTTTCCTGATTTAATTATTTTATTTCCTTGGCTAAGGAACACTTCATGAACACGGAAACACTTCCCACATAGAGTCGGACACCTTAACGTGTGACAAGTGTTTACCTGAGTGTGAGATATAAGCCAGGAGGTGAGAGTCATAAACAATAGCAGAAGTGAGACCTCTTTGCTTAGTGAGCAGCGAATAAAAGTTAAAAATATCTCATTACATATAATGGGAGCGTCCACACGTGTTTATCATGGAGAAAGTTTCAAGAATTGGTTTAGCGAACAAGGAAAAATAAAAAGGGGAACACAGCTTGAAAATAACCAATAGTTCACAGGGAAAGAAAACCAGAAGATAAGGTGGGGCGGAGAGTATCACATGACGTTACCTCGGGAGAGTTAGTTGTGAGTTGTTGCAACCATGGTGTTGTGAGTTAGTTGTGAGTTGTTGCAACTATGGTGGTGTTAGTTGTGAGTTGTTGCAACTATGGTGTTGTGAGCTAGTTGTGAGTTGTTGCAACCATGGTGTTGTTAGTTGTGGGTTGTTGCAACCATGGTGTTGTTAGTTGTGAGTTGTTGCAACCATGGTGTTGTGAGTTAGTTGTGAGTTGTTGCAACCATGGTGTTGTGAGTTGTTGCAACTATGGTGTTGTGAGCTAGTTGTGAGTTGTTGCAACCATGGTGTTGTGAATTAGTTGTGAGTTGTTGTAACCATGGTGTTGAGTTGTGAGTTGTTGCAACCATGGTGTTGTGAGTTAGTTGTGAGTTGTTGTAACCATGGTGTTGAGTTAGTTGTGAGTTGTTGCAACCATGGTGTTGTGAGTTAGTTGTGAGTTGTAACCATGGTGTTGAGTTAGTTGTGAGTTGTTGTAACCATGGTGTTGTGAGTTAGTTGTGAGTTGTTGTAACCATGGTGTTGAGTTAGTTGTGAGTTGTTGCAACCATGGTGTTGTGAGTTAGTTGTGAGTTGTTGTAACCATGGTGTTGAGTTAGTTGTGAGTTGTTGCAACCATGGTGTTGTTAGTTGTGAGTTGTTGCAACATGGTGTTGTTAGTTGTGAGTTGTTGCAACCATGGTGTTGTTAGTTGTGAGTTGCAACCATGGTGTTGTGAGTTGTTGCAACCATGGTGTTGAGTTAGTTGTGAGTTGTTGCAACCATGGTGTTAGTTGTGAGTTGTTGCAAGCATGGTGTTGTGAGTTAGTTGTGAGTTGTTGTAACCATGGTGTTGAGTTAGTTGTGAGTTGTTGCAACCATGGTGTTGTGAGTTAGTTGTGAGTTGTTGTAACCATGGTGTTGAGTTAGTTGTGAGTTGTTGTAACCATGGTGTTGTGAGTTAGTTGTGAGTTGTTGTAACCATGGTGTTTAGTTGTGAGTTGTTGCAACCATGGTGTTGTGAGTTAGTTGTGAGTTGTTGTAACCATGGTGTTGAGTTAGTTGTGAGTTGTTGCAACCATGGTGTTGTTAGTTGTGAGTTGTTGCAACCATGGTGTTGTTAGTTGTGAGTTGTTGCAACCATGGTGTTAGTTAGTTGTGAGTTGTTGCAAGCATGGTGTTGTGAGTTAGTTGTGAGTTGTTGCAACCATGGTGTTGTGAGTTAGTTGTGAGTTGTTGCAACCATGGTGTTGTGAGTTGTGAGTGGCTGCAGCCACAGTGTTGTTAGTTGTGAGTTGTTGCAGCCATGGTGTTGTTAGTTGTGAGTTGTTGCAGCCATGGTGTTGTTAGTTAGTTGTGAGTTGTTGCAACCATGGTGTTGTTAGGTAGTTGTGAGTTGTTGCAACCATGGTGTTGTTGTGAGTTGTTGCAGCCATGGTGCTGTTAGCTGTGAGTTGTTGCAACCATGGTGTTGTTTGTTGTGAGTTGTTGCAGCCATAGTGTTGTTAGTTGTGAGTTGTTGAAACCATGGCGTTGTTAGTTGTGAGTTGTTGCAGCCATGGTGTTGATAGTTGTGAGTTGCTGCAACCATGGTGTTGTGAATTAATTGTGAGTTGTTGCAACCATGGTGTTGTTAGTTAGTTGTGAGTTGTTGCAACCATGGTGTTGTGAGTTAGTTGTGAGTTGTTGCAACCATGGTGTTGTTGTGAGTTGTTGCAGCCATGGTGTTGTTAGTTATGAGTTGTTGTAGCCATGGCGTTGTTAGTTGTGAGTTGTTGCAGCCATGGCGTTGTTAGTTGTGAGTTTTACAGCCATGGCGTTGTTAGTTGTGAGTTGTTGCAGCCATGGTGTTGCTAGTTGTGAGTTGTTGCAGCCATGGCGTTGTTAGTTGTGAGTTGTTGCAACCATAGTGTTGTTAGTTGTGAGTTGCTGCAACCATGGTGTTGTGAATTAGCTGTGAGTTGTTGAAACCGTGGTGTTGTTAGTTATGAGTTGTTGCAACCATGGTTTTGTGAGTTACTTTAGAGTTGTTGCAACCATGGTGTTGTTGTGAGTTGCTGCAGCCATAGTGTTGTTAGTTGTGAGTTGTTGCAGCCATGGTGTTGTTAGTTAGTTATGAGTTTTTGCAGCCATGGTGTTGTTAGTTAGTTGTGAGTTGTTGCAGCCATGGTGTTGTTAGTTGTGAATTGTTGCAGCATGGTGTTGTTAGTTAGTTATGAGTTGTTGCAGCCACGGTGTTGTTAGTTAGTTATGAGTTGTTGCAGCCATGGTGTTGTTAGTTAGTTGTGAGTTGTTGCAGCCACGGTGTTGTTAGTTAGTTATGAGTTGTTGCAGCCACGGTGTTGTTAGTTAGTTATGAGTTGTTGCAGCCACGGTGTTGTTAGTTATGAGTTGTTGCAGCCATGGTGTTGTTAGTTATGAGTTGTTGCAGCCACGGTGTTGTTAGTTAGTTATGAGTTGTTGCAGCCACGGTGTTGTTAGTTATGAGTTGTTGCAGCCATGGTGTTGTTAGTTAGTTATGAGTTGTTGCAGCCATGGTGTTGTTAGTTATGAGTTGTTGCAGCCATGGTGTTGTTACTTAGTTGTGAGTTGTTGCAGCCACGGTGTTATGGGATAAATTCTTCAGGGAATAACTGTGAGAAAAAAATTCAGAAAGAATAAAGAGTATAATATGTGCTGTGTGCAGTGATAAGTGAAGCAGCTGTGTGTTAAGTGCGCGCATGACACCACACAAACTTTCAACCCTAGATTAAAGCCACAAATCGTCAGAGGATTGACTGTCATTCTATTTCCTGAGAGAGAGAGAGAGAGAGAGAGAGAGAGAGAGAGAGAGACAGAGAGAGAGAGAGAGAGAGACAACGAAAGAACTACCGAATTAACTAACCACCTCTGGAGACTACGAGTAGATCACAGGATCCTCAAAGCTCCTCTGCTTAGCACGTTCCCACTAGACTCTAGTAACAACTTCGGGATCATCTAGTACTAGAGGCTCCTGAAATCAATAAAGTGAAGCAGTTCTGACCTCTCTACATACATTCCTTTCTGCCACACTGTATGAGAAGGAAATAGACATTATGACACGACTCGGAGTGAGGTTTGTGTTGTGTGCGAGAGGTGAGCTTCTTGTCCCTGATCTGCATGGCTCGTGACTAGTCAGTTGCAAATAATAACAATAATAACTACTACCATCACAACTACTGTTATTACTGGTGCTACTCATCAGACCTTATAACCAGTGAGATACAGGTTTCCAGTGAGATACAGTCTCCAGTGAGATACAAGTCTCCAGTGAGATACAGTCTCCAGTGAGATACAGGTCTCCAGTGAGATACAAGTCTCCAGTAAGATACAAGTCTCCAGTGAGATACAAGTCTCCAGTGAGATACAGTCTCCAGTGAGATACAGTCTCCAGTGAGATACAGTCTCCAGTGAGATACAGGTCTCCAGTGAGATACAAGTCTCCAGTAAGATACAAGTCTCCAGTGAGATACAAGTCTCCAGTGAGATATAAGTCTCCAGTAAGATAAAAGTATCCAGTGAGATACAGGTCTCCAGTGAGATATAAGTCTCCAGTGAGATACAAGTCTCTAGTGAGATACAGTCTCCAGTGAGATACAGGTCTCCAGTGAGATACAAGTCTCCAGTGAGATTCAGTCTCCAGTGAGATACAAGTCTCCAGTTAGATACAGTCTCCAGTGAGATAAAAGTCTCCAGTGAGATACAAGTCTCCAGTGAGAAACAGTCTCCAGAGAGATACAAGTCTCCAGTTAGATACAGTCTCCAGTGAGATACAAGTCTCCAGTGAGATACAAGTCTCCAGTGAGATACAGTCTCCAGAGAGATACAAGTCTCCAGTTAGATACAGTCTCCAGTGAGATACAAGTCTCCAGTGAGATACAAGTCTCCAGTGAGATACAGTCTCCAGTGAGATACAAGTCTCTAGTGAGATACAGTCTCCAGTAAGATACAAGTCTCCAGTGAGATATAAGTCTCCAGTGAGATACAAGTCTCTAGTGAGATACAGTCTTCAGTGAGATACAAGTCTCTAGTGAGATACAGTCTCCAGTGAGATACAAGTCTCTAGTGAGATACAGTCTCCAGTAAGATACAAGTCTCCAGTGAGATATAAGTCTCCAGTGAGATACAAGTCTCTAGTGAGATACAGTCTCCAGTGAGATACAGTCTCCAGTGAGATACAGTCTCCAGTAAGATACAAGTCTCTAGTGAGATACAAGTCTCTAGTGAGATACAGTCTCCAGTGAGATACAAGTCTCTAGTGAGATACAGTCTCCAGTGAGATACAAGTCTCCAGTGAGGTAGAGTCTCCAGTGAGATACAGGTCTCTAGTGAGATACAGTCTCCAGTGAGATACAAGTCTTCAGTGAGATACAAGTCTCCAGTGAGATACAAGTCTCCAGTGAGATACAAGACTCCAGTGAGATACAAGTCTCCAGTAAGATACAAGTCTTCAGTGAGATACAAGTCTCCAGTGAGATACAAGACTCCAGTGAGATACAAGTCTCCAGTGAGATATAGGTCTCCAGTGAGATATAAGTCTCCAATGAGATACAAGTCTCCAGTGAGATACAGTCTCCAGTGAGATACAAGTCTCCAGTGAGATACAAGTCTCCAGTGAGATACAGTCTCCAGTGAGATACAGTCTCCAGTGAGATACAGTCTCCAGTGAGATATAAGTCTCCAGTGAGATACAGGTCTTCAGTGAGATACAGTCTCCAGTGAGATACAAGTCTCCAGTGAGATACAAGTCTCCAGTGAGATACAAGTCTCCAGTGAGATACAAGTCTCCAGTGAGATACAAGTCTCCAGTGAGATGCAAGTCTCCAGTGAGATACAAGTCTCCAATGATATACAAGTCTCCAGTGAAATAGAAGTCTCCAGTGAGATACAAGTCTCCAGTGATATACAGTCTCCAGTGAGATACAAGTCTCCTGTGAGATACAGTCTCCAGTGAGATACAAGTCTCCAGTGAGAGACAGTCTCCAGTGAGATACAAGTCTCCAGTGAGATACAGTCTCCAGTGAGATACAAGTCTCCAGTGAGATACAGTCTCCAGTGAGATACAAGTCTCCAGTGAGATACAAGTCTCCAGTGAGATACAAGTCTCCAGTGAGATACAAGTCTCCAGTGAGATACAATTCTCCAGTGATATACAAGTCTCCAGTGAGATACAAGTCTCCAGTGAGATACAAGTCTCCAGTGACATACAAGTCTCCAGTGAGATACAAGTCTCCAGTGAGATACAAGTCTCCAGTGAGATTCAGTCTCCAGTGAGATACAAGTCTCCAGTAAGATACAAGTCTCCAGTGAGATACAGGTCTCCAGTGAGATATAGGTCTCCAGTGAGATACAAGTCTCCAGTGAGATACAGTCTCCAGTGAGATACAGGTCTCCAGTGAGATACAGGTCTCCAGTGAGATACAAGTCTCCAGTGAGATACGGTCTCCAGTGAGATGCAAGTCTCCAGTGAGATGCAAGTCTCCAGTGAGATGCAAGTCTCCAGTTAGATACAGTCTCCAGTGAGATACAAGTCTCCAGTGAGATATAGTCTCCAGTGAGATACAAGTCTCCAGTGAAATACAAGTCTCCAGGGAGATACAGTCTCCTGTGAGATACAGGTCTCCAGTGAGATATAAGTCTCCAGTGAGATACAAGTCTCCAGTAAGATACAAGTCTCCAGTGAGATACAAGTCTCCAGTGAGATACAAGTCTCCACTGAGATATAAGTCTCCAGTGAGATACAAGTCTACAGTGAGATGCAGTCTCCAGTGACATACAGTCTCCAGTGAAATGCAAGTCTCCAGTGAGATACAGTCTCCAATGAGATACAGTCTCCAGTGAGATACAAGTCTCCAGTGAGATACAGTCTCCAGTGAGATACAAGTCTCCAGTGAGATACAGTCTCCAGTGAGATATAAGTCTCCAGTGAGATACAAGTCTCCAGTGAGATACAGTCTCCAGTGAGATACAGTTTCCAGTGAGATTCAGTCTCAAGAGAGATACAAGTCTCCAGTGAGATACAGTCTCCAGTAACATACAAGTCTCCAGTGAGATGTAAGTCTCCAGTGAGATGCAGTCTCCAGTGAGATACAGTGTCCAGTGAGAAACAGTCTCCATTGAGATATAGTCTCCAGTGAGATACAAGTCTCCAGAGAGATACAGTCTCCAGTGAGATACAGCCTCCAGTGAGATACAAGTCTCCAGTGAGATGCAGTCTCCAGTGAGATACAGTCTACAGTAGCATACAAGTCTCCAGTGAGATACAGTTTCCAGTGAGATACAGTCTCCAGTGAGATACAGTCTCCAGTGAGATTCAAGTCTCCAGCAACATACAAGTCTCCAGTGAGATACAGTCTGCAGTGAGATACAGTCTCCAGTGAGATACAGTCTCCGGTGAGATATAAGTCTCCAGTGATATACAGTCTCCAGTGTGATACAGTCTCCAGTGAGATGCAAGTCTCCAGTGAGATACAGTCTTCAGTGAGATACAGTCTTCAGTGAGATACAAGTCTCCAGTGAGATGCAGCCTCCAGTGAGATACAGTCTCCAGTGAGACACAGTCTTCAGTGAGATACAAGTCTCCAGTGAGATAGTCTCCAGTGACATACAATTCTCCAGTGAGATACAGTCTCCAGTGAGATACAGTATCCAGTAACATACAATTTCCAGTGAGATACAGTGTCCAGTGAGATACAAGTCTCCAGTGAGATACAGTCTCCAGTGAGATACAGTCTCCAGTGAGATACAGTCTCCAGTGAGATACAGTCTCCAGTGAGATTCAAGCTTCCAGTGAGATACAGTCTCCCGTGACATACAATTCTCCAGTGAGATACAGTCTCCAGTAACACTCAAGTCTCCAGTGAGGTACAGTCTGCAGTGAGATAGTCTCCAGTGAGATACAGTGTCCAGTGAGATACAAGTCTCCAGTGAGATGCAGTCTCCAGTGACATACAGTTCTCCAGTGAGATACAAGTCTCCAGTGAGATACAGTGTCCAGTGAGATACAAGTCTCCAGTGAGATACAGTCCCCAGTAAGATACAAGTCTCCAGTGAGATATAAGTCTCCAGTGAGATACAAGTCTCTAGTGAGATACAGTCTCCAGTGAGATACAGTGTCCAGTGAGATACAAGTCTCCAGTGAGATGCAGTCTCCAGTGACATACAGTTCTCCAGTGAGATACAAGTCTCCAGTGAGATACAGTGTCCAGTGAGATACAAGTCTCCAGTGAGATACAGTCCCCAGTAAGATACAAGTCTCCAGTGAGATATAAGTCTCCAGTGAGATACAAGTCTCTAGTGAGATACAGTCTCCAGTGAGATACAAGTCTCTAGTGAGATACAGGCTCCAGTGAGATACAAGTCTCTAGTGAGATAGTCTCCAGTAAGATACAAGTCTCCAGTGAGATGTAAGTCTCCAGTGAGATACAAGTCTCTAGTGAGATACAGTCTCCAGTGAGATACAAGTCTCCAGTGAGGTACAGTCTCCAGTGAGATACAAGTCTCTAGTGAGATACAGTCTCCAGTGAGATACAAGTCTCTAGTGAGGTACAGTCTCCAGTGAGATACAAGTCTCCAGTGAGAAACAGTCTCCAGTGAGATACAAGTCTCCAGTAAGATACAAGTCTTCAGTGAGATACAAGTCTCCAGTGAGATACAGTATGCAGTGAGATACAGTCTTCAGTGAGATACAGTCTCCGGTGAGATATAAGTCTAAGGTGAGATACAGTCTCCAGTGTGATACAGTGTCCAGTGAGATGCAAGTCTCCAGTGAGATACAGTGTTCAGTGAGATACAAGTCTCCAGTGAGATGCAGTCTCCAGTGAGATACAGTCTCCAGTGAGACACAGTCTTCAGTGAGATACAAGTCTCTAGTGAGATACAGTCTCCAGTGACATACAATTCTCCAGTGAGATACAGTCTCCAGTGAGATACAGTATCCAGTAACATACAATTTCCAGTGAGATACAGTCTCCAGTGAGATACAGTCTTCAGTGAGATACAGTCTCCAGTGAGATTCAACCTTCCAGTGAGATACAGTCTCCCATGACATACAATTCTCCAGTGAGATACAGTCTCCAGTGAGGTACAGTCTGCAGTGAGATACAGTCTCCAGTGAGATACAGTGACCAGTGTGATACAAGTCTCCAGTGAGATACAGTGTCCAGTGAGATACAAGTCTCCAGTGAGACACAAGACTCCAGTGAGATACAAGTCTCCCGTGAGATATAGGTCTCCAGTGAGATATAAGTCTCCAGTGAGATACAAGTCTCCAGTGAGATACAGTCTCCAGTGAGATACAGTCTCCAGTGAGATATAAGTCTCCAGTGAGATACAAGTCTCCAGTGAGATACAGTCTCCAGTGAGATACAGTCTCCAGTGAGATACAAGTCTCTAGTGAGATACAGGCTCCAGTGAGATACAAGTCTCTAGTGAGATACAGTCTCCAGTAAGATACAAGTCTCCAGTGAGATGTAAGTCTCCAGTGAGATACAAGTCTCTAGTGAGATACAGTCTCCAGTGAGATACAAGTCTCCAGTGAGATACAGTCTCCAGTGAGATACAAGTCTCAAGTGAGATACAGTCTCCAGTGAGATACAAGTCTCTAGTGAGTTACAGTCTCAAGAGAGATACAAGTCTCCAGTGAGATACAGTCTCCAGTGAGATACAAGTCTCCAGTGAGATACAAGTCTCCAGTGAGATTCAGTCTCCAGTGAGATTCAGTCTCCAGTGAGATACAAGTCTCCAGTAAGATACAAGTCTCCAGTGAGATACAGGTCTCCAGTGAGATACAAGTCTCCAGTGAGATACAGTCTCCAGTGAGATACAGGTCTCCAGTGAGATACAGGTCTCTAGTGAGATACAGGTCTCCAGTGAGATACAGGTCTTCAGTGAGATACAAGTCTCCAGTGAGATACAGTCTCCAGTGAGATACAGGTCTCCAGTGAGATACAGGTCTCTAGTGAGATACAGTCTCCAGTGAGATACAAGTCTCCAGTGAGATACAAGTCTCCATTGAGATTCAGTCTCCAGTGAGATTCAGTCTCCAGTGAGATACAAGTCTCCAGTAAGATACAAGTCTCCAGTGAGATACAGGTCTCCAGTGAGATACAGGTCTTCAGTGAGATGCAAGTCTCCAGTTAGATACAGTCTCCAGTGAGATACAACAGTGAGATATAGTCAGTGAGATACAAAGTGAGATACAAGATGAAATAGTCTCCAGTGAGATACAGTCTCCAGTGAGATACAGGTCTCCAGTGATATATAAGTCTCCAGTGAAATACAGTCTCCTGTGAGATACAAGTCTCCAGTGAGATGCAAGTCTCCATTAAGATGCAAGTCTCCAGTGAGATACAAGTCTCCACTGAGATATAAGTCTCCAGTGAGATACAAGTCTGCAGTGAGATGCAGTCTCCAGTGAGATACAGTCTCCAGTGAAATGCAAGTCTCCAGTGAGATACAGTCTCCAGTGAGATACAGTCTCCAGTGAGATACAAGTCTCCAGTGAGATACAGTCTCCAGTGAGATACAAGTCTCCAGTGAGATACAGTCTCCAGTGAGATACAGTCTCCAGTGAGATATAAGTCTCCAGTGAGATACAAGTCTCCAGTGAGATACAGTCTCCAGTGAGATACAGTTTCCAGTGAGATTCAGTCTCAAGAGAGATACAAGTCTCCAGTAAGATACAGTCTCCAGTGAGATTCAAGTCTCCAGCAACATACAAGTCTCCAGTGAGATACAATCTGCAGTGAGATACAGTCTCCAGTGAGTTACAGTCTCCGGTGAGATATAAGTCTCCAGTGACATACAGTCTCCAGTGTGATACAGTCTCCAGTGAGATGCAAGTCTCCAGTGAGATACAGTCTTCAGTGAGACAGTCTTCAGTGAGATACAAGTCTCCAGTGAGATACAGTCTCCAGTGACATACAATTCTCCAGTGAGATGCAGTCTCCAGTGAGATACAGTCTCCAGTGAGATACAGTCTCCAGTGAGATACAGTCTCCAGTGAGATTCAAGCTTCCAGTGAGATACAGTCTCCCGTGACATACAATTCTCCAGTGAGATACAGTCTCCAGTAACACTCAAGTCTCCAGTGAGGTACAGTCTGCAGTGAGATACAGTGTCCAGTGAGATACAGTGTCCAGTGAGATACAAGTCTCCAGTGAGATGCAGTCTCCAGTGACATACAGTTCTCCAGTGAGATACAAGTCTCCAGTGAGATACAGTATCCAGTGAGATACAAGTCTCCAGTGAGATACAGTCTCCAGTAAGATACAAGTCTCCAGTGAGATATAAGTCTCCAGTGAGATACAAGTCTCTAGTGAGATACAGTCTCCAGTGAGATACAAGTCTCTAGTGAGATATAGTCTCCAGTGAGATACAAGTCTCTAGTGAGATACAGTCTCCAGTAAGATACAAGTCTCCAGTGAGATACCGTCTCCAGTGAGATACAAGTCTCCAGTGAGATATAGGTCTCCAGTGATATATAAGTCTCCAATGAGATAAAAGTCTCCAGTGAGATACAGTCTCCAGTGAGATATAAGTCTCCAGTGAGATACAAGTCTCCAGTGAGATACAGTCTCCAGTGAGATACAGTCTCCAGTGAGATATAAGTCTCCAGTGAGATACAAGTCTTCAGTGAGATACAGTCTCCAGTGAGATACAAGTCTCCAGTGAGATACAAGTCTCCAGTGAGATACAAGTCTCCAGTGAGATACAAGTCTCCAGTGAGATGCAAGTCTCCAGTGAGATACAAGTCTCCAGTGAGATACAAGTCTCCAGTGAGATACAAGTCTCCAGTGAGATACAAGTCTCCAGTGAGATGCAAGTCTCCAGTAAGATACAAGTCTCCAGTGAGATACAAGTCTCCAGTGAGATACAAGTCTCCAGTGAGATACAAGTCTCCAGTGAGAGACAGTCTCCAGTGAGATACAAGTCTCCAGTGTGATACAGTCTCCAGTGAGATACAAGTCTCCAGTGAGATTCAAGTCTCCAGCAACATACAAGTCTCCAGTGAGATACAGTCTGCAGGGAGATACAGTCTTCAGTGAGATACAGTCTCCGGTGAGATATAAGTCTAAGGTGAGATACAGTCTCCATTGTGATACAGGTCTCCAGTGATATATAAGTCTCCAGTGAAATACAAGTCTCCAGTGAGATACAGTCTCCAGTGAGATACAGGTCTCCTGTGATATATAAGTCTCCAGTGAAATATAGTCTCCTGTGAGATACAAGTCTCCAGTGAGATGCAAGTCTCCAGTAAGATACAAGTCTCCAGTGAGATATAAGTCTCCACTGAGATATAAGTCTCCAGTGAGATGCAAGTCTGCAGTGAGATGCAGTCTCCAGTGAGATACAGTCTCCAGTGAAATGCAAGTCTCCAGTGAGATACAGTCTCCAGTGAGATACAATCTCCAGTGAGATACAAGTCTCCAGTGAGATACAGTCTCCAGTGAGATACAAGTCTCCAGCGAGATACAGTCTCCAGTGAGATACAGTCTCCAGTGAGATATAAGTCTGCAGTGAGATACAAGTCTCCAGTGAGATACAGTCTCCAGTGAGATACAGTTTCCAGTGAGATTCAGTCTCAAGAGAGATACAAGTCTCCAGTGAGATACAGCCTCCAGTGAGATACAAGTCTCCAGTGAGATGCAGTCTCCAGTGAGATACAGTCTCCAGTGAGATACAGTCTCCAGTGAGATACAAGTCTCCAGTGAGATACAGTCTCCAGTGAGATACAAGTCTCCAGCGAGATACAGTCTCCAGTGAGATAGTCTCCAGTGAGATATAAGTCTCCAGTGAGATGTAAGTCTCCAGTGAGATGTAGTCTCCAGTGAGATACAGTGTCCAGTGAGAAACAGTCTCCAGTGAGATATAGTCTCCAGTGAGATACAGCCTCCAGTGAGATACAAGTCTCCAGTGAGATACAGTCTCCAGTGAGATACAAGTCTCCAGCGAGATACAGTCTCCAGTGAGATAGTCTCCAGTGAGATATAAGTCTCCAGTGAGATGTAAGTCTCCAGTGAGATGTAGTCTCCAGTGAGATACAGTGTCCAGTGAGAAACAGTCTCCAGTGAGATATAGTCTCCAGTGAGATACAGCCTCCAGTGAGATACAAGTCTCCAGTGAGATGCAGTCTCCAGTGAGATACAGTCTCCAGTAGCACACAAATCTCCAGTGAGATACAGTTTCCAGTGAGATACATTCTCCAGTGAGATACAGTATCCAGTGAGATTCAAGTCTCCAGCAACATACAAGTCTCCAGTGAGATACAGTCTGCAGTGAGATACAGTCTCCAGTGAGATACAGTCTCCGGTGAGATATAAGTCTCTAGTGAGATACAGTCTCCAGTGTGATACAGTCTCCAGTGAGATGCAAGTCTCCAGTGAGATACAGTCTTCAGTGAGATACAAGTCTCCAGTGAGATGCAGTCTCCAGTGAGATACAGTCTCCAGTGAGACACAGTCTTCAGTGAGATACAAGTCTCCAGTGAGATACAGTCTCCAGTGACATACAATTCTCCAGTGAGATACAGTCTCCAGTGAGATACAGTATCCAGTAACATACAATATCCAGTGAGATACAGTGTCCAGTGAGATACAAGTCTCCAGTGAGATACAGTCTCCAGTGAGATACAGTCTCCAGTGAGATACAGTCTCCAGTGAGATTCAAGCTTCCAGTGAGATACAGTCTCCCGTGACATACAATTCTCCAGTGAGATACAGTCTCCAGTAACACTCAAGTCTCCAGTGAGGTACAGTCTGCAGTGAGATACAGTCTCCAGTGAGATACAGTGTCCAGTGAGATACAAGTCTCCAGTGAGATGCAGTCTCCAGTGACATACAGTTCTCCAGTGAGATACAAGTCTCCAGTGAGATACAGTGTCCAGTGAGATACAAGTCTCTAGTGAGATACAGTCTCCAGTGATATACAGTTCTCCAGTGAGATACAGTCTCCAGTGAGATACAGTGTCCAGTGAGATACAAGTCTCCAGTGAGATACAGTCTCCAGTGACATACAGTTCTCCAGTGAGATACTGTCTCCAGTGAGATGCAAGTCTCCAGTGACATACAGTTCTCCAGTGAGATACAGTGTCCAGTGAGATACAAGTCTCCAGTGAGATACAGTCTCCAGTGACATAAAGTTCTCCAGTGAGGTACAGTCTCCAGTGAGATGCAAGTCTCTAGTGAGATACAAGTCTCCAGTGAGATACAGTCTCCAGTGAGATACAGTGTCCAGTGAGATACAGTCTCCAGTGACATACAGTTCTCCAGTGAGATACAGTCTCCAGTGACATACAGTTCTCCAGTAAGATACAGTCTCCAGTGACATAGTTCTCCAGTGAGATACAGTGTGCAGTGAGATTAAAGTCTCCAGTGAGATACAGTCTCCAGTGAGATACAGTCTCCAGTGACATACAGTTCTCCAGTGAGATACAGTCTCCAGTGACATACAGTTCTCCAATGAGATACAGTCTCCAGTGACATACAGTTCTCCAGTGAGATACAGTGTCCAGTGAGATAAAAGTCTCCAGTGAGATACAGTCTCCAGTGAGATACAGTCTCCAGTGACATACAGTTCTCCAGTGAGATACAAGTCTCCAGTGAGATACAGTCTCCAGTGAGATACAGTCTCCAGTGAGATATAAGTCTCCAGTGAGATACAAGTCTGCAGTGAGATACAGTCTCCAGTGAGATACAGTTTCCAGTGAGATTCACTCTCAAGAGAGATACAAGTCTCCAGTGAGATACAGTCTCCAGTAACATACAAGTCTCCAGTGAGATGTAAGTCTCCAGTGAGATGCAGTCTCCAGTGAGATACAGTGTCCAGTGAGAAACAGTCTCCGGTGAGATATAGTCTCCAGTGAGATACAAGGCTCCAGAGAGATACAGTCTCCAGTAAGATACAAGTCTCCAGTGAGAAATAAGTCTCCAGTGAGATACAAGTCTCTAGTGAGATACAGTCTCCAGTGAGATACAAGTCTCTAGTGAGATACAGTCTCCAGTGATATACAAGTCTCTAGTGAGATACAGTCTCCAGTAAGATACAAGTCTCCAGTGAGATATAAGTCTCAAGTGAGATGCAAGTCTCTAGTGAGATACAGTCTCCAGTGAGATACAAGTCTCCAGTGAGGTACAGTCTCCAGTGAGATACAAGTCTCAAGTGAGATACAGTCTCCAGTGAGATACAAGTCTCTAGTGAGATACAGTCTCCAGTGAGATACAAGTCTCCAGTGAGGTACAGTCTCCAGTGAGATACAAGTCTCCAGTGAGATACAAGTCTCCAGTGAGATTCAGTCTCCAGTGAGATTCAGTCTCCAGTGAGATACAAGTCTCCATTAAGATACAAGTCTTCAGTGAGATACAGGTCTCCAGTGAGATACAGGTCTTCAGTGAGATACAAGTCTCCAGTGAGATACAGTCTCCAGTGAGATACAGGTCTCCAGTGAGATACAGGTCTCTAGTGAGATACAGTCTCCAGTGAGATACAAGTCTCCAGTGAGATACGGTCTCCAATGAGATACAGTCTCCAGTGAGATGCAAGTCTCCAGTTAGATACAGTCTCCAGTGAGATACAAGTCTCCAGTGAGATATAGTCTCCAGTGAGATACAAGTCTCCAGTGAGATACAAGTCTCCAGTGAAATACAAGTCTCCAGTGAGATACAGTCTCCAGTGAGATACAGGTCTCCGGTGATATATAAGTCTCCAGTGAAATATAGTCTCCTGTGAGATACAAGTCTCCAGTGAGATGCAAGTCTCCAGTAAGATACAAGTCTCCAGTGAGATACAAGTCTCCACTGAGATGTAAGTCTCCAGTGAGATACAAGTCTGCAGTGAGATGCAGTCTCCAGTGAGATACAGTCTCCAGTGAAATTCAAGTCTCCAGTGAGATACAGTCTCCAGTGAGATACAGTCTCCAGTGAGATACAAGTCTCCAGTGAGATACAGTCTCCAGTGAGATACAAGTCTCCAGCGAGATACAGTCTCCAGTGAGATACAGTCTCCAGTGAGATATAAGTCTGCAGTGAGATACAAGTCTCCAGTGAGATACAGTCTCCAGTGAGATACAGTTTCCAGTGAGATTCAGTCTCAAGAGAGATACAAGTCTCCAGTAAGATACAGTCTCCAGTGAGATTCAAGTCTCCAGCAACATACAAGTCTCCAGTGAGATACAATCTGCAGTGAGATACAGTCTCCAGTGAGTTACAGTCTCCGGTGAGATATAAGTCTCCAGTGACATACAGTCTCCAGTGTGATACAGTCTCCAGTGAGATGCAAGTCTCCAGTGAGATACAGTCTTCAGTGAGACAGTCTTCAGTGAGATACAAGTCTCCAGTGAGATACAGTCTCCAGTGACATACAATTCTCCAGTGAGATGCAGTCTCCAGTGAGATACAGTCTCCAGTGAGATACAGTCTCCAGTGAGATACAGTCTCCAGTGAGATTCAAGCTTCCAGTGAGATACAGTCTCCCGTGACATACAATTCTCCAGTGAGATACAGTCTCCAGTAACACTCAAGTCTCCAGTGAGGTACAGTCTGCAGTGAGATACAGTCTCCAGTGAGATACAGTGTCCAGTGAGATACAAGTCTCCAGTGAGATGCAGTCTCCAGTGACATACAGTTCTCCAGTGAGATACAAGTCTCCAGTGAGATACAGTATCCAGTGAGATACAAGTCTCCAGTGAGATACAGTCTCCAGTAAGATACAAGTCTCCAGTGAGATATAAGTCTCCAGTGAGATACAAGTCTCTAGTGAGATACAGTCTCCAGTGAGATACAAGTCTCTAGTGAGATATAGTCTCCAGTGAGATACAAGTCTCTAGTGAGATACAGTCTCCAGTAAGATACAAGTCTCCAGTGAGATACCGTCTCCAGTGAGATACAAGTCTCCAGTGAGATATAGGTCTCCAGTGATATATAAGTCTCCAATGAGATACAAGTCTCCAGTGAGATACAGTCTCCAGTGAGATATAAGTCTCCAGTGAGATACAAGTCTCCAGTGAGATACAGTCTCCAGTGAGATACAGTCTCCAGTGAGATATAAGTCTCCAGTGAGATACAAGTCTTCAGTGAGATACAGTCTCCAGTGAGATACAAGTCTCCAGTGAGATACAAGTCTCCAGTGAGATACAAGTCTCCAGTGAGATACAAGTCTCCAGTGAGATGCAAGTCTCCAGTGAGATATAAGTCTCCAGTGAGATACAAGTCTCCAGTGAGATACAAGTCTCCAGTGAGATACAAGTCTCCAGTGAGATGCAAGTCTCCAGTAAGATACAAGTCTCCAGTGAGATACAAGTCTCCAGTGAGATAGAAGTCTCCAGTGAGATACAAGTCTCCAGTGAGAGACAGTCTCCAGTGAGATACAAGTCTCCAGTGAGATACAGTCTCCAGTGAGATACAAGTCTCCAGTGAGATTCAAGTCTCCAGCAACATACAAGTCTCCAGTGAGATACAGTATGCAGTGAGATACAGTCTTCAGTGAGATACAGTCTCCGGTGAGATATAAGTCTAAGGTGAGATACAGTCTCCATTGTGATACAGGTCTCCAGTGATATATAAGTCTCCAGTGAAATACAAGTCTCCAGTGAGATACAGTCTCCAGTGAGATACAGGTCTCCAGTGATATATAAGTCTCCAGTGAAATATAGTCTCCTGTGAGATACAAGTCTCCAGTGAGATGCAAGTCTCCAGTAAGATACAAGTCTCCAGTGAGATACAAGTCTCCACTGAGATATAAGTCTCCAGTGAGATACAAGTCTGCAGTGAGATGCAGTCTCCAGTGAGATACAGTCTCCAGTGAAATGCAAGTCTCCAGTGAGATACAGTCTCCAGTGAGATACAAGTCTCCAGCGAGATACAGTCTCCAGTGAGATACAGTCTCCAGTGAGATATAAGTCTGCAGTGAGATACAAGTCTCCAGTGAGATACAGTCTCCAGTGAGATACAGTTTCCAGTGAGATTCAGTCTCAAGAGAGATACAAGTCTCCAGTGAGATACAGCCTCCAGTGAGATACAAGTCTCCAGTGAGATGCAGTCTCCAGTGAGATACAGTCTCCAGTGAGATACAGTCTCCAGTGAGATACAAGTCTCCAGTGAGATACAATCTCCAGTGAGATACAAGTCTCCAGCGAGATACAGTCTCCAGTGAGATAGTCTCCAGTGAGATATAAGTCTCCAGTGAGATGTAAGTCTCCAGTGAGATGTAGTCTCCAGTGAGATACAGTGTCCAGTGAGAAACAGTCTCCAGTGAGATATAGTCTCCAGTGAGATACAGCCTCCAGTGAGATACAAGTCTCCAGTGAGATGCAGTCTCCAGTGAGATACAGTCTCCAGTAGCATACAAGTCTCCAGTGAGATACAGTTTCCAGTGAGATACATTCTCCAGTGAGATACAGTATCCAGTGAGATTCAAGTCTCCAGCAACATACAAGTCTCCAGTGAGATACAGTCTGCAGTGAGATACAGTCTCCAGTGAGATACAGTCTCCGGTGAGATATAAGTCTAGAGTGAGATACAGTCTCCTGTGTGATACAGTCTCCAGTGAGATGCAAGTCTCCAGTGAGATACAGTCTTCAGTGAGATACAAGTCTCCAGTGAGATGCAGTCTCCAGTGAGATACAGTCTCCAGTGAGACACAGTCTTCAGTGAGATACAAGTCTCCTGTGATATACAGTCTCCAGTGACATACAATTCTCCAGTGAGATACAGTCTCCAGTGAGATACAGTCTCCAGGAACATACAATTTCCAGTGAGATACAGTGTCCAGTGAGATTCAAGTCTCCAGTGAGATACAGTCTCCAGTGAGATACAGTCTCCAGTGAGATACAGTCTCCAGTGAGATTCAAGCTTCCAGTGAGATACAGTCTCCCGTGACATACAATTCTCCAGTGAGATACAGTCTCCAGTAACACTCAAGTCTCCAGTGAGGTACAGTCTGCAGGCAGACTGTGAGATACAGTCTCCAGTGAGATACAGTGTCCAGTGAGATACAAGTCTCCAGTGAGATGCAGTCTCCAGTGACATACAGTTCTCCAGTGAGATACAAGTCTCCAGTGAGATACAGTGTCCAGTGAGATACAAGTCTCTAGTGAGATACAGTCTCCAGTGATATACAGTTCTCCAGTGAGATACAGTCTCCAGTGAGATACAGTGTCCAGTGAGATACAAGTCTCCAGTGAGATACAGTCTCCAGTGACATACAGTTCTCCAGTGAGATACTGTCTCCAGTGAGATGCAAGTCTCCAGTGACATACAGTTCTCCAGTGAGATACAGTGTCCAGTGAGATACAAGTCTCCAGTGAGATACAGTCTCCAGTGACATAAAGTTCTCCAGTGAGGTACAGTCTCCAGTGAGATGCAAGTCTCTAGTGAGATACAAGTCTCCAGTGAGATACAGTCTCCAGTGAGATACAGTGTCCAGTGAGATACAGTCTCCAGTGACATACAGTTCTCCAGTGAGATACAGTCTCCAGTGACATACAGTTCTCCAGTAAGATACAGTCTCCAGTGACATAGTTCTCCAGTGAGATACAGTGTCCAGTGAGATAAAAGTCTCCAGTGAGATACAGTCTCCAGTGAGATACAGTCTCCAGTGACATACAGTTCTCCAGTGAGATACAGTCTCCAGTGACATACAGTTCTCCAATGAGATACAGTCTCCAGTGACATACAGTTCTCCAGTGAGATACAGTGTCCAGTGAGATACAAGTCTCCAGTTAGATGCAGTGTCCAGTGAGATGCAGTCTCCAGTGAGATACAGTCTCCAGTGAGATACAGTTCTCCAGTGACATACAGTTCTCCAGTGAGATACAAGTCTCCAGTGAGATACAGTCTGCAGTGAGATACAGTCTCTAGTGAGATACAGTCTCCGGTGAGATACAAGTCTCCAGTGAGATGCAGTCTCCAGTGACATACAGTTCTCCAGTGAGATACAAGTCTCCAGTGAGATACAGTGTCCAGTGAGATACAAGTCTCCAGTGAGATACAGTCTCCAGTGACATACAGTTCTCCAGTGAGATACAAGTCTCCAGTGAGATACAGTCTCCAGTGAGATACAGTCTCCAGTGAGATATAAGTCTCCAGTGAGATACAAGTCTGCAGTGAGATACAGTCTCCAGTGAGATACAGTTTCCAGTGAGATTCACTCTCAAGAGAGATACAAGTCTCCAGTGAGATACAGTCTCCAGTAACATACAAGTCTCCAGTGAGATGTAAGTCTCCAGTGAGATGCAGTCTCCAGTGAGATACAGTGTCCAGTGAAATGCAAGTCTCCAGTGAGATACAGTCTCCAGTGAAATGCAAGTCTCCAGTGAGATACAGTCTCCAGTGAGATACAGTCTCCAGTGAGATACAAGTCTCCAGTGAGATACAGTCTCCAGTGAGATACAAGTCTCCAGCGAGATACAGTCTCCAGTGAGATACAGTCTCCAGTGAGATATAAGTCTGCAGTGAGATACAAGTCTCCAGTGAGATACAGTCTCCAGTGAGATACAGTTTCCAGTGAGATTCAGTCTCAAGAGAGATACAAGTCTCCAGTGAGATACAGCCTCCAGTGAGATACAAGTCTCCAGTGAGATGCAGTCTCCAGTGAGATACAGTCTCCAGTGAGATACAGTCTCCAGTGAGATACAAGTCTCCAGTGAGATACAATCTCCAGTGAGATACAAGTCTCCAGCGAGATACAGTCTCCAGTGAGATAGTCTCCAGTGAGATATAAGTCTCCAGTGAGATGTAAGTCTCCAGTGAGATGTAGTCTCCAGTGAGATACAGTGTCCAGTGAGAAACAGTCTCCAGTGAGATATAGTCTCCAGTGAGATACAGCCTCCAGTGAGATACAAGTCTCCAGTGAGATGCAGTCTCCAGTGAGATACAGTCTCCAGTAGCATACAAGTCTCCAGTGAGATACAGTTTCCAGTGAGATACATTCTCCAGTGAGATACAGTATCCAGTGAGATTCAAGTCTCCAGCAACATACAAGTCTCCAGTGAGATACAGTCTGCAGTGAGATACAGTCTCCAGTGAGATACAGTCTCCGGTGAGATATAAGTCTAGAGTGAGATACAGTCTCCTGTGTGATACAGTCTCCAGTGAGATGCAAGTCTCCAGTGAGATACAGTCTTCAGTGAGATACAAGTCTCCAGTGAGATGCAGTCTCCAGTGAGATACAGTCTCCAGTGAGACACAGTCTTCAGTGAGATACAAGTCTCCAGTGAGATACAGTCTCCAGTGACATACAATTCTCCAGTGAGATACAGTCTCCAGTGAGATACAGTATCCAGTAACATACAATATCCAGTGAGATACAGTGTCCAGTGAGATACAAGTCTCCAGTGAGATACAGTCTCCAGTGAGATACAGTCTCCAGTGAGATACAGTCTCCAGTGAGATTCAAGCTTCCAGTGAGATACAGTCTCCCGTGACATACAATTCTCCAGTGAGATACAGTCTCCAGTAACACTCAAGTCTCCAGTGAGGTACAGTCTGCAGTGAGATACAGTCTCCAGTGAGATACAGTGTCCAGTGAGATACAAGTCTCCAGTGAGATGCAGTCTCCAGTGACATACAGTTCTCCAGTGAGATACAAGTCTCCAGTGAGATACAGTGTCCAGTGAGATACAAGTCTCTAGTGAGATACAGTCTCCAGTGATATACAGTTCTCCAGTGAGATACAGTCTCCAGTGAGATACAGTGTCCAGTGAGATACAAGTCTCCAGTGAATGCAGTCTCCAGTGACATGGTTCTCCAGTGAGATACTGTCTCCAGTAACACTCAGAAGTCTCCCAGTGAGTACAGTCACGTAGAGATACAGTCTCCGGTAGGAATACGATGTCAGTGAGATACAGTCTCCAGTGAGATACAGTGTCCAGTGAGATACAAGTCTCCAGTGAGATACAGTCTCCAGTGACATACAGTTCTCCAGTGAGATACAGTCTCCAGTGAGATGCAAGTCTCCAGTGACATACAGTTCTCCAGTGAGATACAGTGTCCAGTGAGATACAAGTCTCCAGTGAGATACAGTCTCCAGTGACATAAAGTTCTCCAGTGAGGTACAGTCTCCAGTGAGATGCAAGTCTCTAGTGAGATACAAGTCTCCAGTGAGATACAGTCTCCAGTGAGATACAGTGTCCAGTGAGATACAGTCTCCAGTGACATACAGTTCTCCAGTGAGATACAGTCTCCAGTGACATACAGTTCTCCAGTGAGATACAGTCTCCAGTGAGATGCAAGTCTCCAGTGAGATACAGTCTCCAGTGAGATACAGTCTCCAGTGAGATACAGTCTCCAGTGACATACAGTTCTCCAGTGAGATACAGTCTCCAGTGACATACAGTTCTCCAGTGAGATACAGTCTCCAGTGACATACAGTTCTCCAGTGAGATACAGTGTCCAGTGAGATACAAGTCTCCAGTGAGATGCAGTGTCCAGTGAGATGCAGTCTCCAGTGAGATACAGTTCTCCAGTGAGATACAGTCTCCAGTGACATTCAGTTCTCCAGTGAGATACAAGTCTCCAGTGAGATACAGTCTGCAGTGAGATACAGTCTCTAGTGAGATACAGTCTCCGGTGAGATACAAGTCTCCAGTGAGATGCAGTCTCCAGTGACATACAGTTCTCCAGTGAGATACAAGTCTCCAGTGAGATACAGTCTCCAGTGAGATACAGTCTCCAGTGAGATATAAGTCTCCAGTGAGATACAAGTCTGCAGTGAGATACAGTCTCCAGTGAGATACAGTTTCCAGTGAGATTCACTCTCAAGAGAGATACAAGTCTCCAGTGAGATACAATCTCCAGTAACATACAAGTCTCCAGTGAGATGTAAGTCTCCAGTGAGATGCAGTCTCCAGTGAGATACAGTGTCCAGTGAGAAACAGTCTCCGGTGAGATATAGTCTCCAGTGAGATACAAGGCTCCAGAGAGATACAGTCTCCAGTGAGATACAGCCTCCAGTGAGATACAAGTCTCCAGTGAGATGCAGTCTCCAGTGAGATACAGTCTCCAGTAGCATACAAGTCTCTAGTGAGATACAGTTTCCAGTGAGATACATTCTCCAGTGAGATACAGTATCCAGTGAGATTCAAGTCTCCAGCAACATACAAGTCTCCAGTGAGATACAGTCTCCAGTGTGATACAGTCTCCAGTGAGATGCAAGTCTCCAGTGAGATACAGTCTTCAGTGAGATACAGTATCCAGTGAGATTCAAGCTTCCAGTGAGATACAGTCTCCAGTAACACTCAAGTCTCCAGTGAGGTACAGTCTGCAGTGAGATACAGTCTCCAGTGAGATACAGTGTCCAGTGAGATGCAAGTCTCCAGTGAGATGCAGTCGCCAGTGACATACAGTTCTCCAGTGAGATACAAGTCTCCAGTGAGATACAGTGTCCAGTGAGATACAAGTCTCCAGTGAGATACAGTCTCCAGTGACATACAGTTCTCCAGCGAGATACAGTCTCCAGTGAGATACAGTGTCCAGTGAGATACAAGTCTTCAGTGAGATACAGTCTCCAATGACATACAGTTCTCCAGTGAGATACATTCTCCAGTGAGATGCAAGTCTCCAGTGACATACAGTTCTCCAGTGAGATACAGTGTCCAGTGAGATACAAGTCTCCAGTGAGATACAGTCTCCAGTGACATACAGTTCTCCAGTGAGATACAGTCTCCAGTGAGATGCAAGTCTCCAGTGAGATACAAGTCTCCAGTGAGATACAGTCTCCAGTGACGTACAGTTCTCCAGTGAGATACAGTCTCCAGTGACATACAGTTCTCCAGTTAGATACATTCTCCAGTGACATACAGTTCTCCAGTGAGATACAGTGTCCAGTGAGATACAAGTCTCCAGTGAGATACAGTGTCCAGTGAGATACAGTCTCCAGTGAGATACAGTTCTCCAGTGACATACAGTTCTCCAGTGAGATACAAGTCTCCAATGAGATACAAGTCTCCAGTGAGATACAGTGTCCAGTGAGATACAGTCTCCAGTGAGATACAGTTCTCCAGTGACATACAGTTCTCCAGTGAGATAGTGTCCAGTGACATACAGTTCTCCAGTGAGATACAAGTCTCCAGTGAGATACAAGTCTCCAGTGACATACAGTCTCCAGTGAGATACAAGTCTCCAATGAGATACAAGTCTCCAGTGAGATACAGTGTCCAGTGAGATACAAGTCTCCAGTGAGATACAGTGTCCAGTGAGATACAGTCTCCAGTGAGATACAGTCTCCAGTGAGATACAGTCTCCAGTGAGATACAGTCTCCAGTGAAATACAGTCTGAAATGCTTCTTAATATCCAAGAATGTGCAGTCCACCCAGTACTTTCTCAAGCTTTGCTACCTTGTCATAGCGCTTGAGTAGACTCTTGAGGCAGGGTTTGTCACATGTAAACTCGCACTGGCTCGAGTTCACGAAATCAGTTCTCTCTAAGTGTTCCATTATTCTATTGTTTATCTTCTCCTTTCCGCTACGTAGTGTGCATGTCAGTGATACTCAGTTGTAATTTGCCTCTTCCCGGGTGTCACTTCTTTGGCAACTACCAGTGTCCATTGACATGTGTATGTGAGAGAGGAAAAGGATGAAATTGGAGAGGAAAGGGGGGAGGGAGAATATTGTGAGAGAGTTATAGCCATTTTACCTGAGGCGAAACAAGTTTCCCCTTTAAAAATTCATGAATAATATTCCGGCTGGCAAAACTGTTTCATTTCGTGTGTTGCATTCTGTCGTGTTAGGAGTTCTCTCTCTCTTTCTCTCTCTCTCTCTCTCTATCTATCTATCTCTCTCTCTCTCTCTCTCTCTCTCTCTCTCTCTCTCTCTCTCTCTCTCTCTCTCTCTCTCTCTCTCTCTCTCTCTCTCTCTCTCTCTCTCTCTCTCTCTCTCTCTCTCTTTCTGTAAGAGACAGATAGACACTCATTCTATCTTCTTCTTGCTCCGACTCAGTGACATTATAAACACAGTATATTAGTGGAATTTTTTGGGGGGAAAAGCTTGAAGAACAGAGTAAAAAAAAGTAGATGAAGATCAATGACAGTTACGGTAGGAAACCTCATTACTGGAAGGGGATGCAGCATCCCCTTCTGTTAATGGCATTGATAAGTCCGTGAGAGCAGAGAAGCCGTGCAGTTACCCTACTGGATAAGACAAGTCACACTCAAACCTATTCCCCATTCTTATCAATGCTTAACGTATATTTACTCCCTCCAAAAGTTCTAACTTCAGTCACTGATGACCATAAGACAGGTGCAGAGCAATATTTTTCGGTGACAATGTTTCGAATATGTGTTTTTTCATCAATAAAACTCTGGTGCTTAAATCAGATCTTTTTTTTTTTTAAATTCTTTTTAAATGTAAATTTAAATCTAGGGTAAATGTTCTTAGCCTGTAAATAAATTAAGACAGAAGACTAGCTCTTTGTCTGTAAATTTAATGCTGTAATAAATACATTAGCGAGAAGTTTGACTAAGTACCACTGACGGTAAAGTGTACACAACACTGCTTACTGTGTTTCTTACAAATAAACTTTCTGTCTACTTATCTAACGCCTGGTCACGGACCGGGCCACAGGGTGGTTATCCCAGGGAATCCCTCCCTCCCGTCCCCTCCCGTCTCACCAACATTTTTTGGATCCCCCTGTTGAGCAGTCTCCTTCTTTGGTGTTCCCGCAGAACGATCGCCTCGACCCAGCACCTGTCCTGAGCGTGGCAGTCTTATTTTTCAGCCAGGTAGACAGCCTTACTCACTCTTTATTTCTCTTTATTATCTTATTTTCTCACCCCTCCTACTTTCTCTGCCCGCCATACTCAACCTTGCCGCACCAGTGCCACCACCAATCATTCCTTCGTTCTTATGTGAACCCTCCCCACTCTCACACTTCTTCCGGTTACCCTCGCCCTCAGGTAATTTGTGGTCGCCAAGGGCATCAGTTTCCTGCTGGCAAATCGTTGAACTATGACCTCCAAATGTCTGCTAGTTATCTCCATTCATTTGCCCTTTTCCTCTTCTTCCTCTATCCCTTCCCTCTTCTTCCTTTATCCTTTTCCTCTTCTTCCTCTATCCCTTCCCTCTTCTTCCTTTATCCTTTTCCTCTTCTTCCTCTATCCCTTCCCTCTTCTTTCTTTATCCTTTTCCTCTTCTTCCTCAATCCCTTCCCTCTTCTTCCTCTATCCATGGAAGGGGGAAGGGGATGACTTGGGAAATATAATTATTAGCATCATCTTTTCCCTAGATCAGTACCTGATCAGCCGGGGTGTGGTTCGTACGTCGGTTTACGTGCGGCCAATGGTAACAGCCTGGTTGATCAGACGCTGATCCATCACGAAGCCTGGTCTCAGACCGGGCCGTGTGGGCATTGACCCCCGAAACCCTCTCCAGGTATACATCAACGAGTGCAAAACAACTATGGCGTCGTGTTGGGTTAAACATAATTGATTCATCACACTTATAACATACATATTTTTCACAAGATACATGAACTTCTTGATAAATATACTTGGTACAAAGTCCTTGAACTTCTTAATAGGTATACCTGGTACAAGGTACATGAACTTCAAATGGAGGGACTCAGTTTAATTATAATTACTATATTCTGTATTTTAAATTGTGACACAATTTTTGTCACAACGAATGAATCCGTAAAGCATTAATACATAACGAAAAAAAGGCACAATATCGTGACTGGAACAATACACAAATAACCCACACATAAGAGAGAGAAGCTTATGACGACGTTTCGTTCCGACTTGGACCATTTACAGTGATGTTACTCACCCATAACCCAATTTTTGTTTACCACTGAGAATATGAGATGTCTTGTTACAAGCTGCACTCAACTGACTTAATAGTTCTATATTGTAATTTAATTAACTTATTATAAAATCCACAATAATGAAGTGTTCTCCAATATTAATACTACATAAACATACTGCTTAAGCATAAGTGAAGTCCATAAATAACAAAAGGGCACAATACCGTGACTGGGACGATATACAAATAACCCGCTGTGTGTCCTTGCTCTTACCTTCTGTGGGCACCGGCTCCCTTGCAGTGCTCCTCTTTCTTAGTATTTTACTGGCTCCTTCTTACTACCTCCCCCACTACTACTACTACCACCTACTGGTTATATATACCCCTCCCTCTCTCCTTTTCGTTAGTGTGACTTTGTAAATGGTCCAAGTCGGACCTGAACGTCGTCGTAAGCTCCTCTCTTCTATGTGCGGGTTGTTTGTGTATAAGTGAAGTCAACTGGATAAATGACATAAAGGGAGACGCAGTATGTGAGGTGAATGTAAATTATTCCCTGACATGCATATTTATTCCCTTTGTTTTTGTACACGAATACTTTTTGTAACGAATTTTGGTGCTAATTCTTGTAAAAATACATCCATAAAATGAACTGGTGCAATCAGAATTGAAATGCATATTTTGAAAATGTTATATTAAAAAACGCGATTAATGGTGTGTGTGTGGGGGATGATTTTCATAGATCGTTTATGGGTTGTATACCACAGGGGTGGTCACCACAGGGGTGGTCACCACAGGGGTGGTTACCACAGGGGTGGTTACCACAGGGGTGGTTACCACAGGGGTGGTCACCACAGGGGTGGTCACCACAGGGGTGGTTACCACAGGGGTGGTTACCACAGGGGTGGTCACCACAGGGGTGGTCACCACAGGGGTGGTTACCACAGGGGTGGTTACCACAGGGGTGGTTACCACAGGGGTGGTTACCACAGGGGTGGTCACCACAGGGGTGGTCACCACAGGGGTGGTTACCACAGGGGTGGTTACCACAGGGGTGGTTATCACAGGAGTAGTCATCACAGGGGTGGTCATCACAGGGGTGGTCACCACAGGGGTGGTCACCACAGGGGTGGCCACCACAGGGGTGGTCACCACAGGGGTGGTCATCACAGGGGTGGTCACCACAGGGGTGGTCACCACAGGGGTGGTCACCACAGGGGTGGTCATCACAGGGGTGGTCATCACAGGGGTGGTCATTACAGGGGTGGTCATCACAGGGGTGGTCACAACAGGGGTGGTCACCACAGGCGTGGTCATCACAGGGGTGGTCATCACAGGGGTGGTCATCACAGGGGTGGTCACCACAGGGGTGGTCATCACAGGGGTGGTCATTACAGGGGTGGTCATCACAGGGGTGGTCATCACAGGGGTGGTCATCACAGGAGTGGTCATCACAGGAGTGGTCATCACAGGGGTGGTCAATCACAGGGGTGGTCATCACAGGGGTAGTCATCACAGGGGTGGTCATCACAGGGGTGGTCACCACAGGGGTGGTCACCACAGGGCTGGTCATCACAGGGGTGGTCATTACAGGGGTGGTCATCACAGGGGTGGTCACCACAGGGGTGGTCACCACAGGGGTGGTCATCACAGGGGTGGTCATCACAGGGGTGGTCACCACAGGTGTGGTCATCACAGGGGTGGTCATTACAGGGGTGGTCATCACAGGGGTGGTCATTACAGGGGTGGTCATCACAGGAGTGGTCATCACAGGAGTGGTCATCACAGGGGTGGTCAATCACAGGGGTGGTCATCACAGGGGTAGTCATCACACTGGTGGTCACCACAGGGGTGGTCATTACAGGGGTGGTCATCACAGGGGTGGTCATTACAGGGGTGGTCATCACAGGAGTGGTCATCACAGGAGTGGTCATCACAGGGGTGGTCATTACAGGGGTGGTCATCACAGGGGTGGTCATTACAGGGGTGGTCATCACAGGAGTGGTCATCACAGGAGTGGTCATCACAGGGGTGGTCAATCACAGGGGTGGTCATCACAGGGGTAGTCATCACAGGGGTGGTCATCACAGGGGTGGTCATCATAGGGGGTCATCACAGGGGTGGTCATCACATTGGTGGTAATCACAGGGGGTCATCATAGGGGTGGTCATCACAGGGGTGGTAATCACAGGGGGTCATCACAGGGGTGGTCATCACATTGGTCACCACAGGGGTGGTCATCACAGGGGTGGTCATCACATGGGTGGTCATCACAGGGGTGGTCACCACAGGGGTGGTCACCACAGGGGTGGTCACCACAGGGGTGGTCACCACAGGGGTGGTCACCACAGGGGTTGGTCTCCACAGGGGTGGTCACCACAGGGGTGGTCACTACAGGGGTGGTCACCACAGGGGTGGTCACCACAGGGGTTGGTCTCCACATGGGTGGTCACCACAGGGGTGGTCACCACAAGGGTGGTAACCACAGGGGTAAATTATAATTTCTAACATAACTTCCTTTGTTATAAAAAACTTCTGTCCCAAAATTCTGTACTTTTACTGTAACAATAATATTTTACACTTCCCTTATTTTGTCGATATAAGTTATGGGTGAGTTTGCATAACTAACTTCCTTGAACCCAGTATCTTGAGTATTCCATACCATGGTTTCTTGAGCCCAGTAACTTGAGTATTCCAGACCATGGTTTCTTGAACCCAGTACCTTGAGTATTCCAGACCATGGTTTCTTGATCCCAGTAGCTTGAGTATTCCAGACCATAGTTTCTTGGA
>NC_091378.1:9597431-9622431 GCF_038502225.1 Cherax quadricarinatus
CATAATTTACACTTGAAAAATACTAGAGGGACTAGTTACAAACCTGCACACGGAAATCACTCCCTAAGAAAGCAAAAGACTAGGCAGGCAGTGCAAAGCTATTCAACTGCATCCCAGAACACATAAAAAGGATTACCAATAGACCCCTGGCTATCTTCAAGAGAGAGCTGGGTAGGCACCTGAAGTCAGCGTCTGACCAACCGTCTTTGGTTCGTACGTTGTATTGCGCGTGGCCCGTAGTAACAGCCTGGCTGATCAGACCCTTATCCACCGCGAGTCCTGGTCATGTACCGGGCAGCGGGTACGTTGACCTCTGAAACTCACTCCAGGTAAACTCCAGGCAGAACCACATGTAAGTTTTATGACTAGTACTAAAAGACGCACTGTGAACTTTATTGCCGTCTGTCAGCCGAATGTGCATCACTTCTCCCTTATTTTGTCTTTACTGTTGAATACTGTAAGATAATGTTGGTTGAAGGGAGCGGTTGCTACCACAGCATCCACTATAACCCAAGCCTGGTGGCTCCTGCTTCACACGGTGAGGGTCTGAGTTCGATTCCTAGCGAGGGAATTGGGCGTCTTTCTTTACACTGGTTGTCTATGTTCACCCATCAGTAAAATAGGTACCTGGGTGTTAGTCGACTAGTGTGGGTCGCATTCTGCTACAAAACTGACTTAATTTGCTGAAATGATCAGCATAACAAGCGGCTTTCTATGTAGTAGTATGTTACTGATGTCAAGCTAGACCTGTATGCCTTGTACATGTAGTTGTTGAAATAAAGATGCATTATTATTGTAAGCTTGCATACTACCCAGTGAACCAACAATTTTAAATTATATTACTGCCAGCCAACTGTATGTAAATTACCCCCTCTTCAATAGCGCTTATTTTGTCTTCACCGCAGAACCAAAGTAAGACAATGTTGGTTGAGGGAGAACGCTTGCTAGCGCAGCCTCCGCCATAACACAGGCTCGCATACTAGCTAGCGAGTCAACAATTGAGTACGTCCCGAGCTCGGAATTAATTCACTCCCACCCTCCGTATTTCATTTCAATACCCGATACCCGTGTCGATATATGAGGCAGCGGGAGGAAGCCTCCGGGGGATGCCGATATACCAGGCAATGTGGAAGCCTCGCTTACGTAAGCCTTGCAATATCGGGTTTCCAGGATTGTTTGTCATATAGTGGAGAGATTATTTACTCTTTAAGATGAATTAGACACTTGTGCAACACTCGGGTATCTTTACTGTGGAAACGTTTCGCCCACCAGTGGCTTCATCAGTACAATACAGAGAAGAATGGTTGAAGATCAGGAGTTTGAGGTAATCAGTCCCTCAGCCTGGAGTCAATGTAATCAGTCCACGTCGACCCCAGGCTGAGGGACTGATCACCTCAGACTCCCTCTGATCTTCAACCATTTTTCTCTGTATTGGACTGAAGAAGCCACTGCTGGGCGAAACGTTTCCACAATAAAGATACCCAAGTGTTGCACAAGTATCTAATTCATCATCCTGTCCGTTCTCTGAACCATTTATCTACAATTCTTTTGTTTTCTCACACGTCTGTTCCTCGAAGATGAAGCTGGTGAAGAGCTCTTGATCCAAGGAACTAGAGCCACCTTCGCTTCATCGAACTGTATATCAACGGACTTATATACCGGCCAATATACTAATAAAACACAATATGCTCTTTATGGCATTTTAATGATAAGACGTTTCGCCCACCCTGGACTTCATCAATTGTTTATCAGTGGTCTTCAGTATCTTGACTCGTAGACGTTTCAACCTCCAGTGGTGAAGAGAGTAGAAATATATCTTCCATTGTATATAGTTCTGCTGTGTATAGTTCTACAGTCTTCATATTATGTTCTTGTATTGATAAAGCCACTGGATGGCTAAACGTCTACAAGACAGCCAGTTAAATCCCTGGTGTGCGAAACGTCTTCTCAATAAAATGTAATAAATCGCATGTTATATCTTAGTAACATACCTCCTTGGATCAACATTGATTTCCTCCCAAGTCTCAGGAACTATGACACTATGAAGGGGGTGGGAGAGTTTCAGTGGAGAGGAATAAATGGGATTAGGTCAGGGGTTTCAAATAGAGTTAGAGCTAAATAATGTTGAAGGATAAGTTATGGCAATAAAAGAGGGACTATAAATGCATTAATTCAATGATTATGTGGAGTAAAATAAAGGTTGGATGTGAAAAGTGGGTTATAGTAAGCGTATATGCACCTGGAGAAGAGAGAAGTGTAGAGGAGAGAGAGAGATTTTGGGAAATGTTGAGTGAATGCGTGGGGAGTTTTGATCCAACTGTGAGAGTAATGGTGGTTGGGGATTTCAATGCTAAAGTGGGCAAAAATGTTGTGGAGGGAGTAGTAGGTAAATTTGGGGTGCCAGGGGTAAATGAAAATGGGGAGCCTTTAATTGAGCTATGTGTAGAAAGAGGTTTGGTAATAAGTAATACATATTTTATGAAGAAGAGGATAAATAAATATACAAGGTATGATATAGCACGTAATGAAAGTAGTTTGTTAGATTATGTATTGGTGGATAAAAGGTTGATGGGTAGGCTCCAGGATGTACACGTTTATAGAGGGGCAACTGATATATCGGATCATTTTCTAGTTGTAGCTTCAGTTAGAGTAAGAGGTAGACGGGAAAAGAGGAAAATGGCAAGAACAAGCAAGAGGGAGGTGAAAGTGTATAAACTAAGGGAGGAGGAAGTTCAGGTGAGATATAAGCAACTATTGGCAGAAAGGTAGGCTGGTGTAAGTATGAGTAGTGGGGGGGGGGGTTGAAGAGGGTTGGAATAGTTTTAAAAATGCAGTATTAGGATGTGGGGCAGAAGTTTGTGGTTATAGGAGGGTGGGTGCAGGAGGAAAGAGGAGTGATTGGTGGAATGATGAAGTAAAGGGTGTGATAAAAGAGAAAAAGTTAGCTTATGAGAGGTTTTTTACAAAGCAGAAGTGTTATAAGAAGAGTAGAGTATATGGAGAGTAAAAGAAAGGTAAAGAGAGTGGTGAGAGACTGCTAAAGGAGAGCAGATGATAGAGTGGGAGAGGCACTGTCAAGAAATTTTAATGAAAATAAGAAAACATTTTGGAGTGAGTTAAACAAGTTAAGAAAGCCTAGGGAATGAATGGATTTGTCAGTTAAAAACAGAGTAGGGGAGTTAGTAGATGGGGAGATGGAGGTTTTGGGTAGATGGCAAGAATATTTTGAGGAATTTTTAAATGTCGACGAAGAAAGGGAAGCGGCAATTTCATGCACTGGCCAGGGAGGTATACCATCTTTTAGGAGTGAAGAAGAGCAGGATGTGAGTGTGGGGGAGGTGCGTGAGGCATTACGTAGAATAAAAGGGGGTAAAGCATCTGGAACTGACGGGATCATGACAGAAATGTTAAAAGCAGGGGGGGATATAGTGTTGGAGTGGTTGGTATTTTTGTTTAATAAATGTATGAAAGAGGGGAAGGTACCTAGGGATTGGCGGAGAGCATGTTTAGTCTCTTTATATAAAGGGAAGGGGGACAAAAGAGATTGTAAAAATTATTGAGGAATAAGTTTATTGAGTATACCAGGAAAAGTGTACAGTAGGGTTATAATTGAAAGAATTAGAGGTAAGACAGAATGTAGGACTGCAGATGAGTAAGGAGGTTTTAGAATGGGTAGGGGATGTGTAGATCAAGGGTGTTCGGGAGAGGGGTGGGATTAAATTATGGGGAATCAAATACAAAATGGGAATTGGCACAGTTGCTTTTTGCTGATGATACTATGCTTATGGGAGATTCTAAAGAAAAATTGCAAAGGTTAGTGGATGAGTTTGGGAGTGTGTGTAAAGGTGGAAAATTGAAAGTGAACTTAGAAAAGAGTAAGGTAATGAGGGTATCAAATGATTTAGATAAAGAAAAATTGGATATCAAATTGGGGAGGAGGAGTATGGAAGAAGTGAATGTTTTCAGATACGTGGGAGTTGACGTGTCGGCGGATGGATTTATGAAGGATGAGGTTAATCATAGAATTGATGAGGGAAAAAAGGTGAGTGGTGCGTAGAGGTATATGTGGAGACAAAAAACGTTATCTATGGAGGCAAAGAAGGGAATGTATGAAAGTATAGTAGTACCAACACTCTTATGTGGGTGTGAAGCTTGAGTTGTGAATGCAGCAGCGAGGAGGCGGTTGGAGGTAGTGATGTCCTATCTAAGGGCAATGTGTGGTGTAAATATTATGCAGAAAATTCGGAGTGTGGAAATTAGGAGAAGGTGTGGAGTTAATAAAAGTATTAGTCAGAGGGCTGAAGAGGGGTTGTTGAGGTGGTTTGGTCATTTAGAGAGAATGGATCAAAGTAGAATGACATGGAGAACATTTATATCTGTAGGGGAAGGAAGGGGGGCTAGGGGTCGTCCTCGAAATGGGTGGAAGGAAGGGGTAATGGAGGTTTTGTGGGCGAGGGGCTTGGGCTTCCAGCAGGCGTGCATGAGCGTGTTCGATAGGAGTGAATGGAGACGAATGATATTTTGGACCTGACGATCTGTTGGAGTGTGAGCAGGGTAATATTTACTGAAGGGATTCAGGGAAACCGGTTATTTTTATATAGCCGGACTTGAGACATGGAAATGGGAAGTACAATGCCTGCACTCTAAAGGAGGGGTTCGGGATATTAGCAGTTTGGAGGGATGTGTTGTGTATCTTTATACGTATATGCTTCTAAGCTGTTGTGTTTACCTGGAGCACCTCTGCAAAAACAGTGATTATGTGTGAGTGAGGTGAAAGTGTTGAATGATGAAAGTATTTTCTTTTTGGGGATTTTCTTTCTTTTTGGGTCACCCTGCCTCGGTGGGAGACGGCCGACTTGTTAAAAATAATAATAATAATAATAATAATAATAATAATAATAATAATAATAATAATTATAATAATAATAACAATATTAAAGATAATAATGATAATCTTCATTTCTACAAGTACATGTACAAGGTATACAAGCCTAGCTGACATCAATGACACACTATATAACAGCCTCTAGTTATGTAGAGCATTTCGGGCAAATTAGGTCAATTTCGTCTCCAGGATGCGACCCACACCAGTCGGCTAATACCCTGGTACCAATCGACTGCTAGGTAGATATGGACAGCAGGTGCCTTAAGTAAACACATTTTAATGTTTTCTCCCGTACCGGGGATCGAACCACGGACCTCAATGTGTGAGCTAAGTGCGCTACCAATCGAGCTACGGGATTGCATTAAAAGTACTTGTGGTACATTTTCCCCTGGCACTGTAGGACCCAAGCTGGTAAATAACGTCAGTACATCACTGTGGAAGGTCAAATATGTTTGTCACAATGGAATTACAACGTGATTATTTGACTGTTTCACAGTTCTCTCACTGTGTGTTTTACAGTTCTTTCACTGTGTGTTTTACAGTTCTCTCACTGTGTGTTTTACAGTTCTCTCACTGTGTGTTTTACAGTTCTCTCACTGTGTGTTTTACAGTTCTCTCACTGTGTGTTTTCAGTTCTTCACTGTGTGTTTTACACAGTTTTCTCTCACTGTGTGTTTTACAGTTCTCTCACTGTGTGTTTTACAGTTCTCTCACTGTGTGTTTTACAGTTCTCTCACTGTGTGTTTTACAGTTCTCTCACTGTGTGTTTTACAGTTCTCTCACTGTGTGTTTTACAGTTCTCTCACTGTGTGTTTTACACTGTGTGTTTTACAGTTATCTCACTGTGTGTTTTGTGTTTCACAGTTCTCTCACTGTGTGTTTTACAGTTCTCTCACTGTGTGTTTTACAGTTCTCTCACTGTGTGTTTTACAGTTCTTTCACTGTGTGTTTTACAGTTCTCTCACTGTGTGTTTTACAGTTCTCTCACTGTGTGTTTTACAGTTCTCTCACTGTGTGTTTCACAGTTCTCTCACTGTGTGTTTTACAGTTCTCTCACTGTGTGTTTTACAGTTCTTTCACTGTGTGTTTTACAGTTCTCTCACTGTGTGTTTTACAGTTCTCTCACTGTGTGTTTTACAGTTCTCTCACTGTGTGTTTTACAGTTCTCTCACTGTGTGTTTTACAGTTCTCTCACTGCGTGTTTCACAGTTCTCTCACTGCGTGTTTCACAGTTCTCTCACTGCGTGTTTCACAGTTCTCTCACTGCGTGTTTCACAGTTGTCTCACTGCGTGTTTCACAGTTCTCTCACTGCGTGTTTCACAGTTCTCTCACTGCGTGTTTCACAGTTCTCTCTGCGTGTTTCACAGTTCTCTCACTGCGTGTTTCACAGTTCTCTCACTGCGTGTTTCACAGTTCTCTCACTGCGTGTTTCACAGTTCTCTCACTGCGTGTTTCACAGTTCTCTCACTGCGTGTTTCACAGTTCTCTTTTTCTGGGTCTTTTATTTTTGTTCACACTGTGAGGGTATCAGTCGCTTTTATTTAAATTATTTGCCTTATTGTTAAATTTTGTTTATAAGTCACAGCCTAACCTAAACAACCTAATGTAACCTTACCAAAGCTTGTCTAATCTAATCTACCCAACGTAACTTTAACCTAAACTGACGTAATCTAACCTAATTAAACTTAGCCTAACCTAATCTAACCCAATCCAACGTAGCCTAAAATAACGTTACATAAAATAATCAAGCCTAACCCAATCTAACCAAATCTAAGCTAACTTAACCTAGTCTAACCTAAATTTACTTAAAGTCCTATGTAAGAAATCGACGTTTACTCAGAAGGACGAGTTCGACCGATTAAAATTATAATACTATTAATTATATGTTTGATTGTACGTTTGTCTTCAATAATATATCAGGGTAAACTAAATTAAAATATTTCATTTAGTTCCCTTAAATTTTTGACGTTACTGGTGATATAAAGATGCAGTAAATATGACTCACGAAATCGTAATAAAATAATAACATAAGAAAGAAGGAACACTGCAACAGACCTACTGACCCATGCGGAGCAGGTCCATGTCCCCCCCTCCCCCCGATAAGCCCAAGTATCTTCTGCTTCTATCAACTTTTCTGTACTCGACTGAAGAAGCCTACTGTGTAGGCGAAACGTTTCGAAATAAAGATACCTAACTGTTGCATATATGTCTTACCTAACAACCTGTCGGTATTTTATACCATTTTGATATATACAGTTGAAGAACAACCTGAGGACTTCTATTATTTATACTTCTAGATATGAAGCCAAGAATTCTGTTAGCTTTATTGCGAACACTAATGCACTGTTGTCTTGGTTTTAGATTACCGCAATCAGTAGTATTAGATCTACATTATTTAGTTTAAATGTGGCATGGTTATTTAACTGTCCAACATTTAGAACTTTGCATTTGTCAATATTAAACTGCATCTGCCACTTCTCCGACCATTGCATCAGTCTATTCAAATCATCCTAGAGTGCTCTAGTGTCCTCATTAGAATGAATTGGACGGCCTATTTTGGTGTCATCAGCAAATTTGCTTATGTCGCTATTTATTCCCTCATCTATGTCGTTTATGTAAATTGTGAACAACAACGGGCCCAACACTGACCCCTGAGGAACACCGCTTGTGACGTGCCCCCATTCTGATTTCTCCCCATTTATGCAAACTCTCTGCTTCCTATTTGTCAGCCATGCCTCTACCCAGGAAAAAATTTCTTCTATTCCGTGTGCCTTAAGTTTCCTCAATAGCCTCTGATGTGGAACTCTATCGAAAGTCTTACTGAAGTCCATATACACAATATCATATTCTTTTTTTATTTTTTTTTTATTATCACACTGGCCGATTCCCACCAAGGCAGGGTGGCCCGAAAAAGAAAAACTTTCACCATCATTCATTCCATCACTGTCTTGCCAGAAGGGTGCTTTACACTACAGTTTTTAAACTGCAACATTAACACCCCTCCTTCAGAGTGCAGGCACTGTACTTCCCATCTCCAGGACTCAAGTCCGGCCTGCCGGTTTCCCATATTCATTACCATGATCTACCTCCTCAAACACCTTAGTGAAAAAAGCTAGTAAATTCGTAAGACAGGAACGCCCCTTTGTAAAACCGTGTTGAGATTCATTAATCATTCTGTGCCTATCAAGATGGCTACGAATTGCTTCTGCAATTATTGATTCCATAAATTTTCCCACTATGGACGTAAGGCTTATTGGTCTATAGTTCGACGTCAAGGACCTGTCACCTGCCTTGTAAATAGGTATTACATTTGCCATTTTCCACTTATCAGGCACTATGCCAGTTTGTAGTGATATGTTAAAAAGATTAGCCAAAGGTATGCTAAGTTCCTCTTTACATTCCTTTAACACCCTTGCAAACAGTTCATCAGGGCCTGGAGATTTGTTAGGTTTTAGTTTCTCTATTTGTCTGAGGACCATGTCACTAGTTACCGCAATCGTACATAGTTTATTATCCTGTTCTACATAATCTATTATTTCAGGAATATCGCTAGTATTTTCCTGGGTCAAAACTGAGAGGAAGTAGTTATTGAGAATTTCACACATATCCTTATCACTGTCAGTGATCTGACCAGAGTTACTCTTAAGTGGGCCAATCATGTCCCTAATCTTACTTCTGTATACCTGAAAGAACCCTTTTGGGTTAGTCATTGAATCCCTTGCGACCTTAGCCTCATAATCCCTTTTTGCTTTTCTTATTCCTTTCTTTATTTTTCTCTTTAATTGAATATATTGATTTCTTAACTGCCCATCCCCTCTTTCGATACGCCTATATATGCCTCTTTTGTTCATCCATTTGGGAAAATTTTTGTTAGATCTAATTTCCCTACTCAGAACAAAAGTTGTCTGGGCAGCTAGAACTATGCTCTGAAAAACTTCATATTGGCAACCAAGATCACCTACCTGATTGTAATTGAATCACAGAGCGCATGGCAGGGAAGCTGGTCCAGTGGTTAACGCACTGGCCTGTGAGTTTACGAACTCGTCTGCCACAGGTTTCAAACCCCACTTGTTCTGTGATTTGTTTAGTAGTTATATTTCTCAAATGAAGAATAGTAGATGATCTCTGGATTTTTTGCACTGTTGCCAGTACTTTTTCAGGAGCTGCTGTATGTGACGTTGCAAGAGTTGCGACATGTAGATGGAGTGAAAAACTATCAGAGGAAGGAAGGGGATGTACCCAATGCTGAGTCCATCTCCAAAAAAAGGGTTAGACCTCAGGCGCCTACACTCACATGCTCCCATGTGGGTTACAAGAGCGTCATCATAGTTGAATGGCAATGTAAGATATAGACCAGGGAGCATGATAGACAGCTACTCAGCTGTCTATCGTGCTGCTCGGCTTGGATGTGGCCCGCTGGCCGCAGGTTGGGGACCATTGCTCTAGTGGCTTGTTCTGTATTAGATTGATTGCTTTTTTGCTATTGTCATGTCTTTTTCCTGGATATAAATCTTCTAACGTTCACTGAGAGTTTAATCTCTAATTTAGAAGTTAAAGTATTCTTTTCTGGGAGTTTTTGTGTCCATGCCGAATTTATGTAACCTTTGAGAGAGGGTGCTTTGATGCTAGTGAAAGGCTGTTGGTCCAAGGAAACGGAGCTACCCTCCCCTTGGATCTCTCTGGACTTTTGCTATATCCTGGGATGTATTAATAAAAAATAATAATTATAATAATAATAATAATAGTAATAATAATAATAATAAAGAATTTTATATATATTTTTGGTGAATATATTTCTCTGGATGTGTGTGAACTGGGAGGAACATTGCATATACACATGGGAGTGGTGTATATCCCTATATATATATATATATATATATATATATATATATATATATATATATATATATATATATATATATATATATATATATATATATATATGTCGTGCCGAATAGGCAGAACTTGCGATCTTGGCTTAAATAGCAACGTTCATCTTGCCATATAGGACAAGTGAAAATTTGTGTATGCAATAATTTCGCCAAAATCATTCTGAATATAACGAAAAAAATATATTTCATTGTGTTTGTTTAGTATTAAATTACTGTAAACGTATCTAAAATATATTTAGTAGGATTAGGCTAAAATAAATTGTTCTTGTTATAATAAGGTTAGGTAAGTTAAGTTTTCTAAGATTCTTTTGGTGCAAAATTAAAAATTTTTACATTGACATTAATGAAAAAAATATATCTTTAAACGTATAAGAGAAATTTTTAGAAAGACTTAATTTTAAATGAGCTCTTAATAATTGACCAGTGTTACATATTCGGCACGACATATATATATATATATATATATATATATATATATATATATATATATATATATATATATATATATATATATATATATATATATATATATATATATATATAAATATATTAGTGTAGGTCATATATTGGGTTAAAATATTCTTGTTCAGTGGTGACCAGGCGATATACAGCCTTAAAGACTTCGTGTGTCGATAAATTTGAAGCAAAATTAACCAAACAATAATAATAATAATAATAATAATAATAATAATAATAATAATAATTATTATTATTATTATTATTATTATAATTAAAATAATTCGTCGCGTGAAATATAATTATTGGTTAGGCATTATGTTTGTGTGGTGCGCAGCCGGAGAGTGTTATGTACCCTCATGCAGATGTGTAATTATGCAGCTCTTAAAGTAAGAAAATCTTTATTGCCGCAATTCCAAGTTTTCTCAGAAGTTTTACACACTTTGCATATTCTTTTTACTGGCCTGGTGATGGTTGTTATTCGGATTCTTTAAAAGTAAAGAATGCTAGGTGTTGGTAGACTGCTTTTGGAAACATTCTTAAATGAAATAGCCACACACACACACACACACACTTACACACGCACACACACGCACATACACACACGCGCGTGCGCACACACACACACACACACGGACGCACACACGCACGCACACGCACACACATACACATACACACACACACACATATATAAATATATATATATATATATATATATATATATATATATATACAAACACTGATCTCTGGCTGAAGGAGACTCGAACCTACGAACCTTGGAACGAGGTACGCAGTGCTATACCAATCTACCCACACTGGACAATACCTTGGCGTGCAGCTTGAGCTACACGTTGATCCAAGGCAGCCAGCTTTCAGGGAAAAGGCTTACAGCTTTTCATCTCATCCCCTGCATGCATCAGATTTACTAGAGATTTTAACAATGCAAGGAATTCGCAAGAGCAGGCGAAATATACACAAACACTGATCTCTGGCTGAAGGAGACTCGAACCTACGAACCTTGGAACGAGGTACGCAGTGCTATACCAATCTACCCACACTGGACAATATCTTGGCGTGCAGCTTGCGCGACACGTTGATCCAAGGGAGCCAGCTTTCAGGGAGAAGGCTTACAGCTTTTCATTTCATCCCCTGCATGCATCAGCCTTACTATAGATTTAAACAATGCAAGGAATTTGCAAGAGCAGGCGAAATATGCATGCAGGGGATGAGATGAAAAGCTGTAAGCCTTCTCCCTGAAAGCTGGCTGCCTTGGATCAACGTGTAGCGCATTATATAGAATGAAATGCTAGTATATATTACACGATTTGACTTTTGCATGATCTAAAAAATTAATTTCAGTGGAATTTGTAAGTTAGCTCCACCTAATCAATATAATATAATTGGACAGAAAATGAGTGTTGACCAGTTTGCATGGGGATGAAAGAAGCTGTAATATCAAGTGCCAAGTTTTGAAATGAGGTGATGTGAGATAACAGCTTGTATTCTGTAGACGTTAAGTATAGAGTTTTTAACATACATACCTTAAAGCATGTATCTTTTAGTATATATATATATATATATATATATATATATATATATATATATATATATATATATATATATATATATATATATATATATATAGCCACCAGAGGCCATCAGACCCTTTTCTTTGGTGCCTCGGAAAAAGGATGGCGGAATCAGGCCCATTGCAGTGGGTAACACCCTTCGGCGCCTAGTCGCCAAGGTTGCAGTAAGAAGGGTGAGTCAAGAGGCTGCTGCAGTGCTGAAACCAACTCAGCTCGGTTTCGGCGTTCAACAGAGCTGTGAAGCAGCTGCTCACGCAGCACGAGTATATATCAAAAACATGTCCGATGAAAAAGCCTTGGTCAAATTGGACTTTGCCAACGCTTTCAACTCAATCAGAAGGGATGCTGCTCTCCAAGCAGTTTATAGAAACTTCCCTTCCCTTTATCCCTTCATAGAATCGTGTTATAGTGTGACTTCCAAACTATTGTTTGGGGACCATGAAATTGACTCACGTGAGGGCGTGCAACAGGGGGACCCCCTCGCCCCCTTTCTATTTTGTTTGGTCATCAAGGAAGTCACAGAAGCACTCTCCAGCGAGCTCAATATCTGGTTCCTGGACGATGGTACCCTAGCTGGCACAACAGAATCTCTCCTAGAGGACATCAGTAAAATTAAAGACATGGGAGAAAGCCTGGGCCTTTCTTTAAACCCCACCAATGAACAGATGATCCAGAATATTAGCGCCGTTTTACCAGGAACACGAGCCATTGATCCAGCCAATAGCACTCCTCTTGGTGCTCTTCATGGGTCCAGTGCCATCGATCTGATACTAGAAAAAAAAGTCTCAGACCTCCGGACGATGGAAAGCAGGATGAAAGACATTGACACACGATGCACCAGGTGCCTATCAATCCCAAAACTTACCTACTTTCTGAGATGCTCCCCAGCCTTCAGCAGTCCAAAGCTCAAGGAATGACTCTCTCCTTAAGACCATGCTAGAGAGTGTATTGAATCTTTCCCTTGAAGATGGACAGTGGTTGCAAGCCTCACTTCCGGTCAGGCTTGGAGGGCTAGGAGTACGCAGATCCTCCCAAATTGCTCTACCAGCTTTCCTATCCTCTTCCATAGCATCAAACGAGTTGATAAGACAAATTCTTCCTGATACCCTCTGTGACTCAGCAGGAATAGAAGACCCTAGCTATGCCAGTGCCATCACTGAATGGGAGACTCTTGCTGCTCCAGCACCAAACCCTAGTGCAGCACTGGCTCACAAACAGTCAAGCTGGGATGGCCCGATCGCTGAAAAGGTGCTTGCCAACATGCTCAGGGCTGCAACATCAGACAGGGAGATTGCCCGTCTCCAGGCTGTGAGCACACATCACTCCGGGAACTTCCTCCAAACAGTTCCCATATCGGCAATGGGAACGCGACTCGACCCTAAGACCCTCCGTATTGCAGTGGCTCTGCGCCTTGCTGCCCCAATTCACACAGGATATATGTGTATTTGCGGCGAAGCGCAAGCAGACCAATACGGTCTATATGGTCTTAACTGTTCCAAAACCAAGGGCTGGCATGCAAGACACAATGAGGTCAATGACATCATTAAGAGAACCCTTGCTACAGCTGGATGCCCAGCCGAGAGGGAGCCCCGATCACTAGCAGGTAACAATACCCACAACCCAGCAAACCGCCCCGACGGGATCACCATCTGTCCTTGGAAGAATGGCAAGCTTTTAGCCTGGGACTATACCTGGGAAATATCCCTTTGTCTTCTGCATACCTCACTATCCACACAAAAATAACTAAAATAACGATCAATATCTGATAAATGTAAAAACACAAAGACACAGTAGAAACAGGTCAATATTTGCACAGCATTTCGATCGCGTGTGAGCGAAAAGTTGTGCAAGACTGTTTTTACTCCATCTGATAAATATTCAAGAGCAGACTGTAAATTATTATTATGATTATTATCATTATATTCCAAAAAAGTGCTCAACCTCTATGGCTCGTACTCTAAATATATCATCAATAATAATAATAATAATAATAATAATAATAATAATAATAATATTTCCCTTCCTCACGTTATCTGAAGATGTAAAGGACTGAGTATTTCAAGATATCAACTGCCATATTTACGAGTTCCCATACCAATTGTACTGAATCAAATACCTTTACAATGAATAGGCAAATACCGCAGCATCATATTTTCTGTTCTGAGTTAGAGATCCGTAGCCTTTTGTGAAGTCTTCAGCTCATTGTGTTTGTGATTACAATGCATGAACAAGTGGAGGAGTTACGTCTGTGATTGATAGCTTAACCGTGTGTCAGTGGATTCTTGTATGCTGTTGAGGGTGGGAGGGGAGGTAGTGCAAGATGAAGATGAGGGAGGAGGAGGAGGAAAAGAAGACGACGGTAGAGGAGGAAAAAGAGGAGAAGAATAATACAAAGAAGAAGATGAAGTAGGAGGATAAAATAAAAAATAACTTTCTTTGTATTACTGAATGTAACAGGATTTGATGCAATAACTTTGAACAACTCTTGTGCTCCGGGGTATGGGGAGTGACCGTCTAGCTTTGGCTAGGCGCCCATACTTATTACTACCGTCCTGCCAAGTGAGTGTAAAACGAAAGCCTGTAACTGTTTTACATGATGGTAGGATTGCTGGTGTCCTTTTTTCTGTCTCATAAACAGGCAAGATTTCAGGTACGTCTTGCTACTTCTGCTTACACTTAGGTCACGCTACACATACATGTACAAGCATATATATATATACACACCCCTCTGGGTTTTCTTCTATTTTCTTACTAGTTCTTGTTCTTGTTTATTTCCTCTTACATCCATGGGGAAGTGGAACAGAATTCTTCCTCCGTAAGCCATGCGTGTTGCAAGAGGCGACTAAAATGCCGGGAGCAAGGGGCTAGTAACCCCTCCTGTATATATTACTAAATTTAAATGGCGAAACTTTCGTTTTTGCTTTTGGGCCACCCTGCCTCGGTGGGATACGGCCGGTGTGTTGAAATATATATATATATATATATATATATATATATATATATATATATATATATATATATATATATATATATTAGAGTCCATCCCTGGTACAAAACAAGGAGTCCCTTAGCCTCGGAGAATAAGTGAAGTCTAGAGGTCCTTCCTAGAAGCAATATGAGCACTAGTCTTCTTCTACCACCCCATATACACATTTATTTATTTTAGATCAGGGATCATTAATTTTAAAAACACAAACATGAATACATTAGTACAATATATCAAATCTTATGAATCTCCCCCAGTTCCTCTGAAGCTGGACGTGAGCCCAGAATGCAGCAAGCATTTCCCCTCTGGATAGCAACGCTGAGGCGCTAGAATGTATATGTATGTCGTGCCAAATAGGCAAAACCGGTTAATTAGCAAGAACTCATTTAAAATTAAGTCCTTTCTAAAAAAATTCTCTTGTATGTTTATATTTTTTCATTTATGTTAATGTAAAAATTAATAATTTTGAACTAAAAGAACCTTATAATACTTACCTAACCTTGGTCCAATACCTTGGCGTCCAGCTAACGGTAGACGTTTTGATCCAAGGCAGCCAGCCTTCAGGCAGGTGATTTTCAGTTTTTCATCTCATCCCCTCATGCATCGACCGACGAGAGATTTTTACAATGTTTAGAATTCGCAGAACAGACGAAATATTCACAAACACTAACCTCATGTCAAAGGAGACTCGCATCTCCGAACCTTGGGACAAGGTACGCAGTGCTCTACTCACGGTAGAGCAGAGTACAGCACTGCGTACCTCGTAACAAGGTTCCTAGGTTCGAGTCTTCTTCGACCTGAGAATAGTGTTTGTGAATATTTCTCCTGTTCTGCGAATTCTAAATATCCAACCTCTCTAAATGACCAAACAACCTCAACAATCCCTCCCCAGCCTTCTGATAATTCTTACAGCACCAAACTACGAATTCTCTGCATGATATTAACATTGCACAGTGTGTGTGTGTGTGTGTGTGTGTGTGTGTGTGTGTGTGTGTGTGTGTGTGTGTGTGTGTGTGTGTGTGTGTGTGTGTTTCCCAGGAATTTTTCCTATTTTCTGCTGCTGAAACAGAAATTTCTATGTGGGTAGCTTAATACTGACAATAATAGTGCAGTATTAGATAATTAATACTAATGATACTAACAATAATAATAATACTAATACTAATAATAATAATATCGACGAACATGAAGGAGTAATTGTAATAAGTGATATTAATTATGATAATAATAATCATGATAATTGTGATTAGTTAAAATTATATTGATGGTAATTATTTAGGAAAGATATTCAGGCAGAATTACCTCCTCACTCTAGGTGAAGATTAGCGAAGAGGAGAGGCAATAATCGCCATAGTTATCGCTGGAAATCCCTACAAATCTCCGGCGATTTAGTCTCCTCGTAATTGCCCAGAAGCTCGGCTGTGTTCCTAAATGGTTAGAGTAAAACTGGAACTTTATGAAAGAACTTAAAATGGGTTATTTTGGGTGCAAGGGGATAATGGTTCTTATGTATGGTGGAACATAAGGTGAATAATGCCTTGATCGGGAAGTGCCGTCGTGCGTGCATTTGTGAACGAATTCGTTAGCCTTAACTGCATAAAAAACTAGTATGAGAATTAAAAAAGAATTAGTTTATTAAGAGTGAGCGTCTAACTTCAAGTATAAATAAAAATATTGGAATTATTCTCTGAGGCAAGTTGGCTAATGTGGTTTGAAGCCAATCGACTACATGAGGATCATTTAGACTGCTTGTAACGCGTTCAATACCAGTCAAGAATACTTTAATATCTAAAGTAGAGATTAAAGTAAGCTCTCAGTGTATATAATGAGGGATATACATCTCTCAGTGTATATAATGAGGGACATACACCTTTCAGTGTATATAATGAGGGTCATACATTTCTCAGTGTATATAATTTTGTGTTCTCTTAGTGCTACGTAACTCAAAATGTTGAGATTCCTTACTGAAATATTTCATTATTTTAACTGTTGAGCAATGTAAAAAAAAGTTTGTTAATAATAATAACAACAATACTAATACTACTACTACTACTACTACTACTACTACTACTACTACTACTACTACTACTACTAATAATATAATAATAATAATAATAATAATAATAATAATAATAATAATAATTTATTATTATTATTATTATTATTATTATTATTATTATTATTATTATTATTATTATATTATTATTATTATTATTGCTGTTTTAATTTTTATTATCATAGGGAAGCGCATAATCCGAAGGGAAATAAAGTTGATCAAGATTGATCTGAACTAGAGGAGGGAAGTTTCAGTTCCTTTAATCAAGAGTTCTTTTATCAGTATCCAGAGATATCCCAGGATGCCATCCATTACAGCATATTAGCACCCAGCTAATAAGATTGAGCAGGGTGGCATTCTGGGGAAGGGGTGTTAGCATTCCCTAGATAGTACCTAGATGTTAGTCGACTGTTGTGGGTGTTACCCTAGGGAGCTGTTAGTAGTCCTTAGATAGTAACTGGGTGTTAGTAGACTGCTGCAGGTGGCACCCTGGGGGCTGGTGGTAGTATACCTGAGATAGTAACTGGGTGTTAGTTAATTACCCTGGGTGGCACCCTGGGGGCTGGTGGTAGTCTATCTCAGATAGTACTTGGGATCAGGGGGGAGACATTTGTTTTTATACTCACACTGACATTAGAAAAACCACCTTGTCCTCTTTTGTTTCCTTTGGAATATTTTTATGCCAGAGAGAGGCAGACAGTTTCCTAACTCCCATCACGAGACGGTCTCCTAACTCCCGTCACAGGACAGTCTCCTAACTCCCGTCACGATACAGTCTCCTAACTCCCGTCTCGATACAGTCTCCTAACTCCCGTCACGGGACAGTCTCCTAACTCCCGTCTCGATACAGTCTCCTAACTCCCGTCACGGGACAGTCTCCTAACTCCCGTCTCGATACAGTCTCCTAACTCCCCTCACGATACAGTTTCCTAACTCCCATCACGAGACGGTCTCCTAACTCCCGTCACAGGACAGTCTCCTAACTCCCGTCACGATACAGTCTCCTAACTCCCCTCACGATACAGTCTCCTAACTCCCCTCACGATACAGTCTCCTAACTCCCGTCTCGATACAGTCTCCTAACTCCCGTCACGGGACAGTCTCCTAACTCCCGTCACGAGACAGTCTCCAGCATGTGTGGACATTGTCATTATTCATGTGTCGGTGAGTTTTTGACTTCATCTTTTGAGGACACCGTCATATTTTGTGGTATTTTAGCGCTTAAACACAGCATACTACATGCTAAGTCTGCCCGAAATGCTCATGCATGTTAATGTCTTTCTTTGTACTTGACACTATTTTATTGCATGTAAATTACACTTAGTACACTACACGAAGGAATAAAATTTTGATTTTCTGTGTACTACACAAAAGAAATAAAATTCTGATTTTATTTGATTTGATTTGAATTCCACCGAGGGACTAAACAGATGCTTTTCTGGTGTCTCCAATATTACGAGTCCATTGTGTCTAGACCTGGAAGATTATCTGTATAAACTGGGTACGAATCCATAAGTGGACTCCTTATTTATGCTGGGAAGCTTACTTATGTATTTAATATTATTTAAGTTTGGGAATTTAGGGACGTATTCTTACCTTGTGTGTGATGAGAAACATTGAGATATTCTTACCTTGTGTGTGTGATATGAAACATTGAGATATTCTTACCTTGTGTTTGTGACGAGAAGCACTGAAATATTCTTACCTTGTGTGTGTGAAGAGACGCACTGAAATATTCTTACCTTGTGTGTGTGACGAGAAGCACTGAAATATTCTTACCTTGCGTGTGTGATGTAAAACAGACATTGTTACCTTGTGTGTGTGATGAGAAACACTGAAATATTCTTATACCCCTTGTGTGTGTGATGAGAAACACTGAAATATTCTTATACCCCTTGTGTGTGTGATGAGAAACACTGAAATATTCTTATACCCCTTGTGTGTGTGATGAGAAACACTGAAATATTCTCATACCCCTTGTGTGTGTGATGAGAAACACTGGGATATTCTAACTAGTGTGTGTGTGATGAGAAACATTTGGATATTCTAACTTGTGTGTGTGATGTAAAATACAGATATTCTTACCTTGTGTATGTGATGATAAATATTGGGATATTCTTACCTTGTGTATGTGATGAGAAACATTGGGATATTCTTACCTTGTGTATGTGATGAGAAACATTGAGCTATTCTTACAATGTGTATGTGATGAGAAACATTGAGATATTCTTACCTTGTGTATGTGATGAGAAACATTGTTGTGTAAAGGGGTCTGTATTGTTGAGATTCACTCGTGACGCGTGTGGTAAAAATTAAATACATTATCCCTTTACTGAACATTATACACACTTAGACAAAAGTAATTCCAGAGTCTCTTTCTATACATTTAGATTTGTTTTTTCTTTACAGAAACTGGAAAACTTCTGATATTTTATTCTTCTGATATTTTATTCATGATCTTGTGCTTACCAGCAGTGAGCTGCTGGGAGAATAACAGTGGTTACTGGAATGTTACAGGACGGAGTGTAGGACAGAGGCCCGGGAAGGGTTCCAGAGAGAAATTCAGTAGGGACGAAGCATGGGCTCACAGAGGGACCCAAACAGGGGTCCACAGAGGGAACCAGACAGGGGTCCACATAGGGATCCCAGAAATGGGCCCATATAGAGACCCCAGAAATGTGCCCATATAAGGTCCCCAGACAGGGGCCCACATAGAGACCCCAGAAATGTGCCCATATAAGGTCCCCAGACAGGGGCCCACATAGAGACCCCGGAAATGGGCCCACATTGGAATCCCAGAGAGGGTCCCACATAGGGACCCCAGAAATGGACCAACATAGGGACCTCAGACGGCCCTACATAGAGACCCAAGAAATGGGTCCACATGGGGACCCAAGGCAGGGGGCCCCACATATTAACCCTAGACAGGGGCCCACATGCGAACCCCAGACAAAGGCTCATATAGGGACACCACACAGGGTCCCACATGGGGGCCCCAGACAAGGGCCCCCAAGCTACACTCGGTGCTCCAGTAACTCATTACTGTTGAAATATTGCATGAAAATCTAGGATATATATATTGTCCACAGATTTACTGCCTTTTTGATAATAAAATATACGATGTTAAATAAAACTCTCGCTGTGTGTGTGTGTGTGTGTGTGTGTGTGTGTGTGTGTGTGTGTGTGTGTGTGTGTGTGTGTGTGTGTGTGTGTGTGTGCGTACTCACCTAATTGTACTCACCTAATTGTGGTTGCAGGGGTCGAGACTCAGCTTCTGGCCCCGTCTCTTCACCGACCGCTACTAGGTCCTCTCTCCCCCTGCTCCATGAGCTTTATCATACCTCGTCTTAAAACTACGTATAGTTCCTGCCTCCACTACATCGCTTGTCAGACTATTCCACTTCCTAACTACTCTATGACTGAAGAAATACTTCCTAACATCCGTTTGACTCATCTGAGTCTTCAACTTCCAATTGTGACCCCTTGTTTCTGTGTCCCATCTCTGGAACATCCTGTCTCTGTCCACCTTGTCTATTCCACGCAGTATTTTGTACGTCGTTATCATGTCTCCCCTGACCCTCCTGTCCTCCAGTGTTGTCAGACCGATTTCCCTTAACCTTTCTTCATAGGACATTTCCCTTAGCTCTAGAACTAGCCTCGTTGCAAACCTTTTCACTTTCTCTAATTTCTTGACGCGTTTGACCAGGTGTGGGTTCCAAACTGGTGCTGCGTACTCCAGTATGGGCCTGACGTATACAGTGTATAAAGTCTTGAACGATTCCTTACTGAGGTACCGGAACGCTATTCTCAGGTTTGCCAAGCGCCCATATGCCGCAGCAGTTATCTGGTTAATGTGTGCTTCTGGCGATGTACTCAGTATTATACTCATTCCTAGGTCTTTCTCCTTGAGTGAGGTTTGCAGCCTTTGGCCACCTAGCCTATACTCTGTCTGCAGTCTTCTTTGCCCTCCTCCGATCTTCATGACTTTGCATTTGGCGGGGTTAAATTCTAGGAGCCAGTTTCTGGACCACACATCCAGCCTGTCCAGGTCTCTTTGTAGACCTGTCTGGTCCGCGTCTGATTTAATTCTCCTCATTAACTTCACGTCATCTGGAAACAGGGACACTTCTGAGTCTATCCCTTCCGTCATGTCGTTCACATATACCAAGAATAGCACTGGTCCCAGGACTGACCCCTGTGGGACCCCGCTCGTCACTGGCGCCCACTGTGATACCTCATCACGGACCATGACTCGCTGTTGCCTCCCTGTTAGGTATTCTCTGATCCATTGCAGTGCCCTTCCTGTTATACGTGCCTGTTCCTCTAGTTTCTGTACTAATCTCTTGTGAGGAACTGTGTCGAAGGCCTTCTTGCAGTCCAAGAAAATGCAATCAACCCACCCCTCCCTCTCATTTCTTACTTCAGTTACCTTGTCGTAAAACTCTAGTAGGTTTGTGACACGGGATTTACCTTCCATGAATCCGTGCTGGCTGTCGTTTATAATCTTGTTCCGCTCCAGGTGCTCCACCACTCTCCTCCTGATAATCTTTTCCAAGACTTTGCATACTCTACATGTCAATGACACTGGTCTATAATTTAGTGCTTCATTTCTGTTTCCCTTCTTAAAGATGGGGACTACATTTGCCTTCTTCCATACTTCAGGTAGTTGCCCAGTTTCAAGGGAAGTGTTGAAGATTTTGGTTAGTGGCACACGTAGTGTCCCTGCTCCCTCTCTAAGGACCCACGGAGAGATGTTGTCCGGTCCCACCGCCTTTGAGGTATCAAGGTCACTTAGGAGCTTCTCCACCTCCTCCTCAGTTGTGTGTAATTCATCCAACACTTGTTCGTATATCCCTTGTTGCTGTACGCCACTGTTTTGTCTTCCCGTTGTCCCGTCAGGCTCCACTGTAAATACTTCCTGAAATCTCATGTTGAGCTCCTCACATACCTCCTGGTCGTTTCTTGTGAGCTCCCCACCTTCTTTCCTTAGCCTGATTACCTTGTCCTTGACTGTTGTCTTCCTCCTGATGTGGCTGTAGAGTAGTTTCGGGTCAGACTTGACTTTCGATGTGTGTGTGTGTGTGTGTGTGTGTGTACTCACCTAATTCACCTAATTGTGGTTGCAGGGGTCGAGACTCAGCTCCTGGCCCCGCCTCTTCACTGATCGCTACTGGATCCTCTCTCTCTCTGCTTCCTGAGCTTTGTCATACCTCTTCTTAAAAATATGTATGGTTCCTGCCTCCACTACTTCACTTGCTAGGCTATTCTACTTGCTGACAACTCTATGACTGAAGAAATACTTCCTAACGTCCCTGTGACTCGTCTGAGTCTTCAGCTTCCAGTTGTGACCCCTTGTCCCTGTGTCCCCTCTCTGGAACATCCTATATCTGTCCACCTTGTCTATTCCCCGCAGTATCTTGTATGTCGTTATCATGTCTCCCCTGACCCTTCTGTCCTCCAGTGTCGTCAGTCCGATTTCCCTTAACCTTTCCTCGTACGACATTCCCTTGAGCTCTGGGACTAGCCTTGTTGCAAACCTTTGTACTTTCTCTAACTTCTTGACGTGCTTGACCAGGTGTGGGTTCCAGACTGGTGCTGCATACTCCAGTATGGGCCTAACGTACACAGTGTACAATGTCTTGAACGATTCCTTATTAAGGTATCGGAACGCTATTCTCAGGTTTGCCAGGCGCCCGTATGCTGCAGCGGTTATTTGGTTGATGTGTGCCTCCGGTGATGTGCTCGGTGTTATGGTCACCCCAAGGTCTTTCTCCCTGAGTGAGGTCTGTAGTCTTTGTCCACCTAGCCTATACTCTGTCTGCGGTCTTCTTTGCCCCTCCCCAGTCTTCATGACTTTGCATTTGGCTGGATTGAATTCGAGAAGCCAGTTACTGGACCACATGTCCAGCCTCTCCAGGTCTCTTTGCAGTCCTGCCTCATCCTCGTCCGATTTAATTCTTCTCATCAACTTCACGTCATCTGCGAACAGGGACACTTCAGAGTCTATTCCTTCCATCATGTCGTTCACATATATCAAAAATAGCACTGGTCCTAGAACTGACCCCTGTGGGACCCCGCTCGTAACAGGCGCCCACTGTGATACCTCTTCACGTACGTGACTCGTTGCTGCCTCCCTGTCAGGTATTCCCTTATCCATTGCAGTGCCCTTCCTTTTACGTGTGCCTGATCCTCCAGCTTCTGCACTAATCTCTTGTGGGGAACTGTGTCAAAGGCCTTCCTGCAGTCTAGGAAAACGCAATCTACCCAACCCTCTCTCTCGTGTCTTACTTCTGTTACCTTGTCATAAAACTCCAGGAGGTTTGTGATACAAGATTTGCCTTCCATGAACCCATGCTGGTTTTCATTTATAATCTTGTTCCTTTCCAGGTGTTCGACCACTCTCCTCCTGATAATCTTCTCCATGACTTTGCACACAATACATGTCAGAGACACAGGTCTGTAGTTTAGTGCCTCGTTTCTGTTTCCTTTCTTAAATATGGGGACTACATTAGCTGTCTTCCATTTCTCAGATAGTTGCCCAGTTTCAAGGGATGTGTTGAAGATTGTGGTTAGAGGCACACACAGCATCTCTGCTCCTTCTCTAAGGACCCATGGGGAGATGTTGTCCGGTCCCATCGCCTTTGAGGTGTCAAGGTCACTTAAGAGCTTCTTCACCTCCTCCTCAGTTGTTCGTATGTCATCCAACACTTGTTGGTATATTCCCTCTTGATGTTCCCTTCTGTGCTGTCTTCCCACAGCCCTTCCTGTCTCTACTGTAAAAACTTCCTTAAATCTCCTGTTAAGCTCCTCACATACCTCCTGATCATTTCTTGTGAGTTCTCCACCTTCTGTCCTTAATCTGATCACCTGGTCTTTGACTGTTGTCTTCCTCCTGATGTGGCTATACAACAGTTTCGGGTCAGTCTTGATTCTCGATGCTATGTCATTTTCATACTGTCGCTGGGCCTCCCTCCTTACCTGTGCGTACTCATTCCTGGCTCTGCGACTGATCTCCCTATTTTCGTGTGTTCTCTGCCTTCTGTACTTTTTCCATTCTCTATTGCACTTTGTTTTTCCCTCCTTACACCGTCGGGTGAACCAGGGGCTTGTTCTGGTCTTCCCGTTGTTACTGTTGCCCTTGGGAATGAACCTTTCCACTGCCTCCTTGCATTTTGTTGCTACATATTCCATCATTTCATTTACTGGCTTTCCTGCCAGTTCTCTGTCCCATTGGACCTCCCGCAGGAAGTTCTTCAACCCTATGTAGTCCCCTCTTTTATAGTCAGGCTTTTCCCATTCTACTCCTGTTATTCTCTCCACTTGCAGCTCTACTATGTATTCAAAGCACAGAACCACGTGGTCGCTATCTCCTAGGGGACTCTCATACTTGATGTCCTCAATGTCTGAGCTGCCCAGGGTGAACACAAGGTCCAATCTTGCTGGTTCATCCTCCCCTCTCACTCTGGTAGTGTCCTTAACATGTTGGTGCATGAGGTTTTCCAGCACCACGTCCAACATCCTGGCTCTCCATGTTTCGGGACCCCCATGTGGCTCCAGGTTTTCCCAGTCAATCTCCCTGTGGTTGAAATCCCCCATAACCAGCAACTTTGCTCTGCTGGAGTGAGCTCTTCTTGCCACCTCAGCAAGTGTGTCCACCATTGCTCTGTTGCTCTCTTCATATTCCTCTCTTGGCCTCCTGCAGTTCTGTGGTGGATTATACATCACTGCAATGACCACTTTGTGTTCCCCAGACTGAAGTGTACCTGCTATGTAGTCTCTTTCTCCCGTCTCATCTATTCCTTCCATTTTCTCGAATTTCCATCTGTTTTTTACGAGCAGAGCAACCCCACCTCCCCCCCTGCCCCTTCTATCTTTCCTCATGATCTGGTATCCTGGTGGGAAGATTGCATCTGTTATTGTCTCCATGAGTTTTGTTTCTGTAACTGCTATGATGTCTTGGGACTTCTCATTGATTCTTTCTTGCCATTCCTCATGTTTATTCGTTAATCCATCTGCATTTGTGTACCAAACCTTCAACTTCTGTTCTAATACTGTAACTGTGGTGCGGGGGGTGGAAACAGAGGGATCGGTGTGTGATGGTTGGTTTGGATTGTTCAGTTGCCTTGGGGGTGTCG
>NC_091378.1:9624931-9662431 GCF_038502225.1 Cherax quadricarinatus
TTCTGAGTCTAACCCTTCCGTCATGTCGTTCACATATACCAAAAATAGCACTGGTCCTAGGACCGACCCCTGTGGGACCCCGCTCGTCACAGGTGCCCACTGTGATACATCATTACGTACCATGACTCGTTGTTGCCTCCCTGTCAGGTATTCTCTGATCCATTGCAGTGCCCTTCCTGTTATATGCGCCTGATGCTCTAGCTTCTGCACTAATCTCTTGTGAGGAACTGTGTCAAAGGCCTTCTTGCAGTCCAAGAAGATGCAATCAACCCACCCCTCTCTCTCTTGTCTTACTTCTGTTATTTTATCATAAAACTCCAGAAGGTTTGTGACACAGGATTTGCCTTCCGTGAATCCGTGCTAGTTGGCATTTATACTCCTGTTCCGTTCCAGGTGCTCCACCACTCTCCTCCTGATAATCTTCTCCATAATTTTGCATACTATACACGTCAATGACACAGGTCTATAGTTTAGTGCCTCTTTTCTGTCTCCTTTTTTGAAAATGGGAACTACATTTGCCGTCTTCCATACCTCAGGTAGTTGCCCAGTTTCCAGGGATGTGTTGAAGATTGTGGTAAGTGGTATGCACAACATATCTGCTCCCTCTCTAAGGACCCATGGAGAGATGTTGTCCGGTCCCATTGCCTTTGAGGTATCGATGTCCCTTAGCAGTTTCGTCACCTCCTCCTCATCTGTATGTATGTCGTCCAACACTTGTTGGTGTATTCCTTGTTGGTGTCCCCATCTGGTCTGTCCCCCCAGAGTCCTTCCTGTCTCTACTGTAAATACTTCCTTAAATCTCGTGTTGAGCTCCTCACATACCTCTTGATCGTTTCTTGTGAGTTCTCCACCTTCTTTCCTCAGCCTTATCACCTGGTCCTTGACTGTTGTCTTCCTCCTAATGTGGCTATACAGCAGTTTCGGGTCAGATTTGACTTTCGATGCTATGTCGTTTTCATACTGTCGCTGGGCCTCCCTCCTTATCTGCGCATACTCGTTTCTGGCTCTTCTACTAATCTCCTTGTTTTCCTGGGTCCTATGCCTCCTGTACCTTTTCCATTCTCTGTTGCACTTAGTTTTTGCCTCCCTACACCTTCGGGTAAACCAAGGACTCGTTTTGGTCTTCCTATTATTTCTGTTTCCCTTGGGAACAAAACTTTCCTCTGCCTCCTTGCACTTTGTTGCCACATATTCCATCATCTCGTTTACTGATTTTCCTACCATTTCTCTGTCCCACTGAATCTCCTGCAGGAAGTTTCTCATACCTGTGTAGTCCCCCCTTTTATAGTTTGGCCTGTCCCCTTCAGTTCCTGTTACCTTCTCCACTTGTAACTCTACTATATAGTCAAAACTCAGAACCACATAATCGCTAGCTCCAAGGGGCCTCTCGTAAGTGATGTCCTCGATGTCTGAACTGCTCAGGGTGAACACAAGATCCAGTCTTGCTGGCTCATCCTCCCCTCTCTCTCTGGTTGTGTCCCTGACATGTTGATGCATGAGGTTTTCAAGTACCACATCCATCATCTTGGCTCTCCATGTTTCGGGACCCCCATGTGGCTCCAGGTTTTCCCAGTCGATCTCCCTGTGGTTGAAATCGCCCATTACCAGTAACTTTGCTCTGCTGGAGTGAGCTCTTCTTGCCACCTCAGCCAGTGTGTCCACCATCACCCTGTTGTTTTCTTCGTACTCCTCTCTTGGCCTCCTGCAGTTCTGTGGTGGGTTATACATCACTCCAATGACTACTTTATGTTCTCCGGACTGAATTGTACCTACAATGTAGTCTCTTTCTCCAATCATGTCCATGCCTTCCATTTCCTCAAATCCCCATTGGTGTTTTATGAGCAGTGCAACCCCTCCTCCCCCTCTACTCCTTCTATCTTTCCTCAGGATCTGATATCCTGTTGGGAAGATTGTGTCTGTTATTGTCTCAGCGAGTTTTGTTTCTGTGACTGCTATGATGTCTGGGGATTTTTCACTGATTCTTTCATTCCACTCCTCATGTTTATTCGTTATTCCATCCGCGTTTGTGTACCAAACCTTTAGTTTCTTTTCTATCATTGTGGTCATGCAAGTATATTGGGGTTGGGGGAGCGAGAGCCTTGGTGGGGGCCTATATATTATATGGGGGCCTATATGTGTGTGTGTGTGTGTGTGTGTGTGTATGCACACCCGTGTTTGTGTATGTGTATTCATAACTTACCTATAATTGTTTCAGTGAGTTTATATAAGTTGAGCTACAACCCTTGGCCCTTGAATACTCCTCCATCTGACATAAATCAGTTGTATCATAATAATTTCTGACCCCCCGTGTGTACGCTGCTCCTCAGCGTCATTCCTCAGCTCATACAACATTTTACACGACTATGTCGAAATATTATTTGATCAAACCATACCACGGGCGGGATTTGAACCCGCGGTCAGAGAGTCTCAAAACTCCAGACCGCGAGTTCAAATTCCTCCCGTGGTATGGTTTGTTTGCAATCGTGTCATTACGATTGCGTTAGTCATATTATTTGATATATTTATATCTCGTTATGGTGTGTGATTTCCAGCTAGATTCATTTAGTTTTAGTTAACATGACTCACGAAATCGTAATGACACGATTGCAAACAAACCATACCCCGGTCGGGATTGAACCCGCGGTCAGAGAGTCTCAAAATTCCAGACCGTCGCGTTAGCCACTAGACCAGCTAGCCACAATAAGATTCGTCAAACTAGGTATATTTCTACACCATAGTTGGACGAATCTTATTGTGGCTAGCTTGTCCAGTGGCTAACGCGACGGTCTGGAGTTTTGAGACTCTCTGACCGCGGTTTCAATCCCGGCCGGGGTATGGTTTGGTTAGTTTTAGTTAATCAATGTGGCAATAATGTCCTCTGTGCTCTGGGGTACTTATTATACATAATTAACCCGCACATAGGACAATGAATGACAACGTTTCTGTGTGACTAATTAATTATCCAAGTCGGACCGAAACATCGTCATAAGTTCCACTCACCTATGTGTGTTTTTTTTTTTTTATATTGTTCCAGTCACGGTGCTGTGCCTTTTGTTCAGTATTTATCATGTGATTTACTGCCACACAACACTTGAGGGAAAGAGAGCGTTATATTCGATCTTAGTAAGAGGAGTTTATGTACACTTTATGTACACTTTCTTTGATGAGGACTTTAACTTTCTTTTTGAAATACAGTGTGTTAGAGGGACTTTCCCTTGGCTTTCTCTCAAGCCTTGTAACAGAACTTTCTCCATTGAATTACAACTTTTCGTCTCTCAACCTGAGTACTCTTTCCTGGCTTCTCGAGTTATCCTTGTTCTTACTTTCACCCAATCCTAAACTTTCTAAATTTTGTCAAACTTTCCGTTTCCTAATCATCTATCAGTTTTGTAACGCTCGATCATTTTCCCGACTTTCTAACTCTTTCAACTTTCTAACCTTTTCTAACCTCATAATTAGTATTTATAGATTTCTAGATTTTTCAGTTTTTTTTTTATCTTCATAAACTTATCTTCTTTTATTTCTAATCAACTTTCAGGTTTCTGATTTTTTTTACTATTTTATATTATTGTCTTTCGCAGGTGAGTTCGTCGTGTGGGCGGTCACCGGAACACCTTTTACACGAAATAAAAGGTAACGTAATGAAAGGTAACGTAATAAAAGGTAACGTAATAAAAGGTAACGTAATAAAAGGTAACGTAATGAAAGATAACGTAATAAAAGGTAACGTAATGAAAGATAACGTAATAAAAGGTAACGTAATAAAAGGTAACGTAATGAAAGGTAACGTAATAAAAGGTAACGTAATGAAAGGTAACGTAATAAAAGGTAACGTAATGAAAGGTAACGTAATAAAAGGTAACGTAATGAAAGGTAACGTGGTAAAAGGTAATGTAATAAAAGGCAATGTAACAAAAGGTAACGTAATAAAAGGTAACGTAATAAAAGGTGACGTAGTAAAAGGTAACATAATAAAAGGTAACATGGTAAAAGGTAACGTAATAAAAGGTAATGTAATAAAAGGTAACGTAATAAAGGGTAACGTAATAAAAGGTAACGTAATGAAAGGTGACGTAGTAAAAGGTAACGTAATAAAAGGTAACGTGGTAAAACGTAACGTAATAAAAGGTAACGTAATAAAAGGTAACGTAATAAAAGGTAACGTAATAAAAGGTAACGTGGTAAAAGGTAACGTAATAAAAGGTAACGTAATAAAAGGTAACGTAATGAAAGGTAACGTAATAAAAGGTAACGTAATAAAAGGTAACGTATTAAAAGTTAACGTAATAAAAGGTAACGTAATAAAAGGTAACGTAGTAAAGTAAAAGGACACAAGTGCAACTAATGTGACATTTTATTGTTGCAACGTTTCGCTCTCCAGTCTGTAATGGCTTGATAAAGCTCCTGGCGAGCGAAACGTTGCCACAATAAAATGTCACATTAGTTGCACTTGTGTCCTTTTACTTTACATATTGTCGGTAATTCTACCAACTTTATTACAGGTAACGTAGTAAAATGTAACGTAGTAAAAGGTAATGTAATAAAAGGTAACGTGGTGGTAAAAGGTAACGTAATAAAAGGTAACGTAATAAAAGGTAACGTAGTAAAAGGTAACGTAATAAAAGGTAATGTAATAAAAGGTAATGTAATAAAAGGTAACGTAATAAAAGGTAACGAGTGAGGGAAAAGTTGAATAGACAGGAGTAGCAAGGGAGTATATGGTGACGATAGTTTGATTGTCAGTCTGCTTGTTAAGGTCGGGTCAGTGTCTAGCTCCCGCTATCCCCGCCCCCTTTCTCCACCCAGGATGGTGACGTGTGGGGCTCTGACCAAATGGTAATCATTTGACTCACAGCTCCCAACACAACTGTAAGTAAAAGCCTCTGCTCCTGTTTTTAATGGATATAATTCTAAGACGTAGTTCATTCTGCCTTGATTTCCAGGTTTTGCATTTCAATCTTCACCAGTCTTTTAAATGCTGTACTTATCATGGAGGGTGATTTCTTAAGCAGTTTGTAACTTTTGTCTCTTTCTAGTTTGGAATGTCAGCTTGGGTCATCTGGCAACCAAAGAAAAAGTGTTGTAGGAGACGAACTTCACATGAGTTCTGGGACGTCACTTTTTTTCTACATACCTGATAAGTGTAGCCAACCCCAGGCAACTACCCCTCATCTTTGCAGTGGTGAAAGACCTGCGTTCCTATCATCTTGACGGATTATTCAAGGCTAGAGACTGTGACGAACTAGTCGTTGGGTTGTCACTCAACAGTTGTGACCCCCCCACATCAGCAACGGCTACCATTTCTACCATACGCGGTGTCAACATCAACCACATACCACAGTCTAACTGTACATATTAGCGTTGAATTCAGATATCATTTTTTTATATTTCATTTTTCATTTTTCTTTCAAGTAGGATAAAAGTTCATATTTAAATGTTTTATATTTTCAATTCTAACAATAAAGTGTTTATATTAGGTTATTGTTCTTTTTTCTATTCATTAATTTTTCTAAGGAGGAGCCAGCCTTGTTAAGACCAACTGAAGATCTTGCAGGGCTGAGTAAGCCTTCACATAACGTAATAAAAGGTTACGTATGAATGCCTGTATTCAGGTAAATGGGGAAGTCAAGGTACTCCTGACACATCTTGTTGTAACATTGTCAGACTTACCAAGTGCGGAAACTCACTACAAATACTGGAATAAGATGGATTCCAGTGGAGGACTGCAGAAAATGTGCAACACACGCGATGCTGAGCAAGTTTTAGTTATGAAAGCGTCTCGCTGTGTTCCAGCTTTATTTGTTAATTTCGCTCTGTTCCAGCTTTATCTGTTAATTTCGCTCTGTTCCAGCTTTGCTAGTTAATTTCGTCCTGCTCCAGCTTTACTGGCTAATTTTTCTGTTCCAGCTTTATCGATTAAGAGTAGCGACTCTTAGTGTGAAATAATCTAAGCTTCTTATACAATTAGGACAGCGATTCGCCGCTTTACAGCTTTATCAGTTAATAGCAATCCCTTGATAAAGCTCTACAGAGTGAAACGTTGTATTTTTATATGCTCTCATGCAACGAGTCTTTTTCTTAGAGGAGCTGATGTACTCTATAAGCTCCTTACTTTAATCTTGAACAAGTCATTAGTAATGGGTGTGAAGCTCTAGATGACTGCAAGATGGCAAACATATCAAAATTCAGAAAAGTCTTATCAGGATACACAAGTGTTTCCTGACGCGGGTCTTAGTCATACGATGACCTGTAGTTGGAGCTTTTTGGTCATCTGACCGAGGCCTCCCACTGGCTTACCGGCCCACCCCTTTAAAAATTAAGGTTATAATTATAACCATGTAAGACTGAGCAGCAGTGTCGCGAACTAGTTTAGGGCGCAAATTGCTTGATACGATCACAAAGAAAAAAATGTTGAGCATTTAGAAAATACCAGATTAATCAGAGCACCAGCAAGGATCCTGAAACATAACGTCGTTACTAACTTCTCAGAGACAGAGGGTAGATTAACAGAGGTAAGGGGAGAAAGAAATGGTGAAAGTGAATATTCCTGCACCATGAGATTCTTAGTACTGGGGACAGGCTTTTGATCCATTTACAGAAAAACTGTGTAGCCTTTACTAGCTTAGGAATTCCACAGAATATTATAATAAAATCATAATAGACTATAAATCATAATAATAGACTGCAAATCATAATGATAGACTGTACATCACAATAATAGACAATAATAACAATAATATCTTCTACATGTACGTGTACAAGGTATACAGATCTAGTTGACATCAATGACGTACTGTTATATAGAAAGCAGAGCATTTCGGGCAAATTAGGTCAAATGAAAGAAGCGAGCTGGGTTAGAAAAGAAAAAATTAAAACATGGGCAGGGGAATAACTGAACAGCGGAGAACAATGAATTGCGATAAGGTACAGATGTTTGTAGGTTCGCCGGGTCGAGTCCCGGCCCGGGTGTTCTCCATGCGGTGGCCCTGGTCTTCTCCATGCGGTGACCCGGGTCTTCTCCATGCGGTGACCCGGGTCTTCTCCATGTGGTGACCCGGGTTTTCTCCAGGCAGTGACCCGGATCTTCCGCATTCGATGATCCAGGTCTTCTCCTTGCGGTGACCTGGGTCTTCTCCCAGCGGTGACCCGGCAGGGTATTAGGGATTATGATTCATTATGGGAAGTGTAACTGGCGCAGTTCTACAAGGATCAGTGTTACCCTCTACAGTGCTCCTACTGTATTTAAATCACCTCGTTAACACGAGTTATCTCCCGTGGAAAGAGGATGATTTAAAATACCGACACGATGGTCAAACAGACAAGTGAGGTATAATGAAGGATCTCATTATACCGCATCTGTGTCTCTTTTATGGATGAAGTCAAAAGACTAAGACGTATCATGAGTAAAATGATTCTCTTTATTTTTCACTCTATTTTTGTCTTCGTGTGGATGTTTCCAGTTCATTCACAGGTATCCGTAACATATTAATGTTTCATACACACACACACATACGCACACACACAGATTATGTACATATATATATATATATATATATATATATATATATATATATATATATATATATATATATATATATATATATATATATATATACACAGCTGGCGCCCTCCCACCGTCACGATATCAGAAATGTCACAAGTAGTCGCAGGTTCCCAGGAATCTTCACGACAGAGCCAAAGCTGTCGTCCACGAGGCATCTGCCGGGTGTGCCACGGAATGTGCACTCAATCCCACAACTGGCAACATCCGTGCGCACAATGGATGTCTAGACTCCAGGAGAGCTCCAAATGAGAACAACCAACAGCCTCCCCCAGCAGACAGGGCTGACAGCTACCGTGACTTCACCTCTACAGAGGACCTCAAATCTGCAATCAAATTAACATCCACCAGGACTCTGACACACATCCCCAAAGCAGCTCGCCCTCAAGCTGCTAGCAAATTCACTGACCTTCTGAAGAAAGTCAACGATGCTCCTTCAAACAACAGATCCCGGCACAACTTGCTGCTTTTTGGCAATGCCTGTTTGGCTGTCCCACCAAGGAGGGACAAGTCACTAGCAACACATGTTATTAGGGCAATAAATGCATTCCCAAGGGATGACAACCTCGTCCGTCTCTCCCCTAGGGCGACAAACACCCCCCGGGCAAATGCCAACAACAGGACACCCGACGCCTCAAAAATCAGAGCCCAAATTAGCAAAAAAGTAGAAGAGGGTAACACTATTGGAGCTCTGAGGCTTATAACCAGTGAGGATACCATCGCTCCCAAGGACGCAAGCACGGCGCAAGCTCTGAAGGACGAACATCCACCCAGGGCTCCCAGTACCAACATTGACCTCCCTGACATTGCAGCAGGCGAAGAACATCTAACCTTACAGGATGCTGATGTGTATAAAGCTGCTATGTCATTTCCACAGGGCTCAGCAGGAGGTTTCACCGGTTTAAGGCCTCAACACTTAAAACAAATACTCAATCCAGCACTTGGTGAGGTTTCAGAGAGGCTGCTGTCTGAACTCACCAAATTTTCCAACCTGTGCCTGGCTGGCGGTGTCCCAGAGGCCATCAGACCCCTTTTCTTTGGTGTTTCATTGTGTGCCCTCCGGAAAAAGGATGGCGGAATCAGGCCCATTGCAGGGGGTAACACCCTTCGGCGCCTAGTCGCCAAGGCTGCAGTAAGAAGGGTGAGTCAAGAGGCTGCTGCAATGCTGAAACCAACTCAGCTTGGTTTCGGCGTTCAACAGGGCTGTGAAGCAGCTGCCCACGCAGCACGAGTATATATCAAAAACATGTCCGATGAAAAAGCCTTGGTCAAATTGGACTTTGCCAACGCTTTCAACTCGGTCAGAAGGGATACTGCTCTCCAAGCAATTTATAGAAACTTCCCTTCCCTTTATCCCTTCATAGAATCGTGTTATAGTGTGACTTCCAAACTATTGTTTGGGGAAAATGAAATTGACTCATGTGAGGGCGTGCAACAGGGGGACCCTCTCGCCTCCTTTCTATTCTGTTTGGTCATCAAGGAAGTCACAGAAGCACTCTCCAGCGAGCTCAATATCTGGTTCCTGGATGATGATACCCTAGCGGGCACAACAGAATCTCTCCTAGAGGACATCAGTAAAATTAAAGACATGGGAGAAAGCCTGGGCCTTTCTTTAAACCCCACCAAATGTGAAATAGTTTCTGCCAATCAACAGATGATCCAGAATATCAGCGCCGTTTTACCAGGAGCACGAGCCATTGATCCAGCCAATAGCACTCTCCTTGGTGCTCCTCTTGGGTCCAATGCAATCGATCTGATCCTAGAAGAAAAAGTCTCAGACCTTTGGACGATGGAAAGCAGGATGAAAGACATTGACACACACGATGCCTTCTACCTACTCACCAGGTGCCTGTCAATCCCAAAACATACCTACTTTCTGAGATGCTCCCCAGCCTTCAGCAGTCCAAAACTCAAGGAAAATGACTCCTTAAGACCATGCTAGAGAGTGTATTGAATCTTTCCCTTGAAGATGGACAGTGGTTGCAAGCCTCACTTCCGGTCAGGCTTGGAGGGCTAGGAGTACGCAGATCCTCCCAGATTGCTCTACCAGCTTTCCTATCCTCTTCCATAGCATCAAACGAGTTGATAAGACAAATTCTTCCTGATACCCTCAATGACTCAGCAGGAATAGAAAACCCTAGCTATGCCAGTGCCATCACTGAATGGGAGACTCTTTCATGTTCCAGCGCCTCAGCGTAGCCATCCAGAGGGGAAATGCTTGCTGCATACTTGGCTCGCATCCAGCCTCGGAGGAGCTGGAGGAAATTCATGATCTTTGATACATTGTGCCATTGTATTCATGTTTTTTTTCTGTAAATGTATTCTGTTTATTAACAAATGTTCACATAGAATATAAAATATATAGGGGGTGGTAGAAGAAAATATTCAAACAGCTCCGGGGAGAACCTTGAGTTTTCCCTGAGGTACGTTTATTGTCTTCTCTGAGGATGAGGGTCCCCATTCCAGCTATAGAGGTGGTACTCTGTTGTTTAAATATATATATATTTATATATATATATATATATATATATATATATATATATATATATATATATATATATATATATATATATATATATATATATATATATATATATATATATATATATATATATACATATTTCATTTATGTTAATGTAAAAATTAATAATTTTGTACCGAAAGAACCTTAAAAAACTTACCTGATCTTAATATAACAAACTCAATTTAATTTAGCCTAATCCAACTAAATATATTTTAGATAAGTTTACAGTAATTTAATAATAAACACAATGAAATATATTTTTTTCGCTATGATCAGAATGATTTTTGAGAAATTTTTGCATTCACAAATTTTCGTTAGCCGTATTCGGCAAGAAGAGCATTGCTATTTAAGCCCAAATCGCTAGTTTTACCTATTCGGTATGATAAATTATTAACACATCGGCCGTCTCCCACCAAGGCAGAGTGGCCCGAAAAACAAACACTTTCATCATTCACTCCATAACTGTCTTGAAAGAGGCGCGCTTACACTACAGTTATAAAACTGCAACATTAACGCTCCTCCAGAGTGCCGGCACTCTACTTCCCATCTCCAGGACTCAAGTCCAGCCTGCCGGTTTCCCTGAATCCCTTCATAAATGTTACCTCGCTCAAACTCCAACAGCACATAGTCCTAAAAATCATTTGTCTCCATTCGCTCCTATCTAAAACGCTCACTCATGGTGAAAGTCCAAGCCCCTCGCACACAAAACCTCATTTACACCCTCTCTCCAACCTTTCCTAGGCCGACCCCTACCCCGCCTCAGCCCTCTGGATAATAATCTTGGTAACTCCGCACCACCTCCTAATTTCCAAACTACGAATTGTCTGCATTATATTCACACCACACATTACTCTCAGACATAGCATCTCCACTGCCTTCTCCTTATTGCAACATTCACCACCCATGTTTCACACCCATGTAAGAGCGTTGGTATACTATACTCTCATACATTCCCTTCTTTGTTCTTTGTCTGGACAGACTTCTCAGTACACCACTCACCTTTTTTCCCTCATCAATTCTATGATTCACCTCATCTTTCATTGACCCATCTGCTGACACGTCCACTCCTAAATATCTGAGTACATTCACCTCCTCCATACTCTCTCCCTCCAATCTGATATCCAATCTTTCGTTACCTAATATTTTTATCCTCATCACCTTACTCTTTCCTATATTCACTTTAAATTTCATTTTTTTACCTACCCTACCAAAGTCATCCACCAACCTCTGTAACTTTTCTTCAGAATTTCTCAAAAGTACCGTGTCATCAGCAAAGAGCAACTGCGACAACTCCCACTTTGTGTTAGATTCTTTATCTTTTAACCCCACACCTCTTGCCAAGACCCCTCGCATTCACTTCTCTTACAACGCCATCAATAAATATATTGAACAACCACGGTGACATCACACATCCTTCTCTAAGGCCTACTTTTACTGGGAAATTATATCGCTTTCCTACATACCCTAACCTGAGCCTCACTATCCTCGTAAAAACTCTTCCCTGATTTCAGTAACCTACCTCCTTTTCAATACATTTGCAACATCTGCCACATTACTCGCCCGTCCTCCCTGTCATATATATATATATATATATATCTCCAGGACTTGAGTCCTGGAGATGGGAAGTACAGTGCCTGCACTCTGAAGGAGGGGTGTTAATGTTGCAGTTTAAAAACTGTAGTGTAAAGCACCCTTCTGGCAAGACAGTGATGGAGTGAATGATGGTGAAAGTTTTTCTTTTTCGGGCCACCCTGCCTTGGTGGGAATCGGCCAGTGTGATAATATATATAGATATATATATATATATATATATATATATATATATATATATATATATATATATATATATATATAACTGGAAAGAGCCGTAGAAGGAAACAATTGTCCTTAACGTCAATTCTTCTCCAACACATAAGGACATCGGGAATTCTAGGAATGTTCCGGAATGACGTTTGCCGCCCTGGAATGTGTCTCTAAAGAATACAAACTTTTCTTCCCAAAACACGCCCATTTGCGCCGAAAATCTAAGACCTTTCGGAGGGAATTGAACCATTGGGACCTCAGAAGGTGTTTGGACTGATACCTCTGGCTTTGGCTTCAAGTTTCATTTTTGAAATACATGTTCCTGTTTATAAAAGGTGATTGGAAATTTACTATCATACCTTAGAACCCTAAAAAGAAAATATTAGTGGGTAGGTTTTTATTAGAGATGATGGTAGGAGTCAAAGGTAATAATTTATAGTTTTTAAATGCCATTTCTTTTACAGTGTTGTGAGATAATTTGTGCATTTTTTATATAAATTAAAACTATTTATTTGCAGTAACATTATTTGATCATACAAATAATAGTAATAATAATAATAATGATAATTGTAATAATAATAATAATAATAATAATAGGTAGTAGACAGCACCTACACTTGTAGATGCTACTGTCCTGTCACATGACTGTAAAATGAAAATCTGTTAAACATCTTGCACTCTGGTTTGATTGTCAGTCCTTCCTGTCTGCCTCTTAAACATGACAAGTAATGTAAGGGAAAAGTTCATTTGTACATAAATAACTCTTGTGTGAATGACTGGTATTGGTCTTCGGCGTGTTTAAACGTTTTTTTTTTTTTTCAAAATAAGATTGACTACAAGCTGCTTACCAGTCTTCAGGCTTGTCTGCTGGTGGTAGGCGATGTGTGAGCTATGTTCAATTGGGACACTAACTTCTCGACTCCCTACTTGTCGTCTGTGACGACAAGCTTGTGATTTTTTTTATAAATTGTTTTTTTCTATTTTTGCAGTTATCTATTTTTTTATTTGTGGCACTCTGTACTGCTAAAATAACGTTATTATATTTTCTCTCACACTTTTGTCTTTTTCTCTTTTCTGTCCGAATGGTTTCAGGGCGGACTGCCTGACTTTCGAGAAAAAAGAGTCGGAAAGCCTAGACTTATGCGAGAAGCCTGTGTGATTTTTCCTACCTGTGTTTATCCACGTTGAAGCATCCTGGCCCCGCCTCTTCACTGATTGCTACTAGGTCCTCTCTCTCCCTGCTCCATGAGCTCTATCAAACCTCGTCCTAAAACTAAGTATGGTTCCTGCCACTACTACTTCACATTCTAGACTATTCCATTTCCTGATAACTCTGTGACTGAAGAAATACTTCCTAACATCTCTTTGATTCATAGGAGTCTTCAACTTCCAATTGTGACCCCTTGTTGTTGTGTTCCATCTCTGGAACATCCTGTCTTTGTCCACTTTGTCAATTCCTCGCAGATCCTTCTGTCTTCCAGTGTCGTCAGGCCGATCTCCCTTAACCCTTTTTCGTCGGACAATCCCCTTAGCTCTGGGACTAGTCTTGTTGCAAATCTTTGCACTTTCTCTAATTTCTTGACGTGCTTGACCAGGTGTGGATTCCAAACTGGTGCTGCATACTCCAGTATGGGCCTGACGTATATGGTGTACAGAGTCTTGAACGATTCCTTACTGAGGTATCGGAACGCTATTCTTAGGTTTGTTTGTTCATATGAATTTGTGCACATACGTGCATTTCCATAAATATATGTGTATGTATTTGTGTTCATATGTGTGTTTATGTATTTACATATGTAGTTTTTTTGTATGTATGCTAATATCACTGTCATCACTATCACTACTACTAGTATCACCATACCACCCTGCCCCTATCACCACCATCCTCACCGACATCACCCCTCACTATCACAATTATTTGGCAGTGTATGCAAGTGAAGCTATAAACAATAGCAAGTCAATCACTCAGTGATATTTGAAACTGTGAAGGTCTGAAGAAGATCCTTAAAGCAATCTCACGGCAAGCAATTTTGGGAATGTTCTAATGTAGAACCGAGTAGTGAGCTCCTGCACACGTCAAATACCTTCACCTAGTAACAGTTGATCAAAGTTTGAAGTTTGAAAATCGATTGGATAAGGCGTTCTGAAGTTGAATATTGTATTAGATGGTATGAGGAAACTGTAGCTAACAGATAGATGGCTCTGATGGCAACTTACTAATTTAAAAACGTTATAAAATCACGTTTTCAGTGTTTTTAAGGTTTTTTTTTTTTGCATTTGTATCAATTTTAAAATTCTCTACAGTCTTGACGAAAATATTTTGTTATTTTGAAGACAGTGCAAGTTGATAAAAATTCCGTCAATTCCAAGTTTTAAAATAAATATTTACTATATTCACAAATTTTCCCACACACAAACTTCACTGAATGGATACTATCCTCACCATTCAGAAGAGGTAGATGCACATATTTTGATTGTGATAGTTGAATTTGATTCAAAATTTCGCTTATCTTTACTCATAAAATGGTCAGATTTATACCTACCGACTCGAATTTCACTCTGCCGTCATTGAAATAGGAGGTGCTTTTTGTAATGTTTAAAGCTACACAACAGAGGGTTTTGGAAGTTATCCCAACCATTCGATGATGCTGATAATGGGTTCATTAGCTTTGGCCATAAGGCACCTGAACACACCAGATTCCGTTCTCCGTTATCATACATAAGTGCATAAAATTTGAGTTCGATCAGATGAAGGGTTCTCTATTTATGAGCGAAATATCGAAAAGTTATAGAGAACAAAAGAATTCAGACAACCACTTAAAGTGTATGTAATAACAAGTGTATGTAATAACAAGTGTATGTAATAACAAGTGTATGTAATAACAAGTGTATGTAATAACAAGTGTATGTAATAACAAGTGTATGTAATAACAAGTGTATGTAATAACAAGTGTATGTAATAACAAGTGTATGTAATAACAAGTGTATGTAATAACAAGTGTATGTAATAACAAGTGTATGTAATAACAAGTGTATGTAATAAGTTTATGTAATAACAAGTGTATGTAATAACAAGTGTATGTAATAACAAGTGTATGTAATAACAAGTGTATGTAATAACAAGTGTATGTAATAAGAAGTGTATGTAATAACAAGTGTATGTAATAACAAGTGTATGTAATAACAAGTGTATGTAACAAGTGTATGTAATAACAAGTGTATGTAATAACAAGTGTATGTAATAACAAGTGTATGTAATAACAAGTGTATGTAATAACAAGTGTATGTAATAACAAGTGTATGTAATAACAAGTGTATGTAATAACAAGTGTATGTAATAACAAGTGTATGTAATAACAAGTGTATGTAATAACAAGTGTATGTAATAACAAGTGTATGTAATAACAAGTGTATGTAATAACAAGTGTATGTAATAAGTGTATGTAATAACAAGTGTATGTAATAACAAGTGTATGTAATAACAAGTGTGTGTAATAACAAGTGTATGTAATAACAAGTGTATGTAATAACAAGTGTATGTAATAACAAGTGTATGTAATAACAAGTGTATGTAATAACAAGTGTATGTAATAACAAGTGTATGTAATAACAAGTGTGTGTAATAACAAGTGTATGTAATAACAAGTGTATGTAATAACAAGTGTATGTAATAACAAGTGTATGTAATAACAAGTGTATGTAATAACAAGTGTGTGTAATAAGTGTGTGTAATAACAAGTGTATGTAATAACAAGTGTGTGTAATAACCAGTGTATGTAATAACAAGTTTATGTAATAACAGCTCACCTCGGCTGAGCAGTTCTACGCAATCAGTTTTTTGCTATTTTATTTACCGCAAAAATAACTGTTTATAATGCGGTAGTTGTACAAGAAAGGCATCGAACAGTTTATTAATTTGCATCAGTGATTAAAATAATTTGGAGCAAAATATGTATAAAGGATAGAACGTGGTAGAAGCGAAATAACCTGTTGTGCCGGAAGCTTGAATTTGCTAAGGTCCAGAATACACAGATGATATGAATAATCAGTGAGATTAGCATTGTAATGACAGTCGTAAAGAGTAAGGCAATGTTTGATCACATTCTTAATTTTGAAACATTTTGAGGAAGAATGTCGTAGCTATAATTCATGGAAAGATCAGAGACAAGGAAAAGAAATTTGAGGAGAATTTATAAAAATTACATTTCTAAAACATAATATATACTGATTCACACCTGGATTTTACTCAGACTTGCTTATAATTGCATCAACGACGGTCATTAAAGTTATAGAATTGAGACACTTGTGCAACACATGGGAATCTTTATTGAAGAAACGTTTCGCCACACAGTGGCTTCATCAGTCCAATGTGTGGCGAAACGTTTCTTCAGTAAAGATTCTCATGTGTTGCACAAGTGTCTCAATTCTTCAACTTGTCGGTTTTCAAAACCATTCAGCACGTCATTAAAGTTATGTTGAAACTAATCCATTTAATGGCTGTGCAATGTCTTTACATTTAAACCTAACTCTGTCAGTACGAAGGTGAGTAAGATGACGGAACACTTGATTCCAAACGGGTTAACTTTAGATCACTGGCACCAGACATTACTCTCCTAGACATCAAATCATATTGACTAAAACGGGAAGGTGTATTATTAGAAGAACAGTCAGAAAATACTTCTTACCTGTCTTTCTTTTAGGAGACCATCACGGCAGACTAATTTCATCATATCCAGATGACTCCTTACGCTCATCGCTATCTAGCTCTCGCACTTATAGTTATTTCCATGTATATGGTTAGTAATTGCTGCTGGTCAAGTGTCAGTAGTAATAATGTCTTATTAAAATTCGTCAACATTACTCATGTACCAACTTTGATTTTGACTCACGAAATCGTAATGACACGATTGCAAACCAACCATACCACGGGCGGGATTTGAACCCGCGGTCAGAGAGTCTTACACCATAGGAAGGTTTCTACACCTTCCTATGGTGTAGAAATATACCTAGATGGACGAATCTTATTGTGGCTAGCTGGTCCAGTGGCTAACGTGACGGTCTGGAGTTTTGAGACTCTCTGACCACGGGTTCAAATCCCGCCCGTGGTATGGTTTAACTTTGATTTTATTAGGTTTTACATTGAATATGCTGTTAAATTCTCTTTTATTCTCCTAAAAATTCCTTGAGCATTACGAGTTCGTGTCATTACATGATCATTATTATAGATGAATGTAGGAGGCGAATACAACAACTGGCTGGGATGTACAACATACGGTGTAATGTAGTGCCGTCTATTGAGATATTACGACGATACAGTATATAATAGGAACGACTTCAAGTAAAGTGTAGCTGTTTTGTTCGATAATTATTCATAGAACATCTAGAACTTTCTTATTCCTTCGTTCAGATAAATAATTTCTGGCCGGATTATGAGTGACAAGAGTTTACTTTTGATCTTATATATATTACTCATCATCTCTAATATTGTACTACCAAATTCTCCGTCATTTGCTACGAACCATTTCAATGTAATATCAACAAAATATTATCTCCTTGAAATTTTTGATAATATTTTCTGCAGTGTTATATGCAGTATTTAGTAATTCACTAGAAAAGTTATCCACAGTCATGCACACTTTTTTTTTATTTTCATAGAAGTTAGTCAATATATTAAGAGATGTCCTTACCAGTGGTTCATAGTAGTGGGCTAGACATGATTAGGATAAAGTGGTCCTACATTTACTTTAATAGGTATACATACTTTACGTGTCTAAACATACTTAGAGTTGACATATGAAGCTAATAATTGCTTCACCCTCGTCTGGTCATGGGCCGGGTCGAGGGGCGTTGACCCCCGGAACTCCTTCCAGGTAGATAGAATCTATGTAGCCTATTTAACGAAACTATCCATTCCAGGACGTGCATGACCTCGACGTCGTGAATTAACTGCAGAGTTGTGTTTACTACAAACTTAGGCAATGCTTACTGAAGCATTACTTAGTTACGACCACCAAGTTTCTCTCATACGTACAGTAATTCTTGTCTCAAACTGAATCGCTTATTGGTATAGGCGCCTTCACTGACGGTCTTATAATGCTAGGTCAGGAACCTCATCACACAAGACCAAGTTGGGTCTGTTCTCTGAGCTTGATCGACTTTTACCCCCCCCCCCCAAAAAAAAAAAAGACCGGACACAGCTGTATCGTGAAGGGATAAAGCATCAACGACTATACAGGGTTAAACATCTACTTGTTACAGCGATTGATGGCACATCTGTACCATTTAATAAAAGGATCAAAAGAGAATTTTAAAAATGAATTGTTTGAACGTGCGTGAGTATAGTACAAATGATAAAAAAAAATATTGTTTATATTATGAAATAAAAGAACTGGATAAATAAAAAAAAAATCTACATAGGCGAGAGGAGCTCAAGATGGACTGAAATGTTGTCGTAAGCTCCTCTCTCCTATGTGCGGGTTATTTGTGTATTGTTCCAGTCACGGTATTGTGCCTTTTTTGTTATTTAAAGTGGTTATTTAAAGTGTTATTAAAAGTGGTTAGAGAGTTTAAATTGGGTGAATAAATAAATATAGAAGAGACGTATCAGAAACAGAACTAAAGTAATAGATATGTTATTAAACGATCAACTAGGGAAAGCGAGGACTGTACAAGTGTTTATGCTTTATTCGGGAATTATGTGAGTTAGGATAAGTGGGACGTGAGAAATGGGTTATGGTAAATGTTTATGCACCTTGAGTGAGGCGAGGGCAGAGAGAGAGAGAGAGAGAGAGAGAGAGAGAGAGAGAGAGAGAGAGAGAGAGAGAGAGAGAGAGAGAGAGAGAGAGAGAGAGAGAGAGAGAGACCTGTGGAAGGTGTTCAGCGAGTGCTTAAAAAGTTGTAAACCAAATGGGAGAATAATTATTGTGCGTGTGACCTAAATGCTGCAGCGGGAGAGACCGTTGTCAATAGCACAGAACGACCTGCAGGTAGTGTCCAGGTAGGTAAGTTAGGAGCGCAGAGATACTGGTAATCCAAACTTGCAATAACAGCAGATTACTAGATATTGGTGGATACAAGATTGAAGAACAGACTTCTGGACGTATATACTTTGAAAGCGGCTGATCTGTCAGTATATTTAGTAACAGCTTCAGTAAAATAGATAGAGTACAAGGAGGATGGCATTAGTGGGTAAGAAGTGAAAAACAATGAGCTAAAGGAAATTGTGATATAAACAATTACTGGAAGAAAGGCGGACAAGAGAGAGTATAGGTAATAAGGCGGTTTAATAATATTAGAGAGCACAGCAAAAGTGTGTTGTAATAGAAGGGTGAATTCGCGTGTGAAGTGTATAAGCGAGGTTTGTAAAATGTTAAAATGATATAAAAGCAAATTATATACAGAATCACTGAGAGAACGAGTGAGTCTTGACTAACATATTTTCCTTAGAATAAGAAATAATTTTTGAGAGATATTAATAAGTCTAAAAAGCCTGGGAAGTGTACAAACTTGGCAGTGACATCGAAAGTGGGGAGATGTTTGACTGGGAGGCGGAATTAGTGGAGAGAGGGAAAGAATATTTTAAGGAGTTATTAAATGTTGATAATGTAATGGTTAGGAAGGAAAAAATCTAGAAGCAGTAATGAGCAGTCTAAGCAAGGAGAGAGGATGGAGGAAGTATACATATTTAAATATTAATGCAACCACGAACACAGTTTTTTTTTAAGCAATAACAAGCCGCGGCTAGCCGGGGATCGAACCCGTTTTATTTTAGCCCGCCTCGAGGGAAGCAAGTAAAAAATCACGATGTTCTAACCACCCGCCCATAAGTTCTACAGTATTAGATCCAGTGGTTAGACCATAGTAATTTTTTACTCGCTTTCCACTAGGCGGGTTAAAATAACTAAGAGGTTCGATCCCCGGCTAGCCGCAGTTTGTTATTGTTCATATATCGATATTTGAGAGCGGACTTGTCAGCAGATAGGTCGGTGAACCATAAAATAGATGAAAGGAGAAAGGTGCATGGTGTGTTTAGGTATCTGTAGGAAAAAATACCAGAGAATAGTGGTACTACTGCTGTTACATGGGTGTGAGGGCTGAGCTTTAACTGTTGCAGCGAGGGGGAACATGCAGGCATTGGAAATTTCTTGTTTGAGATCAGTGTGTGGTATGAATATTATACAGAGAATTCGAAGCATAGAAATTAGACGATGGTGTGGGAGTAGCAAAGCTTTAATTCAGACAGTTGAAGAGGGTGTTCCTGATGTGTTTTGTGCATTTGCAAAAGATGATGCACAGTAGGATGGCCAGGACTGTGTATAAATCAAAGGAAAAAGGAGGAGGGGGTAAGGGGTCGTCTCAAAAAGGGTTGAAAGTAAGTGGGGTAAAGGAGGTTTTGATTCATAGGGGCTTGAACATCTTACAGGCTTGTATGCGCATTTTAGATTAGATTGAGGACAAGTTTATATGATTTGACATGCGGGGAAAGTGTCAGGTAAACTAGTTAGCCGGACTTGAGTCTTGGAGGTGGAATGTACAGTGCCTGCGTACTTCTGCTGAGAAAGCTATTGAGTGAATGATAATGAATGTTTCCTTTTTTTTGGGGGGGGGGTCACCCTACCTCGGTGGGAAACTTCCGGTGCAAAGAAAAAGAGTAATGAATAACTAGAAGGGAATGTGAGGAACGAGCGCAAGGCAGCAGATAGAATAAAATAAGGTGAATCAGCTGAGGCTAATTGGATTAGGGACCAGGATGCTAAAATAAAGTAAACAAATGGTTACTAAATAGGTGACGTATTTGTTTAATGTATACATAAAAAAGAGGGTTTTAAAGGACTGGCCGTAAATATTTTCTTCACATAAGGAAAAAAAATGAGAGGGGGAGAATGTAAAAACTATAAGGACATAAATGTGTTTAGTTTACCCAGTAAAGATTATGGTAAAGTTTTTTAAAGGAGTTAGTGGTAAGACAACGTAAGATTGCAGGGAAACAATGAGGATTTGGGAAGGGAAAGGGATGTGTTGATCAAAATTTACATTGAACCAAATAAGTGAACAGTTTAAATTAGGGCAAGGAACTTTTTGTTGCTTTAGTAGATTTTAAATTGACATATGACACATAGATAACCTTCACATAGGAAAAAGAAACTTATGATGACCCTTGGTCAGACTCAGACCATTGAGCAGTCACCGAAACGTCGTCTCCTGTGTGGGGGTTATTTGTGTATTGTTCCAGTCACGGTATTGTGACTTTTTGTTCTTTCTTGACATGATAGGATGGATAAAGGAGCACTGTGGCATGTGTTGCAAACTGATAGAAAAGTGGCAGGTTGCTAAGATCGATAAAGAGTTCCTGTTTGGATAGTACGATTTAGACAAGGATTTGTGAAGTTATATTTTAAGTTGTAAAATAAGAGAATGCTGGGGTGTTGGGAAGACAGGTGGGATAAAATGATAGTGACTCTTATATAAAGTGGGTCTTATTACAGTTCCTCTTTGCCGATGTTATAGTTCTTATGGGAAATTCTGAAGAGAAGCTACAACGGCTGGTGAATGATTTTTAAATGGTGTGTGCAAGAGACAAACTAAAAAAAAAAAAACTGAACATAGGAACTATGTTCAGTTTTTTCTCAAAGTGATAAAGTCATTAAAAAATGCCTAGGCAATGAAAGATTAGAAATCAGACTTAAGGGAAGCAGACACTTGTCGGGAGATGAGTCTGAGAAAGATGAGCCAAACTATAGAATAGATAGTTAGAAAAAAGTAGATGGAGTGTGAGGCGTCTGTGGGAAGAGATAAGTGTATGGGTGTGAGGCACTTAAACTGCAGCGAGGAGGAGGCGCCTAGAGGCAGTGGAGATATCGTATTCTGAGATGTTAACAAGATGTAGAGAATTCTGAGCTTATAAATAGGAACACAGTGAGGGGTTTCGAAAGGTATAATTCAGAGGACAGAGATGAGGATTCTGGGGGTGTTTCTTCACTTAGAGAATGGAGCAGAGGGGCCATCCCAAGAAGGGATGGAGAAAGGGTTTTAAGTTGTAGAAGCTTGAGCATCCATTAGGCTTGTATGGGAGTGTTAGATCGATGTGAAGGGAGACAAGCATATGTAGAATATGCATGCAGGTGGAGTGTGTATATTTTAAATATGCTTAATTGGGACAGTGATGAAATAAGACATTTATTTGGAAATTAATGCGTATTTCAAAAATACGTGGTGTGGAAAATATTGATAATTTTCCTGTAATTTTTGTGTGGTAATTGACTGGAAAATAGTATTTAAAAGTGTAATAACACTTTTAAAAGGTGTTAAGTCATATGAGAACCTATATTCTCTACACTTTTCTTATTTATTGTTATCTGGTAATTAAAATATAATCATAGTAATTTAGAGGAAATTAATATTCTGATAAGCAAAGTATACCGTACAACTGGAAATGTCACTGAATATAATTAGACATATGTGTATAATATACTCGTTTTGGAGAGGTATCGAAAAATGGGATGTAAACATCGGCCTCCATCGAGGCCGATGGAGGGTGTATCGGTAAAAATTGGGTACCATGAAATGAGTGAATATAACATGTATCTGGAATGGTTCAGATACATTATGAAACGGGTAAAATAAGGCTGATGATAAAGATAATACTGGACTCGGTAATGTTGGCAACCGCATGTACTACAATAATTTATGTTCGCCTCCCATTGTGAATTAAAACTCACATAACAGGTAAGGCAGCTAGTTATTGGCCAATATTAGTTGCCTGCCTATAGAGGAGATTAAAATATATCACCAGGACCATAATTTGGTGAGTAAGATATATTCAGCATTTAATTGAATCACTCTAATGTACAATTATTAATGCACAAAAAATTACGTGAGTTAAGTTGTATAATTTTTGAAATTATAATACAGTCCACAACCTCAATTGCCAGTGTTATTGGATTATATTTCTTAATATTCAAGAACCATATGTTCCCAGTCTAAGGTCCTGAAGTGTGAGTTAGGGATTATTATTATTATAATCAAAAAGAAGCGCTAAGCCACAAGGACTATACAGTGTGAGTTAGGGACCTGAGACAGTGGGCATTGAATTTGGAAAAGAGTTGCGACCCATTGTCACTGAAATCCTACAGGTCTCTGAGGAACATCAGTATCCTGAAGTGTAATGTGTTTTACATGTGCCTCAGTTCTCCCCAGTTGTATGGGTGAAAGTTAATTCAAGATTGTACGTGTAAAAATTCATCCACGTAATTTCCCACACACGGTAATGATATGACAGATAATTGATTTAATAACAGATACGACAAGCTCTGGCATAGTTCGTCGTGGTACTAGATCCTAATAACAGGTGCAGTTAACTTTTCCACGGTTGAACACTCCTGTTTTGCGATCCTGTATTTGGTTATTGCCCATAGATTCTCAATTGGGCAGAGGTCAGGAAAGTTTCCAGGCCAATTCTCTTAGCTCATTCTCTTCGAAGATTGTCAGCATTTTTCTGAAAGTGTGTCATTAAGCAAAATCCTGTTGGAAAATGCCTTTTTCGCGAGGAGAGTTTCTCTCCACAATGGGAAGCAAACGAGTTGCCTTGTATTGTCACTGTTCATCGTTCCCTCAACAATGACAAGTCGTCTAGGGCCTTTAGCAATAAAACTAACCCAAAACTATCTTAGGTGGGTGTTTTGGCGCTTGTTGAATGCGTCCATTCCGAAGAGGTTCGCCTTGACTACCACCACTGATCTGTACCCATGTACTTCAAAAAGCGCCACAACTTAAGTATAACTTTTCTCCATTCATCTGTCGCCCATCCTTTATGATCGAGTGCCCACAGCAGCTGTTTTTTTCTTCAAGCAGCAGCCAATAATTGTTTCTTGACCGGCTTTCTGGCTCTTCTGCTTCCTAGGTGTAACATCCATCATATATTTCAGCAGTAATCATGAAATGAAGGGGAGAATTTGGCGAAACCACATTCACTCATGGAGAACGATTGCAGAACGAAAACTGTTGTAGCATTGACGAGAGTCGCAGGATAACACTACAGCTGGATAATTGCAAGAAGTCACTAACAAACTCTTCTGGAAAGAGTTTGCTGCTGACTTCTGGCAGACATCCTAAATGCCCGTAATGGTCATTTAGGACACACACATACGCATTTTGAAACGATGTTATTAGGTGAGTGAAACCGTAAGATAAATACAAATACTGAAGTAGAAATAACCCAAACTACATTAATTATGACGGAGAATAAAACAAATTATGAGATAATCACAAAATTTACTCCTGTCAAAATTAATTGGCACACTACTGAATGATGGGATTCTAGGAACCAGTTAGCTAAGCTTACACCTAATGGAGACTCTCCACTCTGAAGACTAAGCTTGTCGCAGTTTAGACACCCATTTGAATTGTGATATCTATACCCTTTACACAAGACAGAAGTTGAATAATGGGAAATATTTCCTTTTGTAGAGGAGGAATATTTCTTTTTTGGGAGGAATGTTTCCTTTTAGGGAATAATTCCTTTTTGGGAAAATATTTAATTTTTGAGGGAATATTTCCGTTTTGGGTGGATATTTTTATTTCCTTGTTAGAGGAATGTTTCATTTTCGAGGGAATATTTCCTTTTTGGAGAATATTTCCTTTTGGAGGAATTTTTCTTTCTGGGAAAATATTTAATTTTGGGGGAATATTTCCACCTGGGGAGAAATGTTCTTTCTCAGAGAAAATTTGATTATGGGGGAATATTTCCTTAGGTGAATAATATTTCCTTTTGGGGGAATATTTCATTTTTGGGGAATAATAATTTTTGGGGAAATATTTGCTTTTTTGGAATATTATTTTGTTTAGGAGAAATATCCAGTGTGGTAAAAATGATAATAATAATAATAATAATAATAATAATAATAATAATAATAATAAAATTAATAATAATAATTGGATATATTTTGATCCCAGTACCTTGTACCTTCATGTTCCAAGTCCCTTGGACCTTGATGATCCAAGTCCCTTGTACCTTGATGATCCCAGTCTCTCGTACCTTGATTATCCCAGTCCCTTGCACCTTGATGATCCAAGTCCCTTGTACGTTGATGATCCGAGTCCCTTGTACCTTGATGATCCCAGTCCCTTGTACCTTGATGATTCTAGTCCTTTGTACCTTCATGATCCCAGTCCCTTGTATCTTCAAGATCCCAGCCCCTTGTACCTTGATGATCCCAGTCCCATGTACCTTGATGATCCCAGTCCCATGTACCTTGAAGATCCCAGTCCCATGTACCTTGATGATCCCAGTCCCTTGTGCCTTCATGATCCCAGTCCGTTGTACCTTCATGATCCCATTCCCTTGTACCTTCATGATCCCAGTCTGTTGTATCTTCATGATCCCAATCCCTTGTACCTTCATGATCACAGTCCCTTGTACCTTCATCACCCCAGTCCCTTGTACCTCCATGATCCCAGCCCCCTGTACCTCCATAATCCCAGCCCACTGTACCTTATAGTCACACACACACACGCCTGTGAGGAGCGGGGTTCCACAAGGGTCAGTCCTAAGACCGGTGCTGTTTCTGAATGACATGACGGAAGGAATAGACTTAGAAGTGTCCCTGTTTGCAGACGATGTGAAGTTAATTAGGAGAATTCAATCGGACGAGGACCAGGCAGGACTACGAAGGAATCTGGATAGACTACAGGCCTGGTCCAGAAATTGGCTCCTGGAGTTCAGCACTACCAAGTGCAAAGTCATGAAGATTGGGGAAGGGCAAAGAGAACCGCAGAGTACAGTCTAGGGCCAAAGACTACAAACCTCACTCAAGGAAAAGGATCTTAAGGTGATTATAATACCGAGCACATCTCCTAAGGCGCACATCAACCAAATAACTTCTGCAGCATATGGACGCCTGGCAAACCTAAGAATAGCATTCTGTCATATCAGTAAGGAATCGTTCAGGACCCTGTACACCGTGTACGTCAGGCCCATACTGAAGTATGCAACACCAGTTTGGAACCCACACTAGGTGAAGCACGTCAGGAAATTAGAGAAAGTGCAAAGGTTTGCAACGAGACTAGTTTTGGAGGTAAGGGGCATGTCCTACGAGGAGAGGCTAAGGGAAATCGACCTGACGATACTGGAGGACAGGAGAGAAAGGGGGAATATGATAATGTCATATAAAATACTGAGAGGAATCGACAAGGTGGACAGAGACAGGATGTTCCAGAGATGGGACACAGCAACAAGGGGTCACAATTGGAAGTTGAAGACACAGATGAATCACGGGGATGTTAGGAAATATTTATTCAATCACAGAGTTGTCAGGAAGTGGAAGAGTCTGGGAAGTGAAGTAGTGGAAGCAGGATCCATACATAGCTTTAAGAAGAGGTATGATAAAACTCATGGAGCAAGGAGAGAGTGAACCTAGTAGCGACCAGTGCAAAGGCGGGGTCAGGAGCCGTGAATCGACTCCTGCAACCACAATTAGGTCAGTACACACACACACACACACACACACAATGCAAAGCAAATTTATTTAATTTTTCTAGTATAATGAAGACTAAAATTTGAAAATTATTCAGGATATTTTTTTATTTCCTCTCTGATTGTGTGAAAAAAAAACAGTAAAAGATTTATTGAGTAAATAATGAAACACAGGTACACAGTGCTGGGAAAGTTTAATGAATTAGACTATAAATTTATGTCCAAAAATTGGTATACAGAATGGTAAAAAAAAAAAAATACACCGCTTTGCCAATCACACATTACAGTGTTTTTTCATCATTAACAAAACTGAAAAAAATCACATTTTTTTATTAGTTCTTTTGTTTTTATTTCAAAATGTTTCGATATATCTGATTAGAAAATTTAAACGTCTTGTGTTTTTTAAATTGATAAAGTGAAATTCTGAGTAACTAATGCAATGAGGTGAAATATATGACTGATCTCAGAAACATGATTGTAACAATGATAAGAACTTTGGATCGAGTCACTAATTACGTCTCAGGACTGATGAAGCCAGTGTGTGGCGAAACGTTTCCTCAATAAAGATACTCAAGTGTTGCACATGTGTCTAATTTATCATTAATAAAAGCGTTCACGAAATTGTTATAACGCGACTGCAAACGAATCACGGAACAGGTGAGGCTTGGACATATTTTGATGATTCTTATTAGAGTCAACTGGCTGAGTCGTTAACGCACTGACCTGTGAGTTTTAAGATTCACCCGTTCCCTGATTTAATTATAATGTAAGAGGTTGATTTCCTTCCTATTCGTTATTTCTCTTCCATCCCAACGTTAATGGGAATATTTTAAGTAAAAGGACATAAGTACAACTAATATCACATTTTACTGTGGCAATGTTTCGGTCTCCAGGAACTCCTGGAGAGCGAAACATCGTCACGATAAAATGTCACATTAGTTGCACCTGTGTCCTTTTTACCTAACATATTATCGGTAATTCTACCAACATTAATACAATGGAAATATCACCAGAATTCACCAAGTTTTGCCTGGTGTCACACTGCATCTCTTGCCCTCTGTCACCAGTTCCTAAGAAATTTCATCATTTACCGAAATTATGTGGCTAATTTCACTACATGGCCATGGCCGGCAGTACGATACCTTATTGTGTCTGTTTTTTTTGTTATACCTGTGCTGTTCCTTAAGCAAGATATTGTACCGTGCTTTTTAACGCAAAATATCAACCGTGCTGTACCGAATTCCGTACCTACCGTACCATTCTACCAGCCGTTTCCTCCGGAGAGTATAATCCAGTTATAAAATATAAAATATTGCTATATCATTATTGCGAACATAGGTGTAGACTAGTGGCCTGCACACCCGGCTGTAGCATGATAACGAAGGTAGAGACGAGGAACCAGCAAAGGGCAGTAGAGTAAATGCTTATATATTTCTTTCATCAAACAGCAAGCAATAATATATACAATATTTACAAAGGATATGTACAGTAAGGCAATTCTGCAAGCGAGAGACACGGTGAGAACCGTCTTCGACCAGACTTGGAAGTCTGCCAATGTTGATTTATGACTGTGTCACATCGCTTCACAACTTTGGCTGGCTTTTTTGTGATTGGCTGGTTGCACCAAGGTGCTAGCGTAACGAGGAAGCCCACTCATTATACCCTTAGCACCTGGTTCGCTGGTATGAACCACAACCCATCTGGTCAAGTACTGACCTTATTTATTTATTTTGCAGAGATCCATTGTTATTTGCGAGAACCCACGATATTGATCTCACTGTAACGCTGAGGTGTAGCAGTCTGCTACAATAATTAGTACAATAACCCAGATGTGTGTGTATGTGTGTGTACTCATATATTTGTGGTTGCAGGGGTCGACTCATAACTCCTGGCCCCGCCTCTTCACTGATTGCTACTAGGTCCTCTCTCTCCTTGCTCCCTGAGCTTTATCAAACCTCGTCTCAAAACTATGTATGGCCCCCGCCTCCGCTACGTCACTTTCTAGGCTATTCCACTGCCTGACAACTCTATGACTGAAGGAATACTTTCTAACATCCCTTTGACTCATCTGAGTCTTCAACTTCCATTTGTGACCTCTTGTTTCTGTGTCTCATCTCTGGAACATCCTGTCTTTGTCCACCTTGTCTATTCCGCGCAGTATTTTATATGTCGTTGTCATGTCTCTCCTGACCTTTCTGTCCTCCAGTGTCGTCAGGCCAATTTCCCTTAACCTTTCTTCGTAGGACAATCCCCGTAGCTCTGGGACTAGTCTTGTTGCAAACCTTTGCACTTTCTCTAATTTCTTAGCGTGCTTGACCAGGTGTGGATTCCAGACCGGTGTTGCATACTCTAGTATGGGCCTGACGTAAATGGTGTACAGAGTCTTGAACGATTCCTTACTGAGGTATCGGAACGCTATCCTTAGGTTTGCCAGATGCCCATACGCTGCAGCAATTATCTGATTGATGTGCGCCTCAGGGAGATGTGCTCGGTATTATGCTCACCCCAAGATCTTTTTCCTTGAGTGAGGTTTGCAGTCTTTGGCCACCTAGACTAAACTGTGTCTGCGGTCTTCTTTGCCCTTCCCCGATCTTCGTGACTTTGCATTTGGCAGGGTTAAATTCAGGAGCCAGTTGCTGGACCAGGCTTGTAGCCTGTCCAGGTCTCTTTGTAGTCCTGCCTGATCCTCGGCCGATTTGATTCTCTTCATTAACTTCACATCATTTGCAAACAAGGACACTTCTGAGTCTATCCCTTTCGTTATGTCATTCACATATACCAAAAACAGCACAGGTCCTAAGACTGACCCCTGTGGAACCCCGCTTGTCACAGACACCCACTCTGACACCTCGTCACGTACTATGACTCGTTGTTGCCTCCCTGTCAGGTATTCTCTGATCCATTGCAGTGCTTTTCCTGTTATGTGTGCCTGATCCTCTAGCTTTTGCAGTAACCTCTTGTGAAGAACTGTGTCGAAGGCCTTCTTGCAGTCCGAGAAAATGTGGTCTATCCACCCCTCTTTCTCTTGTTTTACTTCTGTCACCTTGTCACCTCTGTGTGTGTGTGTATGTGTGTGTGTGTATCTGGAACAGTGAGTGCGTCTGGAACAGTGAGTGCGTCTGGAACAGTGAGTGGGAGTCACGGATCACGGGACTGTGACGCAACTGGTACGCAAATAACCCGCACATAGGAGAAGCTTATGACGACCTTTCGGTCCGACTTGGACCAATAACTAGCCATGTTGGAAATGGTATAAAATACCGACAAGTTGAAGATTAAAAGTTTTTCTCCAAGGTTGATAGACTGATTACATCATCTTTATTTCACTACTACACCTGCTGCCTCTGTATTTAACTGAAGAAGTCTACTGTGTGGGTGAAACGTTACAGCAGCAACGATAACCAACTGTTTCACATGTGTCTTGATCATTAACTGGTTAATGACTGATGAGTATTGAGTGACTGATGAGTATTGAATTACTGATGAGTACCGAATGACTGATGAGTACTGGATGACTGATTAGTACTGAGTGACTGATATGTACTGAGTGACTGATGTGTACTGAGTGACTGATGAATACTGAATGACTGATGAGTACTGAATGACTGATAAGTACTGAATTTCTGATGAGTACTGAATTACTGATGAGTACTGGATGACTGATGGGTACTGAATTACTGATGAGTACTGAATTACTGATGAGTACTGGATGACTGATGAGTACTGGATGACTGATGAGTACTGAATTACTGATGAGTACTGAATTACTGATGAGTACTGGATGACTGATGAGTACTGGATGACTGATGAGCCCTGAATGACTGATGAGTATTGAGTGACTGATGAGTTCTGGATGACTGATGAGTTCCAGATGGATACTTGTAGTTTCTGTCTGATACGTGTTATTTACTGCGTTGGTTCAATAATATTTGCCTTTTTTTTCTCGAATAGGCACAAAAAATTAAAAGAATTATTGGAATACACCAAAAATCCAGATAGTTCCTATCTTTTATAATATATTTTGCATCCAGTAGTCCAAGGTGTTCCCCACATCTCAAAATCTTTGAAAAAATTCTAGGAGACACTAGGCGTTAATTACAGGACGGAGGATCGAGCCTTCGCCTGGCTCTCTCAAGACTCACGGCGATACAAGATATAAACACATTTTTCTTGTTGTCTTATTCCTTTATTTCCCCTCCATTTTTTATCTATTATTTTCAGTGTATTCCTTTTCTCATCTTTTGCCACCTCCCTTCCTATCCCCCCCTATAGTGCCCCCTCATCCCCCCTCAGGCAGTACATGTTAACGAGAGCTTGTTATTCCCCTGCCCCAGGCTGGTCACTCTCCCCCAACCCCCCACCATCACCCCTCTCATCCTTCCCTTCCTCCTTCCCTCCCCATCCCATTCTCTCCCTAACCCCCTCTCTCTCACCTGCATTTACCCCTTTCTCTCTCAGGTCCCTATCTCCCTAGCATCTCTCCTTCCCTCCCTCCCTCTCATCTTTCCCTCCTTCCTTTCCCTCACACCTCCATCTCACGGTACATCATCCACTATGAAGAATTTGTCAATGAAATGTTAATCGTGAATTACGAATTGTATTAACAAACTGTTGGTGTTGGTGGGATGAAAAAAATCTCAATGAAAACCCGAACAGGTTTGATCCAAATAAAGGGTAGCTTCAGTTCCTCGGCTCAAACACCCACCTCATTCATCAAGACATCCCCCCTTAAAGGGAGGACTTTAGTAAATTAAAATGTACATTACATAATGAAATGAAGAGCTTTTAAGGAGGACTATTTCAGTGACGTCAGCCTACAACACGGCACTCTTAATTAACTAGAATTTGTACATAAAACGTCAATAACAATAATAATAATCATATTATATATATATATATATATATATATATATATATATATATATATATATATATATATATATATATATATATATATATATATATACGTAGTAGGTTGGTAGACAGCAACCACCCAGGGAAGTACTACCGTTCTGCCAAATGAGTGTAAAACGAAAGCCTGTAATTGTTTTACATGATGGTAGGATTGCTGGTGTCTTTTGTCTGTCTCATAAACATGCAAGATTACAGGTACGTCTTGCTACTTCTACTTACACTTAGGGTTACACTAAACATACATGTACACATTTATTTATACACACTCATCTGAGTTTTCTTTGATTTTATCTAAGTTCTTGTTCTAATTACTTTTCCTTTTATATCCATGGGGAAGTGGAATAAGAATCTTTCCTTCGTAAGCCATGCGTGTTGTAAAAGTCAACTAAAATGCCGGAAACAATGGGTTAGTAACCCCTTTTCCTGTAAAAATTACTAAAAAGAAAAATAAGAAGAAAATTGTCAAAGTGAGAAGTTTGAATGTGCGTGGATGTTGTGCGAATGATAAGAAAGAGATGATTGTGTATGTTATGAATGAGAAGAAGCTGGATATCCTGGCTTTAAGTGAAACAAAGCTGAAGGGGGTGGGTGAGTTTAAGTGGAGAGGAATAAATGGGATTAGGTCAGGGGTTTCTAATAGAGTTAGAGCTAAAGAAGGAGCAGCAATAATGTTGAAGGATAAGCTATGGTAGGAAAAGAGGGACTATAAATGTATTAATTCAAGGATTATGTGGAGTAAAATAAAGGTTGGATGTGAGAAGTGGGTTATAGTAAGCGTTTATACACCTGGGGAAGAGAGAAGTATAGAGGAGAGAGAGAGATTTTGGGAAATGTTGAGTAATTGCGTGGGGAGTTTTGAACCAAGTGTGAGAGTACTTGTGGTTGAGGATTATAATGCTAAAGTGGGAAAAAATGTTGTGGAGGGAGTAGTAGGTAAATTTGGGGTGCCAGGGGTAAATGAAAATGGGGAGCCTTTAATTGAGCTATGTGTAGAAAGAGGTTTGGTAATAAGTAATACATATTTCATGAAAAAGAGGATAAATAAATATACAAGGTATGATGTAGCACGTAATGAAAGTAATTTGTTAGATTATGTATTGGTGGATAAAAGGTTGATGGGTAGGCTCCAGGATGTACATGTTTATAGAGGGGCAACTGATATATCGGATCATTTTCTAGTTGTAGCTACAGTTAGAGTAAGAGGTAGATGGGAAAAGAGGAAAATGGCAACAACAAGTAAGAGGGAGGTGAAAGTGTATAAACTAAGGGAGGAGGAAGTTCAGGTGAAATATAAGCAACTATTGGCAAACAGGTGGGCTGGTGTAAGTATGAGTAGTAGGGGGGTTGAAGAGGGTTGGAATAGTTTTAAAAATGCAGTATTAGAATGTGGGGCAGAAGTTTGTGGTTATAGGAGGGTGGGTGCAGGAGGAAAGAGGAGTGATTGGTGGAATGATGAAGTAAAGGGTGTGATAAAAGAGAAAAAGTTAGCTTATGAGAGGTATTTACAAAGCAGAAGTGTTATAAGAAGAGCAGAGTATATGGAGAGTAAAAGAAAGGTGAAGAGAGTGGTGAGAGAGTGCAAAAGGAGAGCGGATGATAGAGTGGGAGAGGTACTGTCAAGAAATTTTAATGAAAATAAGAAAAAAATTTGGAGTGAGTTAAACAAGTTAAGAAAGCCTAGGGAACAAATGGATTTATCAGTTAAAAACAGAGAGTACTGGAGTACTGTCTTTTATTTCTGTATTCTTACAAGTACTGTCTTCCAAGAGAGCACTACCACCAGGGGTGATAGTTCCATCTGACTCACTCCTTTTACTTTCCCAACTGTCATACAAGACTATCAAGTTGGTGTTTCTGCCTTTTTGTATATATGTAATTTTCTCCCTTAGATGTCTGTTCTGTTACTTTGGCAGACACAAAAACATGTTCTTGATTTAATATCATTAGTGACGGATTGCTGTATGTTTACACATATACCATGACTCCATTTTTCGCAGCGCTTGCGTGTAGCCTAGGTGAAATCTCGCTTGATACTACTGCTGCAGCTTCAGCAAGTTTTCATGATGGTCGTTTTTTCAGTGTTGGATATATATATATATGTCGTGCCGAATATGTAAAACTGGTTAATTAGCAAGAACTCATTTAAAATTAAGTCCTTTCTGAAATTTTCTCTTATACGTTTAAAGATATATTTTTTTCATTAATGTTAATGTAAAAAATTTTAATTTTGCACCAAAAGAATCTTAGAAAACTTACCTAACCTTATTATAAGAAGAGCAATTTATTTTAGCATAACCCAACTAAATATATTTAAAATACGTTTATGATAATTTAGTACTAAACAAACACAATCAAATATATTTTTTTCGTTAGGTTCAGAATGATTTTGGCGAAATTATGGCATACACAAATTTTCACTTGTCCTATATGGCAAGATGAGCGTTGCTATTTAAGCCAAGATGACAAGTTCTGCCTATTCGGCACGACATTATATATATATATATATATATATATATATATATATATATATATATATACATTATTTTTTTATTAACACTTTCCGATTCCCACCAAGGCAGGGTGGCCCGAAAAAGAAAAACTTTCACCATCATTCACTCCATCACTGTCTTGCCAGAAGGGTGCTTTACACTACAGTTTTTAAACTGCAACATTAACACCCCTCCTTCAGAGTGCAGGCACTGTACTTCCCATCTCAAGGACTCAAGTCCGGCCTGCCGGTTTCCCTCAACCCATTCATAAATGTTACTTTGCTCACACTCCAACAGAACGTCAAGTATTAAAAACCATTTGTCTCCATTCACTCCTATTAAACACGCTCAAGCATGCCTGCTGGAAGTCCAAGCCCCTCGCACACAAAACCTCCTTTACCCCCTCTCTCCATCCATTCTGTTTCGCTCCATTCTCTCTACATGTCCGAACCACCTCAACAACCCTTCCTCAGCCCTCTGGACAACAGTTTTGGTAATCCCGCACCTCCTCCTAACTTCCAAACTACGAATTCTCTGCATTATATTCACACCACACATTGCCCTCAGACATGACACCTCCACTGCCTCCAGCCTTCTCCTCGCTGCAACATTCATCACCCATGCTTCACACCCATATAAGAGCGTTGGTAAAACTATACTCTCTTTCATTCCCCTCTTTGCCTCCAAGGACAAAGTTCTTTGTCTCCACAGACTCCAAAGTGCACCACTCCCAAATATCTGAATACATTCACCTCCTCCATACTCTCTCCCTCTAATCTGATATCCAATCTTTCATCACCTAATCTTTTTGTTATCCTCATAACCTTACTCTTTCCTGTATTCACTTTTAATTTTCTTCTTTTGCACACCCTACCAAATTCATCCGCCAATCTCTATAACTTCTCTTCAGAATCTCCCAAGAGTACAGTGTCATCAGCAAAGAGCAACTGTGACAACTCCCACTTCATGTGTGATTCTTTATCTTTTAACTCCACGCCTCTTGCCAAGACCCTCGCATTTACTTCTCTTACAACCCTATCTATAAATATATTAAACAACCACGGTGACATCACACATCCTTGTCTAAAGCCTACTTTTACTGGGAAATAATTTCCCTCTTTCCTATGTACTCTAACTTGAGCCTCACTATCCTCGTAAAAACTCTTCACTGCTTTCAGTAACCTACCTCCTACACCATACACCTGCAACATCTGCCACATTGCCCCCCTATCCACCCTGTCATACGCCTTTTCCAAATCCATAAATGCCACAAAGACCTCTTTAACCTTATCTAAATACTGTTCACTTATATGTTTCACTATATACATTATATATATATATATATATATATATATATATATATATATATATATATATATATATATATATATATATATATATATATATATATATGTAGGTAGTAGGTTGGTAGACAGCAACCACCCAGGGAGGTACTACCGTCCTGCCAAGTGAGTGTAAAACGAAAGCCTGTAATTGTTTTACATGATGGTAGGACTGCTGGTGTCTTTTGTCTGTCTCATAAATATGCAAGATTACAGGTACGTCTTGCTACTTCTACTTACACTTAGGTCACACTACACATACATGTACATGTTTATTTATACACACTCATCTGAGTTTTCTTTGATTTTATCTTAATAGTTCTTGGTCTTATTACTTTTCCTTTTATATCCATGGGGAAGTGGAATTAGAATCTTTCCTCCGTAAGCCATGCGTGTTGTAAAAGTCAACTAAAATGCCGGGAACAATGGGCTAGTAACCCCTTTTCCTGTAAAGATTACTAAAAAGAATAAGAAGAAGAAAATTGTCAAAGTGGGAAGTCTGAATGTGCGTGGATGTTGTGCAAATGATAAGAAAGAGATGATTGTGGATGTTATGAATGAGAAGAAACTGGATGTCCTGGCTTTAAGTGAAACAAAGGTGAAGGGGGTGGGAGAGTTTCAATGGAGAGGAATAAATGGGATTAGGTCAGGGGTTTCAAATAGAGTTAGAGCTAAAGAAGGAGTAGCAATAATGTTGAAGGATAAGCTATGGCAGGAAAAGAGGGACTACAAATGCATAAATTCAAGGATTATGTAGAGTAAAATAAAGATTGGATGTGAAAAGTGGGTTATAGTAAGCGTATATGCACCTGGAGAAGAGAGAAGTGTAGAGGAGAGAGAGAGATTCTGGGAAATGTTGAGTGAATGCGTGGGGAGTTTTGAATCAAGTGTGAGAGTAATGGTGGTTGGGGATTTCATTGCTAAAGTGGGTAAAAATGTTATGGAGGGAGTAGTAGGTAAATTTGGGGTGCCAGGGGTAAATGTAAATGGGGAGCCTTTAATTGAGCTGTGTGTAGAAAGAAATTTGGTAATAAGTAATACATATTTTATGAAAAAGAGGATAAATAAATATACAAGGTATGATGTAGCACGTAATGAAAGTAGTTTGTTAGATTATGTATTGGTGGATAAAAGGTTGATGGGTAGGCTCCAGGATGTACATGTTTATAGAGGGGCAACTGATATATCAGATCATTATTTAGTTGTAGCTTCAGTTAGAATAAGAGGTAGATGGGAAAAGAGGAAGGTGGCAACAACAAGTAAGAGGGAGGTGAAAGTGTATAAACTAAGGGAGGAGGAAGTTCGGGCGAGATATAAGCGACTATTGGCAGAAAGGTGGGCTAGTGCAAAGATGAGTAGTGGGGGGGTTGAAGAGGGTTGGAATAGTTTTAAAAATGCAGTATTAGAATGTGGGGCAGAAGTTTGTGGTTATAGGAGGGTGGGGGCAGGAGGAAAGAGGAGTGATTGGTGGAATGATGAAGTAAAGGGTGTGATAAAAGAGAAAAAGGTAGCTTACGAGAGGTTTTTACAAAGCAGAAGTGTTATAAGAAGAGCAGAGTATATGGAGAGTAAAAGAAAGGTGAAGAGAGTGGTGAGAGAGTGCAAAAGGAGAGCAGATGAAAGAGTGGGAGAGGCACTGTCAAGAAATTTTAAAGAAAATAAGAAAAAATTTTGGAGTGAGTTAAACAAGTTAAGAAAGCCTAGGGAAAGTATGGATTTGTCCGTTAAAAACAGAGTAGGGGAGTTAGTAGATGGAGAGAGGGAGGTATTAGGTAGATGGCGAGAATATTTTGAGGAACTTTTAAATGTTGAGGAAGAAAGGGAGGCGGTAATTTCATGCACTGGCCAGGGAGGTATACCATCTTTTAGGAGTGAAGAAGAGCAGAATGTAAGAGTGGTGGAGGTACGTGAGGCATTACGTAGAATGAAAGGGGGTAAAGCAGCTGGAACTGATGGGATCATGACAGAAATGTTAAAAGCAGGGGGGATATAGTGTTGGAGTGGTTGGTACTTTTGTTTAATAAATGTATGAAAGAGGGGAAGGTACCTAGGGATTGGCGGAGAGCATGTATAGTCCCTTTATATAAAGGGAAAGGGGACAAAAGAGATTGTAAAAATTATAGAGGAATAAGTTTACTGAGTATACCAGGAAAAGTATACGGTAGAGTTATAATTGAAAGAATTAGAGATAAGACAGAATGTAGAATTGCGGATGAGCAAGGAGGCTTCAGAGTGGGTAGGGGATGTGTAGATCAAGTGTTTACATTGAAGCATATATGTGAACAGTATTTAGATAAAGGTAGGGAAGTTTTTATTGCATTTATGGATTTAGAAAAGGCATATGATAGAGTGGATAGAGGAGCAATGTGGCAGATGTTGCAAGTTTATGGAATAGG
>NC_091378.1:9667431-9677431 GCF_038502225.1 Cherax quadricarinatus
ACCAGTGAAGAAAATATTGGTAGAGAACCAGTGAAGTAAATATTGGTAGAGAACCAGTGAAGAAAACATTGGTAGAGAACCAGTGAAGAAAATATTGATAGAGAACCAGTGAAGAAAACATTGGTAGAGGACCAGTGAAGAAAATATTGGTAGAGAACCAGTGAAGAAAACATTGGTAGAGAACCAGTGAAGAAAACATTGGTAGAGAACCAGTGAAGAAAGTATTGATAGAGAACCAGTGAAGAAAATATTGGTAGAGAACCAGTGAAGAAAACATTGGTAGAGGACCAGTGAAGAAAATATTGGTAGAGAACCAGTGAAGAAAACATTGGTAGAGAACCAGTGAAGAAAACATTGGTAGAGAACCAGTGAAGAAAATATTGGTAGAGAACCAGTAAAGTAAATATTGATAGAGAACCAGTGAAAAAAATATTGGTAGAGAACCAGTGAAGAAAATATTGGTAGAGAACCAGTGAAGTAAATATTGGTAGAGAACCAGTGAAGAAAATATTGGTAGAGAACCAGTGAAGAAAATATTGGTAGAGAACCAGTGAAGTAAATATTGGTAGAGAACCAGTGAAGAAAACATTGGTAGAGAACCAGTGAAGAAAATAATTAGAAATTCAAGCAATACTAAACGAATATACAAACAGAAGACGAGGGAGAGAGATAAAGAAACTTTCAAAATGAACCTGTAGACAAAATCAAAGAAAAACCAAATCTCTTAAGCAGGTTTCTTGCAATAAAGTGAATTATAAAAACAAAATTAACAAAAAAGGCTGCAAAATCAATAAGGTTGATCATATTTTTAAAGGTAATAGACAGAAAATTTTCAGAGTGTGTTCAGAAAAAATATTGTAAACGAAGTGAGTTTTAAACACAGATAGATGGCTGAAATTCAGGATTTTGAAGTAACGTGGTAGAGAAATTACTACTGGATGATTTCAAAATAAAATAATATGAATAAACTGGATAATACCTCGAGTATTGTAAGCAAGTGCTGAAGAATTATCTTGTCAACCATGAAAGATTGTTTTTATTTCGCTCCAGAAAGGTAAATCGGGTGGAAGATGGAAAATGGCGTACACTGTGACAATATTTACAAAGGAAATAGACAAAACTCTTTAAACTCTATGATTGTGTCGGTTAGGTTAGGTAAGGTTTGTCAGGAAACAAGACAAATGTTTCCTGACGTGGGTCTTAGTCATATGATGATCCGCCACTGGAGATTTTGGTCATCTGACCGAGGCCTTCCGCTGGCTTATCCCTCCACCTCTTTAAAAATTATTGTTTCACATATAATCATTAGATTTTTAGTTATAAGGTTGATTTGTTGACTAATGACGTAAAATACTGAAAAAAGCCCCAAAAACTTAAAAAATGGGAAACAATTGGGTTTGCGGTCAGAAAATTCATGCCTGTCAAATCTATGAGTTATTATAACAGAGTCGTGCGAGTTGTTTTTGAAAGAAATTTTTATTTTATTTATTTATTTTTTTTGATAGATTTCCCATAAAAGACTAATATGAAAACTGGATAATACTAGAGCAATAAAGAGTAATTTTTTTTTTACAATACATAAGACTTTTTTGCTTGAAAGGAAAATACAAACTGTTATTATATGAAAGATACATTGGTGGGGATTGACCACAAGTGGGGTACCACAAGGATCTGTACTTGCCCCGATAAAAATTTTAATTTAAATAAATTATTTACCAGATACAATCAAAAACTAATTTTGGGGTAAAATAAATAATAAAAAGACTGTAATGTAACTCTCTACAGGACGATTTAAATTAAGAAAATGAGTAATGACTGATGGAACTTAGTGCACATTAATGTTATATAATTTAAATCAGAAAGAGAAAATTCAGGTCACATGAAGAATAATGTGACACAATATTATAAATATTACACAGAGAACTTAGGAGTTATTATTAACAATATAATGAAAATGGAAAATCACGTAAATGACGTAGTGAAAGACTCGTATGTTACATCTCTAATTATGAAATTGCTTTCAAGTAGATGTATCAAGCTGCTTCTAACACATATTACACCAAAATTGGAATATGCAACAATTGTGTGGGTGACTTACATGATGTCCAGAGAAGACCTACTAAATGGCTGCCAGAGTTACAACCGAAGTGTTATAATGAAAGTTAGTTAACACTAACGGTGCCCACGCTGGCTGTCATGACATGACATAAGAACATAAGAAAGAAGGAACACTGCAGCAGGCCTACTGGTCTATGCGAGGCAGGTCCAAGTCTCCTACCGGCTTAAGCCAATGCACCCAACCTAGTCAGGTCAGGTCACATTCACTTAAGGAAGGAACACGGCAACTGACCTAGTAGCACAAGTTAATCAGGTCCAACTCACACCCACCAACACCCACTCATGTATTTATCTAACCTATTTTTAAAACTACACAACGTGTGGAAAATAATTTTCCAAAATTATGCTGTATATTTTTATAATGTAAATATACCTGATTAATACATTACTATTGCTCTAAAGTGTATTTTAAAGAAGAGAACCGACAGGGAAGCTCTGCGCCTGCGCTGAGGAGCAGGGAGCATACGCTATTTTTTTTAATGTGGTACAGGCACGCTAATGAAATGTGCATAAATTTCGTCGCTCTGTAAGTTAAATTGTGGTTGAAACTTCCCAAATAGGAGCCGAAATTGTTGGATTTGCAGTCCTGCATAACATGAGCATTAAGCAGATGGACAGAACAGCTTAGGATCCCCAGGTAAGGTGTTGTCTATTTATGTTGAGATTCTGGCCAGTATTTTCTTCATATTTAGGCAGGGGGGTATGACGCACCATAATCTCCAGACAAATTGGTGAGTCTTATGATTATAAATTCTCCTTCTGTTACCTAAATGTGTATATGTAATTATTTATTAATTTTAACATACAGTCCACATATTTATATTAATGTTTACCATAATTCCTGGTAATGTATATTTCATTTGAAATTAATATAGGTCAAGAGTGACTTGTGGATATGACAGTAGTAGGTATCGAAGGGGGACATTTTTGTGACCTAGGTGTCCTAAAATTCCTACTTGTCTCTGTAACTTTGATAAAAAATAATTATCTTTGTTACCATTTACAGGTATGTATCTTATGAGTTATATCCAGGTAAATTTAATTTTCCACACAACGTTTTAGCCTCTATAACTGTACTCGGGAGTTTGTTCCACTTGTCCACAACTCTATTACCAAACCAGTGCTTTCCTATATCCATCCTGAATCTGAACTTTTCCAACTTGAAGCCATTGCTGCGAGTCATGTCTAGGCTAGATATTTTCAGCACGCTATTTACATCCCCTTTATTTGTTCCTGTCTTCTTTTTATACACCTCACTCATATCCCCCCTAATTCTACACCTTTCTAGAGAGTGCAGATTCAGGGCCCTCAGTCTATCCTCATAGGGAAGATTTCTGATACATGGGATCAACTTTTTCTAGAGCATTTATATCCATTCTGTAATATGACCAAAACTGTGCAGCATAATCTAAATGAGGCCTAACCAAAGATATATAGAGTTGAAGAACAACCTGAGCACTCCTATTATTTATGCTTTTTGATATGAAGCCAAGGATTCTATTAGCTTTATTGCAAACACTTATGCACTGTTGTCTTGGTTTCAGATTACTGCTAACCAGAACTTCTAAATCTTTTTCGCAATCCGTAATATTAAGATCTACATTATTTAGTTTATATGTGGCATGGTTATTTTCCTGTCCAACATTTAGAACTTTGCATTTATCGATATTAAACTGCATCTGCCACTTCTCTGACCACTGCATCGGTTTATTCAAATCATCCTGGAGTGCTCTAATGTCCTCGTCAGAATGAATTCGACGACCTATTTTGGTGTCATCGGCAAACTTCCTTATGTCGCTCTTTATGCCCTCATCTATGTCGTTTATGTAGATTGTAAGCAACAGGGGGCCCAACACTGATCCCTATGGAACACCACTCGTAACACTTCCCCACTCTGATTTCTCCCCATTTATGCAAACTCTCTGCTGCCTATTTGTCAACCATGCCTCTATCCAGGAAAAAATTTCTCCTATTCCATGTGCCTTAATTTTCTTCAATAGTCTCTGATGTGGGACCCTGTCAAAAGCCTTACTTAAGTCCATATACACAATATCATATTCATTACCATGATCTACCTTCTCAAATACCTTAGTGAAAAAAGTTAATAAATTCGTAAGGCAGGTACGCCCCTTTGTAAAACCATGCTGAGATTCGTTGATTAATTTATGCTTGTTAAGGTGGCTACAAACTGCCTCGGCAATTATTGATTCCATAAATTTTCCCACTATGGAGGTTAGGCTTAATGGTCTATAGTTCGAAGCTAAGGGCCTGTCACCTGCTTTGAAAATAGGTATCACATTTGTTATTTTTCACTTATCTGGCACCACGCCAGTTTGTAGTGATATGTTGAAAAGATTAGACAAAGGTTTGCTAAGCTCTTTACATTCCTTTAGAACCTTTACGTACAGTTCATCAGGGCCTGGGGATTTGTTAGGTTTTAATTTATCTGTTTGCCTAAGGACAATGTCACTTGTGGCCCTAATCGTGCATAGTTTATTATCGTCCTGTTCTACATAATTTATTATTTCTGGAATATCGCTAGTATCTTCCTGTGTAAAAACTGAGAGGAAGTATGTGTTAAAAATTCTACACATTTCCTTATCACTGTCCGTGAGCTGACCCGAGTAACTTTTGAGTGGGCCTATCTTGTCCCTGATCTTACTTCTGTATACCTGAAAGAATCCTTTTGGGTTAGTCTTCGATTCTCTTGCTACTTTAACCTCATAATCTCTCTTTGCTTGTCTTATTCCCTTTTTTATTTCTCTGTTTAACTAAATATATTGATTTCTTAATTGCCCCTCTCCTCTTTTAATTTGCCTATATATGTCTCTCTTTTGACCTATGAGATATTTTAATCTATTGTTCATCCATTTAGGATCATTTTTGTTTGATCTGATTTCCCTATTTGGAACATAAGTTGTCTGAGCAGCTAGAACTATGCCCTGGAAAATGTCATATCGGCAATCATCACCACCTACCTGACCCAGTCAGGTCATTCCAGTTCAGCCCACCCAAGTAATTTTTCAGTCCTATGAAATCAGCCAAGCGGAAGTCAGGGACAGAGACTTGATTACCATTACTAGGGGAATTCCATGATATATTAAAACTGAATAAATGGAGAGAATTTCTTAATATTTGTAGCAGGGATAACAGGAGGAAGGGGGGGGGGAGTAGTAGAACGGAAGGGATATCGGAAAGCTTTCTTTGTAAACAAAGTGGTTGACTAATGAAGTACTTTAAAAGAAGAGGATATAGGTGCTACAACTAACGGAAATTTTACAATAATGAAGATGGGACACGAAAAGCGCAGCTCAGCTTTTGTTGCTACCAGTAGTACTGATACAGACACAGACACACGCACACAGACACACACACACACACACACGCACACACACACACATTAGCGTGGGTCCGTGGGGTGAAGACGTGGGTAACAAGGCTCCGAGATCCTTAGCGTTGTATGGTGTGCAATAACAGTTAGCAGTAATCAGTGGTAGTGGAACGTCAGTGAACAATACTACGAGTGATAATTAAAGTTATTAGTTAAAGAAAGTGAGAGGAAAGCTGAAATCATAATATTTCAAAGCGCAAACTGTTGGGGGTCTTAGGCGCTGTTGCCAAATTGGTAGCGGTAGGCCTGAAGAAGTGACGTCACAACAAGTTGTGTGCCATTATACATATAAGGTGAAGTGTATATAATGTGAAGTGTATACTATCATCAGTGAAGAGTGAAATCGCATGAGGAAGCGGGATGTATGAGAATATATGGTTATAATCATCACAGGTGAAGGATCTCCAAAATAGGGATTTAAGGCCTACGTATGACGACTTCGTCATCAGCAGCTGGCAACTGTCACCGCAAGTTTATTCGCCTATTTGTGGTTTGCATGTTGACGGCCCTGGCTGGCCTTGCATACTGTTTGATACTGGTCACTCACTCCTGCAAGCTATTACTATGAGAAGTCCCCAGACATCATAGCAGTTACAGAAACAAAACACATGGAGACAATAACAGATGCAATCTTCCCACCAGGATACCAGATCATGAGGAAAGATAGAAGGGGCAGGGGGGGGGAGGTGGGGTTGCTCTGCTCATAAAAAGATGGAAATTCGAGAAAATGGAAGGAATAGATGAGACGGGAGAAAGAGACTACATAGCAGGTACACTTCAGTCTGGGGAACACAAAGTGGTCATTGCAGTGATGTATAATCCACCACAGAACTGCAGGAGGCCAAGAGAGGAATATGAAGAGAGCAACAGAGCAATGGTGGACACACTTGCTGAGGTGGCAAGAAGAGCTCACTCCAGCAGAGCAAAGTTGCTGGTTATGGGGGATTTCAACCACAGGGAGATTGACTGGGAAAACCTGGAGCCACATGGGGGTCCCGAAACATGGAGAGCCAGGATGTTGGACGTGGTGCTGGAAAACCTCATGCACCAACATGTTAAGGACACTACCAGAGTGAGAGGGGAGGATGAACCAGCAAGATTGGACCTTGTGTTCACCCTGGGCAGCTCAGATATTGAGGACATCAAGTATGAGAGTCCCCTAGGAGCTAGCGACCACGTGGTTCTGTGCTTTGAATACATAGTAGAGCTGCAAGTGGAGAGAATAACAGGAGTTGAATGGGAAAAGCCTGACTATAAAAGAGGGGACTACATAGGGTTGAAGAACTTCCTGTGGGAGGTCCAGTGGGACAGAGAACTGGCAGGAAAGCTAGTAAATGAAATGATGGAATATGTAACAACAAAATGCAAGGAGGCAGTGGAAAGGTTTATTCCCAAGGGCAACAGTAACAACGGGAAGACCAGAACGAGCCCCTGGTTTACCCGACGGTGTAAGGAGGCAAAAACAAAGTGCAATAGAGAATGGAAAAAGTACAGAAGGCAGAGAACACACGAAAATAGGGAGATCAGTCGCAGAGCCAGGAATGAGTACGCACAGGTAAGGAGGGAGGCCCAGCGACAGTATGAAAATGACATAGCATCGAGAATCAAGACTGACCCGAAACTGTTGTATAGCCACATCAGGAGGAAGACAACAGTCAAAGACCAGGTGATCAGATTAAGGACAGAAGGTGGAGAACTCACAAGAAATGATCAGGAGGTATGTGAGGAGCTGAACAGGAGATTTAAGGAAGTTTTTACAGTAGAGACAGGAAGGGCTGTGGGAAGACAGCACAGAAGGGAACATCAAGAGGGAATATACCAACAAGTGTTGGATGACATACGAACAACTGAGGAGGAGGTGAAGAAGCTCTTAAGTGACCTTGACACCTCAAAGGCGATGGGACCGGACAACATCTCCCAATGGGTCCTTAGAGAAGGAGCAGAGATGCTGTGCATGCCTCTAACCACAATCTTCAACACATCCCTTGAAACTGGGCAACTACCTGAGAAATGGAAGACAGCTAATGTAGTCCCCATATTTAAGAAAGGAAACAGAAACGAAGCACTAAAGTACAGACCTGTGTCTCTGACATGTATTGTGTGCAAAGTCATGGAGAAGATTATCAGGAGGAGAGTGGTCGAACACCTGGAAAGGAACAAGATTATAAATGAAAACCAGCATGGGTTCATGGAAGGCAAATCTTGTATCACAAACCTCCTGGAGTTTTATGACAAGGTAACAGAAGTAAGACACGAGAGAGAGGGGTGGGTAGATTGCGTTTTCCTAAACTGCAGGAAGGCCTTTGACACAGTTCCCCACAAGAGATTGGTGCAGAAGCTGGAGGATCAGGCGCACATAAAAGGGAGGGCACTGCAATGGATAAGGGAATACCTGACAGGGAGGCAGCAACGAGTCATGGTACGTGAAGAGGTATCACAGTGGGCGCCTGTTACGAGCGGGGTCCCACAGGGGTCAGTTCTAGGACCAGTGCTATTTTTGATATATGTGAACGACATGATGAAAGGAATAGACTCTGAAGTGTCCCTGTTCGCAGATGACGTGAAGTTGATGAGAAGAATTAAATCGGACGAGGATGAGGCAGGACTGCAAAGAGACCTTGACAGGCTGGACATGTGGTCCAGCAACTGGCTTCTCGAATTCAATCCAGCCAAATGCAAAGTCATGAAGATTGGGGAGGGGCAAAGAAGACCGCAGACAGAGTATAGGCTAGGTGGACAAAGACTACAGACCTCACTCAGAGAGAAAGACCTTGGGGTGACCATAACACCGAGCACATCACCGGAGGCACACATCAACCAAATAACCGCTGCAGCATACGGGCGCCTGGCAAACCTGAGAATAGCGTTCCGATACCTTAATAAGGAATCGTTCAAGACACTGTACACTGTGTATGTTAGGCCCATCTGGAGTATGCAGCACCAGTCTGGAGCCCACACCTGGTCAAGCACGTCAAGAAGTTAGAGAGAGTACAAAGGTTTGCAACAAGGCTAGTCCCTGAGCTCAAGGAAATGTCGTACGAGGAAAGGTTAAGGGAAATCGGACTGACGACACTGGAGGACAGAAGGGTCAGGGGAGACATGATAACGACATACAAGATACTGCGGGGAATAGACAAGGTGGACAGATACAGGATGTTCCAGAGAGGGGACACAGGGACAAGGGGTCACAACTGGAAGCTGAAGACTCAGACGAGTCACAGGGACGTTAGGAAGTATTTCTTCAGTCATAGAGTTGTCAGCAAGTGGAATAGCCTAGCAAGTGAAGTAGTGGAGGCAGGAACCATACATAGTTTTAAGAAGAGGTATGACAAAGCTCAGGAAGCAGAGAGAGAGAGGATCCAGTAGCGATCAGTGAAGAGGCGGGGCCAGGAGCTGAGTCTCGACCCCTGCAACCACAATTAGGTGAGTACAATTAGGTGAGTACACACACACACACACACACACACACACACACACACACACACACACACACACACACACACACACACACACACACACACACACACACACACACACCGTGTATGTCAGGCCCATACTGGAGTATGCAGCACCTGTTTGGAACCCGCACTTAATAAAGCACGTCAAGAAACTAGAGAAAGTACAAAGGTTTGCGACAAGGTTAGTTCCAGAGCTAAGGGAAATGTCCTATGAGGAAAGATTAAGGGAAATCGGCCTGACCACACTGGAGGACAGGAGGGTCAGGGGAGACATGATAACGACATATAAAATACTGCGTGGAATAGACAAGGTGGACAAAGACAGGATGTTCCAGGGAGGGGACACAGAAACAAGAGGCCACAATTGGAAGTTGAAGACACAAATGAGTCAGAGAGATAGTAGGAAGTATTTCTTCAGTCATAGAGTTGTAAGGCAGTGGAATAGCCTAGAAAATGACGTAGTGGAGGCAGGAACCATACACAGTTTTAAGACGAGGTTTGATAAAGCTCATGGAGCGGGGAGAGAGAGGGCCTAGTAGCAACCGGTGAAGAGGCGGGGCCAGGAGCTAGGACTCGACCCCTGCAACCACAAATAGGTGAGTACAAATAGGTGAGTACACACACACACAGACACACGCACACACACAGGTGGCCAAAGACTGCAAACCTCACTCAAGGAGAAAGATCTTGGGGTGAGTATAACACCGAGCATGTCTCCGGAAGCACACATCAACCAGATAACTGCTGCAGCATATGGGCGCCTGGCAAACCTGAGAACAGCATTCCGATACCTTAGTAAGGAATCGTTCAAGACACTGTACACCGTGTATGTCAGCCCCATACTGGAGTATGCAGCACCTATTTGGAACCCGCACTTGATAAAGCACGTCAAGAAACTAGAGAAAGTACAAAGGTTTGCAACAAGGTTAGTTCCAGAGCTAAGGGGAATGTCCTATGAAGAAAGATTAAGGGAAATCGGCCTGACGACACTGGAGGACAGGAGGGTCAGGGGAGACATGATAACGACATATAA
>NC_091378.1:9679931-9762431 GCF_038502225.1 Cherax quadricarinatus
CAGAACTGCAGGAGGCCAAGAGAAGAATACGATGAGAGCAACAGAGCAATGATCGACACACTAGCCGAGGTGGCCAGGAGAGCACACATGGGGGGAGCAAAGTTACTAGTTATGGGTGATTTCAATCACAAGGAGATTGACTGGGAAAACCTGGAGCCCCATGGGGGTCCCGAAACATGGAGAGCCAAGATGATGGATGTTGTACTGGAAAACCTCATGCATCAACATGTTAGAGCCACTACCAGAGAGAGAGAGGAGAGGATGAACCAGCAAGGCTGGACCTTGTATTCACCATGAGTAGTTCGGACATCGAGCGTATCATGTATCAAATGCCCCTGGGAGCTAGTGATCATGTGGTTCTGTGCTTCGACTACATAGTTGAGCTCCAAGTGGAGAGAGTAGCAGGAATAGGCTGGGAAAAAACAAACTACAAAAGGGGGAACTACTCAGGCATGAGGAACTTCCTTCAAGACATTCAGTGGGAGAGTGAACTGACAGGAAAACCAGTACAAGAAATGATGGACTATGTAGCAACAAAATGCAAGGAGGCAGAGGAGAGGTTTGTTCCCAAGGGAAACAGAAATAATGGGAAGAACAGAACGAGTCCTTGGTTCACCCAAAGGTGTAGGGAGGCAAAAACTAGGTGTACTAGAGAATGGAAAAGATACAGAAGACAGAGAACTCAGGAAAATAAAGAAATCAGCCGAAGAGCCAGAAACGAATATGCACAGATAAGAAGGGAGGCTCAGAGACAATATGAAAATGAATAGCATCAAAAGTAAAGACTGACCCGAAGCTGTTGTACAGCCACATCAGGAGGAAAACAACAGTCAAGGACCAGGTAATCAGACTGAGGAAGGGTGATGGGGAATTCACAAGAAACAACCAAGAGGTATGTCAGGAGCTCAACACAAGATTTAAAGAGGTATTTACAGTGGAAAGCAGTAGGACTCCAGGAAATCAGAACAGGGGGGCACACCAGCAAGTGCTGGATGAGGTACATATAACCAAGGAGGAGGTGAAGAAGCTGCTATGCGAACTTGACACCTCAAAGGCGGTGGGACCAGACAACATCTCTCCATGGGTCCTTAAAGAGGGAGCAGAGATATTGTGTGAGCCATTAACAAAGATCTTCAACACATCATTTGAAACTGGGCAACTCAATGAGGTATGGAAAATGGCAAATGTAGTCCCAATTTTTAAAAAGGGAGACAGACATGAGGCACTAAACTACAGACCTGTATCACTAACGTGTATAGTATGCAAGGTCATGGAGAAGATCATCAGGAGGAGATTGGTGGGGCACCTGGAAAGAAACAAGTGTATAATTGACAACCAGCACGGTTTCAGGGAAGGAAAATCCTGTGTCACAAACCTACTAGAGTTTTATGACAAGGTGACAGAAGTAAGACAAGAGAGAGAGGGGTGGATCGACTGCATATTTTTGGACTGCAAGAAGGCCTTCGACACAGTTCCTCACAAGAGGTTACTGCAAAAGCTAGAGGATCAGGCACACATAACAGGAAAGGCACTGCAATGGATCAGAGAATACCTGACAGGGAGGCAACAACGAGTCATGGTACGCGACGAGGTGTCAGAGTGGGCGCCTGTGACAAGCGGGGTTCCACAGGGGTCAGTCCTAGGACCTGTGCTGTTCTTGGTATATGTGAACGACATAACGGAAGGGATAGACTCAGAAGTGTCCTTGTTTGCAGATGATGCGAAGTTAATGAGAAGAATCAAATCCGATGAGGATCAGGCAGGACTACAAAGAGACCTGGACAGGCTACAAGCCTGGTCCAGCAACTGGCTCCTTGAATTTAACCCTGCCAAATGCAAAGTCATGAAGATCGGGGAAGGGCAAAGAAGACCGCAGACACAATATAGTTTAGATGGCCAAGGACTGCAAACTTCACTCAAGGAAAAAGATCTGGGGGTGAGCATAACACCGAGGATATCTCCTGAGGCGCACATCAATCAGATAACTGCTGCAGCATACGGGCGCCTGGCAAACCTACGGATAGCGTTCCGATACCTCAGTAAGGATTCGTTTAAGACTCTGTATACCATTTACGTCAGGCCCATACTGGAGTATGCAGCACCAGTTTGGAATCCACACCTAGTCAAGCACGTCAAGAAATTAGAGAAAGTGCAAAGGTTTGCAACAAGACTAGTCCCAGAGCTACGGGGATTGTCCTACGAAGGAAGGTTGAGGGAAATCGGCCTGACGAAACTGGAGGACAGGAGGGTCAGGGTAGACATGATAACGACATATAAAATATTGCACGGAATAGACAAGGTGGACAAAGACGGGATGTTCTAGAGAAGGGACACAGACACAAGAGGTCACAATTGGAAGTTGAAGACTCAGATGAATCAAAGGGATGTTAGGAAGTATTTCTTCAGTCATAGAGTAGTCAGGCCGTGGAATAGCCTAGAAAGTGACGTAGTGGAGACGGGAACCATACATAGTTTTAAGGCGAGTTATGATAGAGCTCATGGGGCAGGGAGAGAGAGGACCTAGTAGCAATCAGCGAAGAGGCGGGGCCAGGAGCTGTGACTCGACCCCTGCAACCACAAATAGGTGAGTGCAAATAGGTGAGTACACACACACACACACACACACACACACACACACACACAGGCTAAGGAAGGAAGGAGGGGAGACAACAAGAAATGACCGTGAAGTATGTGAGGAACTCAACAAGAGATTCAAAGAAGTGTTCACATAGGAGACATAAGGGGCTCCAGAAAGACGGAGAGGTGGGGTACACCACCATGTGCTGGACACAGTGCACACAACCGAGGAAGAAGTGAAGAGGCTTCTGAGTGAGCTAGATACCTCAAAGGCAATGGGGCCAGATAACATCTCCCCATGGGTATTGAGAGAGGGAGCAGAGGCGCTATGTGTACCCCTAACAACAATATTCAATACATCTATCGAAACAGGGAGATTGCCTTTGGCATGGAAGACAGCAAATGTAGTCCCAGTCTTTAAAAAAGGAGACAGACATGAAGCATTAAACTACAGTCCACTGTCACTGACATGTATAGCATGCAAAATCATGGAGAAGATTATCAGGAGAAGAGTGGTGGAACACCAAGAAAGGAATGATCTCATCAACAGCAGCCAACATGGTTTCAGGGACGGGAAATCCTGTGTCACAAACCAACTAGAGTTCTATGACATGGTGACAGCAGTAAGACAAGAGAGAGAGGGGTGGGTTGATTGCATATTCTTGGACTGCAAGAAGGCGTTTGACACAGTTCCTCACAAGAGATTGGTGCAAAAACTGGAGGACAAAGCAGGGATAACAGGGAAGGCACTACAATGGATCAGGGAATACTTGTCAGGAAGACAGCAGGGAGTCATGGTACGTGGCGAGGTGTCAGAGTGGGCACCTGTGACCAGCGGGGTCCCACAGCGGTCAGTCCTAGGACCAGTGCTGTTTCTGGTATTTGTGAACGACATGACGGAAGGAATAGACTCTGAGGTGTCCCTGTTTGCAGATGACGTGAAGTTGATGAGAAGAATTCACTCGATCGAAGACCAGGCAGAACTACAAAGGGATCTGGACAGGCTGCAGACCTGGTCCAGCAAATGGCTCCTGGAGTTCAATCCCACCAAGTGCAAAGTCATGAAGATTGGGGAAGGGCAAAGAAGACCGCAGACGGAGTACAGTCTAGGGGGCCAGAGACTACAAACCTCACTCAAGGAAAAAGATCTTGGGGTGAGTATAACACCAGGCACATCTCCTGAAGCGCACATCAACCAAATAACTGCTGCAGCATATGGGCGCCTAGCAAACCTCAGAACAGCATTCTGACATCTTAATAAGGAATCATTCAGGACCCTGTACACCGTGTACGTTAGGCCCATATTGGAGTATGCGGCAACAGTTTGGAACCCATACCTAGCCATGCACGTAAAGAAACTAGAGAAAGTGCAAAGGTTTGCAACAAGACTAGTCCCAGAGCTAAGAGGTATGTCCTACGAGGAGAGGTTAAGGGAAATCAACCTGACGACACTGGAGGACAGGAGAGATAGGGGGGACATGATAACGACATACAAAATACTGAGAGGAATTGACAAGGTGGACAAAGACAGGATGTTCCAGAGATTGGACACAGTAACAAGGGGACACAGTTGGAAGTTGCAGACACAGATGAATCACAGGGATGTTAGGAAGTATTTCTTCAGTCACAGAGTAGTCAGTAAGTGGAATAGTTTAGGAAGCGATGTAGTGGAGGCAGGATCCATACGTAGCTTTAAGCAGAGGTATGATAAAGCTCACGGTTCAGGGAGAGTGACCTAGTAGCGATCAGTGAAGAGGCGGGGCCAGGAGCTCGGACTCGACCCCCGCAACCTCAACTAGGTGATTACAACTAGGTGAGTACACACACACACACACACACACACACACACACACACACACACACACACACACACACACACACACGAAAACATTGAAGTGGTTCTGTAGATAATGTTGGCATCACTCACGTTAATCACCGCTGGGCATTGTTAGTCTCCAGGTGGGTGGCTGTGTTGATATATCCCAGTGTTTCTTTCAAGATATCACCATAACCCACAAACTTTCCGTACTTTACACAGGTACACACACTAACCTGTTCATCTTTAACTGCAATACTCCGTAATCACTCTCTCTTACCTCACACCATCAGTATTCTAGAATACTTCCTATTACACAAACTTTACTGAGATTTTTTTTACAAAATATCAACATTTACATGGCAGAGTTGGTTGGGGGTGAACCGGACCGTCTAGACTGATTTAATGAACAGGAAAAAAGGTTTTCGTTGTTGGTGTTTGCCTAACCGCTGTGTTTTTATTTTTTTTTATTTTCTGGAAATGATTTGTAAACATGACCCCTTTCCCCCCTTACCCCGGGATTCCGGCCGGGAGGGGGGGGGGGAGACAGGGAGGGGCTATTTTTACTGCTGTTGTATTGTTTTCTCTTTTTTTTTCGTTTTACTTGGGCGAGATTGTAAGCTGAGAGGAAATCGAGTCAGAAATATTAAAAAATATATAAATAGTAATATAAAGGCTTCAAGGAAGAATATTTGGATTTCTTTCAGAAGCAGTTTAAATATTCCACTTCCCCTACCACCCCATCTTTTCATTCTTTTTTACCAATAGGTATATTTTATTACCTAATATGGTACAAAAGGTTTAAGAGATACATTGTTGATATAAAGATAAATTATGAGTGAGGATCAACGAGCACATTCCATGACTGGTGTCATCTTGCACCAACCAAATGGCTTACTGACTCTCCAAATATTATTTCAAACAATGAAGATATTAAACAGTAGTTTATTACAATACTAACTGGCATTTATTGAGACAAAACTTAAAATTCCAGTACTAGAATATTTAACTCTTCCATCACAGCTTAGACTAGAGGAAGGTACTAAATGCTGTTCACCGTGGAGTATAAAGGTCAAGTAAGTATATATATATATATATATATATATATATATATATATATATATATATATATATATATATATATATATATATATATATATGTGTGTGTGTGTGTGTGTATATACACTGATCTCTGGCTGAAGGAGACTCGAACCTACGAACCTTAGAACAAGGTACGCAGTGCTATACCGAACTCACCACATTGGACCTGCTCTCGCGAATTCCTTGCATTGGTAAAATCTCTAGTAAGGCTGATGCATGCAGGAGATGAGATGAAAAGCTGTAAGCCTTCTCCCTGAAAGCTGGCTGCCTTGGATCAAAGTCTAGCGCAAGCTGGACTCCAAGGTATTGGTCCAGTGTGGGTAGATTGGTAAAGCACTGCGTACCTTGTTCTAAAGTTCGTAGGTGCGAGTCTCCTTCAGCCAGAGATCAGTGTTTGCCTGCTCTCGCGAATTCCTTGCATATATATATATATATATATATATATATATATATATATATATATATATATATATATATATATATATATATATATATGGAGGATCAGCAATGGGATCAGGCAACCCTCCCAGTGCGACTGGGATGTATAGGGGTGCGCAAAGCACCGCATGTTGCTTTACCTGCTTTTCTGTCTTCGTGTTTGGCTTCCAGTGTATTAGTCAAGAAGATTGTTCCTTAACGCTTGAGAGACGTGGTAGGAGCTCAAGACCCCAGGTTTACTGAAGCAGCGATTCGGTGGGACACCCTTACAGATTCCTCCAGTAGACCAGCTCCTCCCAAAGAACACAAACAGTCCCACTGGGACAAACCGATCATGGAAAAAATCACCAACACAGTGCTCTCCAACGCCTCAGGAAAGGACAAAGCTCGTCTCCTGGCAGTGAAGGCACCACACTCAGGAGATTTCCTGTTAGCTGTTCCCAATTCCTCCTTGGGCACTCGACTAGACCCACAGGCCATTCGGATTGGTGTTGCTCTTCGCCTAGCCGCCCCGGTCCTCACCGAACATAGGTGTATTTGCGGCAGGGCGACAACTGATAAATTCGGACTTCATGGTCTCGTGTGTCACACAGCAGAAGGGAAGTATACCAGACATGAGGAGGTCAGTGACATCGTAAAGAGAAGCCTCGCCACAGCCCGTTAACGCCCAGCTCAACGGGAACCCCAAGTGCAGAGATCTGACGGAAATCAAAAGCATCCTGATGGAGCCACTATGCTACCCTGGAAGGATGGAAAGCAGATTGCCTGGGATTACACCTGTGCTGCCACATTGGCAGACACCTACTTGCCATACTCCGTAGTGGAAGGGGGTGGAGCTGCCAGCCACAGGGAGACCCAGAAGATCCGCAAATATGAAGACCTTCCCCCTTGCTATAACTTCATCCCAATAGGGTCGAAGACCCTTGGAGCATGGGGCAAGTGTGCTCTAAAGTTCCTCAAAGAGCTGGGTGAAAAGCTCATCATAGAAACCAAGGACCACAGGCCGACCAGCTTCCTCTTTCAGAGACTCAGTGTTGCGATCCAGAGAGGGAATGCCTGCAGCATTCTTGGCACGCGGCCCACCGCTGGGGAGCTGGACGAAGTATTGAAGTTGTAGCTGAGTTACCTATGTTGTTTTACTTTCTATTGTATCTTTGTGAATGTTTTGTCAATGTATTTTGTCTTTAAATAAAATACATATTAAATATAGGGGGTGGTAGGAGAAAATTCTCAAACAGCTTCAGGGAGAACCTTGAGTTTTCCCTGAAGCAAGTTTATTTCTCTGAGGATGAGGGTCCCCAGGACAGTTCTAGAGGTATATATATATATATATATATATATATATATATATATATATATATATATATATATATATATATATATATATATATATATATATATATATATATATATATATATATATATATTTATATATGTATATATATATATATATATATTGAAGAACACTACAGTAGGTCTACTGGTCATACCAGGCAAGTCCTTCTCTAAACCAGTCATATCCACCCACCCAGTTATCCAACATTCTCAAAGGTAAAGGTACTCAAGAATTTGCTTAAATGCCTCAGGTACTAATCAGTCTTAGCTCTTCTCACTCATATATTTGTCTAATTTCTTTTAAAAGCTACCTATATCTTAGCTTCCATTACCCTACTCGAAAGATTGTTCCACGCATCGACAAGTCTGTTTAGAAACCAGTAGTTACCTTTGTCCATTCTAAATCTAAATTAATCTCACTTAAATCCATTATTTATGGTTCTTACTTGATTCGATATCCTCAGTATTTTATTTATATCGCCTTAGTTTATGCCCATCATCCACTTATAAGCTTCAGTGATATCTCCTCTCATTCTACGTCTCTCAAAGAGATCCACAGTTCAAGGTTCTCAGTCTATCTTCATATGGGAGATTCCTTGTATAGTGAATTATTTTTGTCATCCTTCTCTGAATGTTCTCTAATGCATTTGTTTCCATTCTATAGTAAAGCGACCGAAACTGACCTGTATAATTTAAATGAGGCCTTACTTATGGACCCATGTTACGTACACTTTTTAATACAAATCCAAGTAATCTGTTTGACTTATTGCGCACACTTAGGTACTGTTGTCTTGGCTTCAGATTTCTACTTACCGTGACTCCCAAGCTTTTTTTTCGCATTCTATGATCAAGCTCTATATCACCTAGTTCATAAATACAAGGGTTATTTTCGCTCCCAAGGACTAGGACTTTACTATTGTCCACACTGAACTGCATCTGCCACTTTTCAGACCATGACATCAGTTAAGACGACAGCTGTATTCTTGAAAATGGCGTCTTAAACAAAACAACATCTAAAACTAACTGAAGAACATGAAAGTTAGGCTACCTTCCTTGGGCCCCAAAAATGGTAAATAACTCTTTTTTTAGATCTCCAAATTTTGAACAAATAAAATGGATAATATAATTGTAGCTGGTTGTCGAGATGTGTTATGTTAAATGCACTGCATAAGGCTAGAAATGTTACATATATAATATTTCTTACTCTAAATTATGGTTGCTGATGTATGCTGATGATTCTGAAGAGTGTGGAGTGATTCTTTGGCCTTAGTGGGTTGAGGTACATGGTTGAGGTTCTTGCACTGAAGTCGATGGCCTTACTGTATTATTATTATAATCAAAAAGAAGCGCTAAGCCACAAGGGCTACACAGCGCTGCTGGCTTTACTGTAGAAGTGAGAAATTCTGTAATTCGCCTCTCGTCTCTTTTACCCTGTAGTACATTATACAGTTGACGGTAATGATCATCAGCTACTCTAGATCCTACTTCAGAGCAGTGTTTCTAGATTTGTCGGGGTCCTCTTAAGTGATAAAGTTTGTTAATTTAGCAGCAACATGGAACTGCTCACGTAACTGTTGCAATGTTAACTGTTCTTCTTTATCTTCCTCTAATATCTGCCTTCCATGTGTCTGTGCATTCAACTCTGGCAACATTTCTAAGGGTTCATTCACATCACCTTCCTGCATGTCTTCCAAGCCATCACCTGGTGATCTCCTTGCCAGCTGAAATATTTCCTGCACGTGACGCTCGAGCGAGGGAAAACCTGTGGAAGTATTCTCACCACACAAGGCCACAACTTCCCCCAGGCTGCATTTAATGTTGATTGGGGTATTTCATTCCATACACTGCTAACATAGCTGATGGCATCTGCAATGTTAAATTTATGGCAAAAGTTTGGTACGTCAGGTCAGAGTTAGTGTTCCATCGATGCTACAAGTTTTCCTGTCACTTTCGTCACTTTTCGTGTGTAGTTACACTTGAAGAGCCTAATAACTCCACGATCCAGTGGTTGTATTAAAGACGTATTTGGAGGTAAAAATACAACTTTTGCATGTGGGTGCACACCCAGCAGAGCTTCTGGATGCGTACGGGTATTATCAAGAGTGAAGAGAACGTTGAATGCAAGGTTCTTCCTGTGGAAGTAAAACGTGACTTCAGGAAAAATGTGATAATTAAACAGGTCAATAAATAGTTCCCCTTTCATCGATGCTCATTAGTTTGACTTCGAAATTACCGGTAAGGTCGTTTTATCTACACATTTCAAAGCACGATGAGTTTTGGAGAGGTATGTACGGACAGGTATGAATGTTAGAAAAATAACATATACATAGAAGAGAGGACCTTACGACAACGTTTCGGTCCGACTTGGACCATTTACAAAGTCTTGCTCCCGTCCCTGTCTGCTGGCCTATATATATTCCCTCCTTTTCTCCTTTTTGTTAGTGTGACTTTGTAAATGGTCCAAGTCAGACCGAAACGTCGTCGTAAGCTTCTCTCTTCTATGTGCGGGTTATTTGTGTATTTTTCCAGTCACGGTATTGTGCCTTTTTTGTTATTTAGGTATGAATGGATCACTGAGACATGGAAGGATGCTCCCGTAGTCCAGTCTCCTGCCTCTCCAAGCTTTCCCACAGAAACTGCAGTTATCAACGAATTTCACGTAGTGATCATCGAAAATTTGCCCCAATTTTGCAAGTCTTATATCGACCACATCACAGGAGATCACATTGTAACCGATGGTCTAATATCCAAACTGGCGAGTTAGGCCTTAAAACGAATTGTGTTTTTATCAGTCATAAATAACGAGAAAATACATGTATGGTAGTTGCAATCCCTTAACTTATGTGACCGTATTCATGCAGCTGTATACGAATAGGCTCACTACTGCTGTGTGTTATCTAACACAGAGTACCCTGAAAACATAACCAGAGAAAATGAAACAACAGGGGTATACTACTATTACTTATACCCGCCCATCATCGATACCATGCCTAACCCTTCTAGGGTAGGGTAGGTGCCTGAGTCCGAGCCTTTAGCTCATAAGACTGTCATTCCCATTTGCCCCCTTGGGGCGGGGATGGCAGACCAGAGAGGCCTAGCTTGTGGCTAGGCCTGGGGACAGTTAGTCCCAAAGATGAGGAGGTACTTGTGCCTCCTCCCATGGGAGACTTAGGTCTCAGACACTCCCTAAAGAGGGAGCCAAGGCCGGGCCACCACTTGGAAAAGGCCCGGGCCGGGAGAATACCGGCTAATCTTTAATAATAATAATAAATATACCCGCTCACTGGGATGGTAAACCTGGAATTCTCTGTGCACGGCGGCACGGACGGGTGGGATCTCCAACGAGCGAAACGTGCAGGACAGGTGGGAGGATATGCTGTTACCTTCTACAAATGCTTATTTCTTAAATCCCATGAAGCCACTTAGTTTGCCCGTAATGCTCTGCATATATAGGAGCTCTTCGTATATTCACCCAAATGTTATTCACCTTTGTACATATATTGTGTTATGCTGAAATAATGTATTACTATTACTCTTAAACGTCAACTGGTTTTTTTTTTTTTTGCCCTGAATTTATATTTAGGAACCCGTGTTAAGTTAGTATTTATATGTAAATGCCCAAGTGAACAGATTTTACCAAGATCCCAACTACAAGTTACAACACCGCTCAACCAACTGCACAGTTTAATGTTTACTAATAATACTGAAATAGTGTGACATGAAAAAAAATGGTTTTCATCAGAATGAGAAGCGCCAGGATGGAATTCTTAAACAAGATTTTCTCAGACTGGCGTAACTACCTACTAGATTATATTTATGGCGAGCTGAGAACGTTGAGGCGGAATACTGAGCACACTCATACTAGGAAACTAGATAATCTTATAGCACAGAGTAGCTGAACTACACATGAGAACTAAGTAGTGGTCAGGAAGCAGCTCCAGGATTTGTTAATTACGTAGACCTAGCCAAGTCATTTTTGTATGTTGGATAAACATGGTTACCTGACGTTTGAAGAGTTTAATATCTCTAATGGGTGTTTTATGGTATATTACTCCGTCTTGTGCGTCGCAACTAAGTCAGTCAGTAAGTAAGTTTATTCAGTAATACATAAATACAGTTACATAGATTATCATGCATGATTATCATACATGACTTATTTCCATTGGGATCCCTGATGTCTATAATATATCAGAACATACAAAGATCTCAGTAACGATCAGATCATGCGTCTCACGAAAGCTGATAAATCTAACTTGTTCGTCATTGTAGATGAGGTTGAATATTCGGATAAAATGAACCGATTACGGAGTGATAATGAAACGTATGACCCTCTCACTAACTAGAACCCTCTCGACTAGGACAACTGTCACTTCAATATATGGTTAGGTTAGCTGTTAAAATTGGCTATAATCATAATTTTAAGTATAATTTGTAAATAAGTGGGCTAGGGAGTGGGCTTGGGCCAAAATATTATATCTCCAAGTTGTGTCATATGCCTTCTCCAGGTCAAAAAATATGGCAATAACTTAGGGTAAGCCAGCGAAACGCCTCGGCCAGATGACCAAATGCTCTAGCTGCTGGTCATCATATGACTAAGACCCGCGTCAGGAGACCCAAGGCACTAGCAGACTCTGAAGAAACCACTCGGGGCGAAACGTTTCCTCTAATAAATATCCTGAACTGTCCATAAGTTTCTTTTTCCACAGTTAGCTGTGGTAGCCAGAAGAGCCCATATGGGTAATGACACAGAGACTCACAAATAACCCGCACATAGAAGAGAGGAGCTTACGACGACGTTTCGGTCCGACTTGGACCATTTACAGTCACACTAACGAGAACGAGAGCAGGATGGGTATATATAGGCAGGAGGTGGTAGTAGTAGTAGTAGTGGTAGTAGTGGAGGTGGAAGGAAGTAGTAGTGGGGAGGTAGTAAAAGTAGGAGGAGCCAGTCAAATACTAAGAAAGAGGAGCACTGCAAGGGAGCTGCTGCCCACAGAGAGTAAGAGCAAGAACACCGAGGGGGGCAAAACAGATAAATAAGTAAATAAAGAAGGAACAAATACATACCCATATCCATATATATACATCCTGCTCTCCTCGTTAGTGTGACTTTGTAAATGGTCCAAGTCGGACCGAAACGTCGTCGTAAGCTTCTCTCTTCTATGTGCGGGTTATTTGTGTATCGTTCCAGTCATGGTATTGTGCCTTTTTTTTATTTACACAGAGACTGACTGGGGAAAACCTAGAGCCACATGGAGGACCAGAAAGATGGAGAGTTAAGATGATGGAGATGGTAATGGAAAACCTCATGCATCAACACGTTACGGACACTACCAGAAAGAGGGAAGAGGATGAACTAGCAAGACTGGGCCTCATATTTACCTTGAGTAGTTTAGACCTTGAGAATATAACATATGGAAGGCCCCTCGGAGCTAGTGATTATGTGGTCGTGAGCTTCTAATACACTGTAGAGTTAAAAATGGAGAGTGAAGCAGCACGAGTAGGACGGGAGAAACCAAACTACAAAAAACGGACTAACAGGCATGAAGAATTTTCTGCATGAAGTATAGTGGGAAAGAGAACTGGTGGAACAAGACAGTTAATGAAATGATGGAATACATGACCACAAAATGCAGGGAGGTGGAGGAGAGACTCGTACCCAAGGGTAGCAGAATCAATAGGAAGACCAGAACGAACCTTTTGTTCAAAGGTGTAGAAAGGCCGAAACAAAGTGCGCTAGAGAATGAAATAAGTGTAGAAGACCCAGGAATATATGGAGATTAGCCGAAGAGCCAGAAATGATTATGCATGGGTAAGGAGGGAGGCTAAATCTAATCCAAAGCAGTTGTACAGCCACATCAGGAGGAAAACAATAGTCAAGAATCAGGTAATTGGGCTGAGGAAGGTAGGAGGGCTCAACACGAAATTTGCGAAGAGCTTAACACGAGCTTTGTGAAGAGCTCAACACGAGATTTGAGGAAGCATTTTCAGTGGAGACGGAAAGGACTCAAGCAAACCGGGATGGAAGGGTACACTAACAAGTGTTGGACACACTACACACAACTGTGGAGGAGGTGAAGAGGATGCTGAGTGAGCTAGATACCTCAAAGGCAGTGGGAACGGACTTCTCTCCGTGGGTCCTGAGACAGGGAGCAGAGGCAATGTGTGTGACTTTATGAACAATCTTCAACACTTCTATCGACACTTTGCAACTACCTGAGGTGTGGAAGACAGCAAATGTAGTCTCAGACTTCAAGAAAGGAGATTGGTAGGTAGGATTAAATTACAGTCCAGTGTCATGGGACGTATATTATGCAAAGTCATGGAGAAGCTTATCAGGAAAAGATTGGTGGAGCACCTGGAAAGGAATGAGCATATAAACGATAACCAGAACAGTTTCAGGGAGGGGAAATACTGTGCCACAAACCTACTGGAATTTTACGACAAGGTGACAGAAGTAAGGCAGGAGAGAGAGGGGTGGGTAGACTGCACTTTCTTGGACTGTAAGAAAGTTTTCGAAACAGTTCGACACAAGAGATTAGTGCAAAAGCTAGATGAGCAGGCAGGAATAACAGAAAAAGCACTTCAGTGGATCAGAGAATACTTGACAGGAAGGAAACACCGAAAAATGGAACGTGACGAAGTGTCAGAGTGGGCGCCTGTGACGAGTGGGGATCCTCAAGGGTCAATTCTAGGTATGGTACTGTTTCTGGTATATGTGAATAACATGACGGAAAGAATAGATTCAGAGGTGTTCTTGTATTACAAGTGAATTACAGTTACATTCAGCTTGCAGGGGATGAGATGAAAAGCTGTAAGCCTTCTCCCTGAAAGCTGGCTGCCTTGGATCAACGTGTAGCGCAAGCTGCACGCCAAGGTATTGTCCAGTGTGGGTAGATTGGTATAGCACTGCGTACCTTGTTCCAAGGTTCGTAGGTTCGAGTCTCCTTCAGCCAGAGATCAGTGTTTGTGTATATTTCGCCTGCTCTTGCGAATTCCTTGCATTGTTAATATCTCTAGTAAGGCTGATGCATGCAGGGGATGAGATGAAAAGCTGTAAGCCTTCTCCCTGAAAGCTGGCTGCCTTGGATCAATCGTGTAGCGCATGCTACACGCCAAGGTATTGGTCCAGTGTGGGTAGATTGGTAAAGCACTGCGTACCTTGTCCTAAGGTTCGTAGGTTCGAGTCTCCTTCAGCCAGAGATCAGTGTTTATATATATATATATATATATATATATATATATATATATATATATATATATATATATATATATATATTAATGATTAGGTTAGGTTAGGGCAGAGGCTAGGTTAGGTTATGTAATAATAATATCTTTATATACTACAAGTACATGTACAAGGTATACAGACCATAGCTGACATCAATGACATACTACTATATAGAAAACAGTTTGTTATGCAGAGCATTTCTGGCAAATTAGGTCAGTGTTGTCCCAGGATGTGACCCACACCAGTCGACTAACACCCAGGATGTGACCCACACCAGTCGACTAACACCCAGGATGTGACCCACACCAGTCGACTAACACCCAGGTACCCATTTTGAACTGATGGGTGAACACAGACATGGGCAGCAGGTGTCTTTTGGAAACAACGTCCCTCATGTTTTTCAGCCGTACCGGAGAAGATTCGAGCCCCGGACCTCAGTGCGTGAGCTGAGTGCGCTAGCGATAGAGCTACGGATTACGTTAGGCTGGGTAAGGTTAGGTTAGGTTAGGTTAGGCTGGGTAAGGTTAGGTTAAGTTAGGTTAGGTTAGGTTAGGTTAGGTTAGGTTAGGTTAGATTAGGTTAAGTTAGGTTAGGTTAAGTTAGGTTAGGTTAAATTAGGCTGGGTAAGGTTAGGTTAAGTTAGGTTAGGTTAAGTTAGGTTAGATTAAGTTAGGCTGGGTAAGGTTAGGTTAAGTTATGTTAGGTTAAGTTAGGTTAGGTTAAGATAGGTTAGATTAAGTTAGGTTAGGTTAAGATAGGTTACGTTAAGTTAGGTTAGGTTAAGTTAGGCTGGGTAAGGGCAGAGGTGTGCTAGCCACCCATGCACTCCTAGCCAAATGCTACTTGGCAGAATGACACTGAAATATACGAGACAGGAATAAGTGTAGCAAAAATAATTACTTTCTTGGCTTGTAAAAAAAAAAAACTCCCCCTGGACATGTCGTATTTAAGGAGAAGTGTAGCCTCCTCCTCTTTCATCTGTCTATTCTGTCTGTCTGTCTGTCTCTCTCTCTCTCTCTCTCTCTCTCTCTCTCTCTCTCTCTCTCTCTCTCTCTCTCTCTCTCTCTCTCTCTCTCTCTCTCTCTCTCTCTCTCTTTCTCTCTCTCTCTCTCTCTCTCTCTCTCTCTCTCTCTCTCTCTCTCTCTCTCTCTCAGGATCATAATTTAGATGACAGTCACTGGCACAATAGTCATTCAATGGACACTTAGCAACACAACACAGACGTATATTCAGAGGACAGGTAGCCATTCAGAGAATATACAGCCATTCAAAGGGTTACCTAATCAATCAGATAATTGCCATTCAGGTTACAAGGGCACACACGAGAGCAAGATTCAGTAAAGCGTCCTGAATCACACACCACATAAACAGGCTTAGCGTAATTACATTATTGAAAGTCAGTTACAGTTACAATATTAATTACTCTTTCAGATTTTCAGTTAAAAATACTCGTTCAGAAAAATAACAAATTACATTTACACTTACTTGATATTTTTTCTTAAGTTATTTTCTTCAGCTGCATCAAATTTATATTAATGTTGAAGAATTGAGACACTTATGCAACATATGGGAATCTTTATTGAAGAAACGTTTCGCCACACAGTGGCTTCATCAGTCCAATACAAATCAGGAGGGCATAAAGAGAAGAGGAGTTGAGGTAATCAGTCCCTCAGCCTGGAATCGAGACACTGCAACGTCATGGGATCTTGATACAAAGAATTCTTCAACACTTGTCCAATCTTTGGACGAAGACCTACTTACGCTAGTGGATGGTTCCACTGTGATCCCGCCTCCTGCTTCAACTCACCTGACTGCAGTATATAAGTCACTTCTCTGGCCCTATGCTGTACTTCCTACAAGAGTGACGGACTGAACACATCGGTTCCAGGCTGAGGGACTGATTACCTCAACTCCTCTTCTCTTTATACCCTCCTGCTTTGTATTGGACTGATGAAGCCACTGTGTGGCGAAACTTATCTTCAATAAAGATTCCCATATGTTGCATAAGTGTCCCAATTCTTCAAGTTGTCGGTTTTCAAAACCATTTATCACATATGCTAATGTTGAAATTATTGTTAAATTTTCGAAATAATAATTAGGCACTTTACTTCATATTTTGTATTTAAATGTCAATACTTAAATAATATACATGAATACCATTTGTTACATTTATCAGAGTCCAACAGAACGTGTGATTAATATTTGTTGAATTTGATGATGGTATAGAATACCGATAAGGTTATAAGACACATTGTTCCAGGTTATAGAGCAGAGCTCTGCTCCAGGGTGAGGGACTGATCACCTCAAAACTATGTCTTCAAGGGTGATGGACTGATTACATCATCTTCACATCTCTACTGCTTCTGCTAACATTTCTGTGCTCGACTAAAGATTACTGTGTAGGCGAAACGTTTCGGAACAGAGATACTTAAATGATGTACATATGTCTTACTTAATAATATTTGTTACATAAAATCAGTAAAGTTCCAGAAAAATTTCACTTAATAAGTTTTGTTAAACATAATTTACTTTACAATGTTAGATCTAAGATATAATGTTTAATATTTACTTTTCATTTACTACAGTTTGAACGAAGAAACCACGTATAGAAACTGAATGTAATTCGAGGATTTGTTGCAATGAATTGTTGCAGGACGTTGCAAAAGAGCTACTTTACAACGTGCAAAATAATGAAAATAATATTGACTTTCATGGTGCACAGACTTACATATTATGGTTCATTAAGATTAAAGTATTGAAGATACTCGGAAATTTCTGGGCTGCACTAATTAGGAGGTTGCAGGTCCTATCTGCGCCCTACTGGGAGAAAGTATTTCCTGCTATGCTAAATATTCTCTGGCGATGCTGAAGTGGCTGTGTAACCCATTATTTCTTCAGAGGCAGCATCTTTGGAGGAGAATCCTTCCAATAATCGAGGAGAGCCACTTGAAATAGAACAACCCTTTGCACACATTTTTTTTTAACTTGCTCTAGTTCATCATCGAGTGATTTATGTTTGCCACCAGCTGAAGGGGACGTGAAAGCAAAAAAGTAGGTGGATTTGGCTTAGACTCTGATGATTCTTTTTGGGCCACTTCACACCTTGTTTCCTCATTCTCAGATTCGCTTGTAACAAGAATCCTGATCTCTTGTTTTCAAACAGATAAATTTTACAGGCTAAGACATTTTAATCTGCATCAGGTCATTTCAAAGACCAGCACTATCTAAGGTATGCTCACCTCTGGGATGCCACCCACAACAGTCGACCAACGCTCAGGTAACTTTTCTACCGAAGGTGAATAAGGGCAGTGGGTGTACGGAGACTCGCGTATGTTTCCACCTGCCCAGGACACGAACCCCAGGACCATTCGGTTACGAGCCGACTACGGTGACCAATGCGCTTCAAGTCTCTTGAAGCACCTGCTCTATTTTTCGTCTGATGGAAGCCAAACCAATTTGAAACTAGGATAAAAGAAAAGCGGCTGCTGTTAATCCAGAAATAGTTTAAGTTTTCGTTTCAGTGCTTTCAGACTTTGGTCAAAGTTTCACGGTAAAACAGGTCAGCATCAAGTAACTGCTGCATGGACTACTGCAGACCAATAATTACTATTCCTTCAACTTGTTACGTTGACTCAACCACTATCACAACCCCCTTCTTGTGTTTATTCTCCCTACCACTCAATAATTCAACAGACTTGTTTACCTGTTCATATCCTTCCAGAACTGATTTGATCATTTTTAACAGTGAATTACATCTTGTTACATTTGGAGATTGTAAAAAAATACCTTTCGCTTGGAGGAATGTACATCAGAAATTGACCTTCAGATTGAATTTACAGCAGATTTTTTTTTATTTGCTGTAGACAGAAACGAGCTATTGACGTCTGGATTAGTGAGAGCATCTGTGGCATGCAAAGAGTATGTAACCTTTATTCGGCGCATGTACACACCCTCATTGAAAAGCTATCTCCCCCAACCAGCGAACTAGGTGCTAAGGGTTAACAATGGGGCCCCGTCGTTCAATCAGTACCCAGGTTCCAGCCAATGAGAAGATGATTTTGGCAATCGCAGAGGTGTTGTGGGTACCACACACCTGTCCGCCCTTGTCATTCCCATTCTAGAGCTAGTTGAAGCACGGTCTGCTCTCTAGTGGCTTCTATTCTGCCTTGCTTACCGTGGAGTGCACTAATACCTATTGTTGTACATAGTGTATATAGTATACATACTTCTGTTCTAACCTGGTGAAAGATAATGTAAGTCAAAAGTTTTTCTGCTGTGTTTATTTTGCTCCCTTTACACCCAGGATAACAGGCCTTTGGGACTCCTGGGTTGTAACAGCATCTTTTATACAAAGTTGTTGATTGTGAGAATAGTACTGTATATAATACCTTCTGGTAAAAAAAAGTGAGAACGCTTTCCAGTTCCATTTCCTTCTTAATGATATCTGCCTTTTCCCTCATCCTGATAAGTTACATTGTTAAGGTACAGCAACTTGAAAACCCAGGACACACGCATCAAAAGTTTTAATTAGTGGTGAAATATTATTAATGCTGTTATCTCTGGTAACATAACGGTCAACCAACTCCTCATTCACAGTCGCTACGTTGAAGGCATGATGTCTTCAAATATATCACCAGCAAGAACCTTTAAATTAAGTTCCCAGTTATTGTTTATAAAGTGAATTGTTGCCCCAAGAATGACATCAACTTGCGATTAATGCAAACATCTAATGTTAGATAAACTCGGCTGAGATCTTGGAGTTCTTCTTTCACTGCAGCCTCCATTTTCCTGCGTATGCTGGAAGAAGTGTGTTTCTAACTGTTGATCGTGTAGGAGTGACACATTCTTGTTCTCTTTCTAGACAAGGATCCAGGACAGTAGAAAATCTCCACAATATTCGGTGGCAGCTGGTCACCTGCAGTAGAATGTAAGAATTGTTTTGTTAAGGATCTTTGTCTCAAATCATTTCAAATGAACTTCATTAACCCGTCTGTCTTACTCCTGAAGTGTTGTCACACTTCAGGAGTGTCCTGTTTCAGTGTCGAATCGAATCGAAGCGAAGAAGACGACGAGAGCTGTCGTGAGATGGGAAGGAAGAAGGATAAGGAAGGATGGAAATAACTAGAAAAGGATGGGAAGGAGGGGAAGAGGAGGAATCAAGGCAAGTGGCCCAACCACTTTGGGACATGTGGTACCGTAGTACTAGAGGCGTAGATGGAGAGGGTTGGATGATGTCGGTACTTGGCTCACTAGGAGAGGATGGCGAAGGCAGCGGCAGGGGATGCGAGTGTCAGAAGGCAGCAAGCAGGATGAGTTGTATTGGTGGAGGTCAGCTTGAGGTGTGTTAAGCTGTTGACCCACTAGAAAGTCTCTGGAACGCCCGTATTTGCATGGTCATGAGTCTAAATTTGTGGTCTGGGTCGGTCTCTGGAGCATTAAGGAGACTGATGACTTCTCTAAGGAAGAGAGGACGTGATGGTCTACAGACGAACTTGACTTCTTCGCTCTGGAACAGGGGGATCAATGTCTTTGCATCCATTTCTTTAGGAGCCTCAGGAGTAGTGAAGAAAGAGACACCATGTATCGTATTATAGTATTGTTTATCCTTGGAGTGAGCGACAAGTGAAGTCGATGATTGGTCAGTTTTGTTGGTGTTGGAAGACGAGGACGCTGCTCGTGTCTTGATAGATGTGGTGGCTGGCGTTGGAGGCGGTTTCTCATTGGTGGAGGAAGGTGGAGGCACGTGAGGCAGTGAGGGCTCTGATTGGTTCTTGGCAGTGGCTGTGGCTGGAGGAGGTGGTGGTCTCTCATTGGTGGATTGCGAAGTAGAGCAGGTGGCTTCTGCAGAAATCAAGTCTTGCAAGTCATCTGGTGCCTCGAAACTGACGATTTTTGGGATAATCTTCAAAACATCAACTGAAGCAGGACTAGCTGGGAAGTTGAATGATGGCAGATTGTTGAGGGCAAGAATATCATTCATAGTTGTATTAAAACAACCCGGGTTAGCTGCATCTTGCATGTGTGAACACATCAGGCAGTAGTAGAATTTTGTGGAAATATCGCCTGGTGGAGGAGAGGCGGTGGGTGGTGGAGGTTGCTGAGTGGCTTGTAGAATCTTGGTGGTGGTCGTCTGAAGCTTAGCTATAGCAGCATAAGAAGGCGAGTTTCCTGTAGACTTCTTAGTTTCATCTTTCAGTTTCTTAGAGAGGATATCATTGCGTACTGGGCATTTGGCTGCAAGAGTATGGTGGTCACTCTTACAGTTGATGCAGGTGGGAGCAGCAGTGGAAGTGCAGGAACGAAAGTCGTGATCTGCAGACCCACAGGTGGAACATATCTTCTTATTCTTCACGTGGCAGTCGGCAGTAGAGTGACTGTACGAGTAGCATGTCCAACAAGGTGTTATGCAAGTGAATCGTTCAGGCTCAATCTGTCGAGGGTTGATGTAGTAGTAAGAGATGGCCAGGCCATCAGACAATGCTCTGGTCGCCATGGTAACGTCTAGAAACGTGACCTTGAGCATCGCGGAAGCGTTGGGAATCTTTACAACAGAGTCAGTCTTGGCCCAAGTGTTGAGGTCTTCAAGTGATGACGTAATTTCCTCGATAGACATGTTCGTGATTATCCTATCAAGATGTTTCATGAACACAGATCGTTTTGCACGCATGTATGGTGACGTGGAGATGGTAAAACCACGGTCTTCTAATGTCTTCATGGCTGTAGGTGTAAGTACTTTGTCAGCTTCAGCATCATCGAGAAAGGTAACGATGAAGGCTTCTTTCAGTGAAGTAATCTTGGAGAATTTGGCGTGAAGACAAATGCTGAGTGAGGTTGCAAGCTCGAGCTTCGTGGCGTCGTCGACGACAGCAGACTTGGGCTTAATTCTCACACGATGAGACATCGTGGAGATGGTAGAGGTTCCCCTCCCCATCGGGGATCGTAGAGAGACTGAACAAGTAAGGAGAGCTGCTATGACCTGCCTAGGCGAGAGTCAGAAGCAGAAGGTTTCAGTGTCTTGTTTCAATATCCTGCTCACTTCCAGTATCTCCTTTATTCTTTTTCTTCTGCGTATCATCTTGCTTCTCTTTATGTTATAATGTTTTAAGTGTGTGATGATGTTTGAAGTAGCGTTCACACAAGCTTGCATCAACTTTTTACACTTAACAACGTTTCTCTCACGTCCTGACTCTTCTTGATAGAGACAAAAATAATTGAAAAGGTGCTCTGATAATGAAACTTCCACTAAAATTTCCATTCTTATTAAATTCAATACACTGTTGCTCCAAGCTTCAACTTGCCAATATACGGTGTTTTTAAAAGGAGAAGCGAAAGTTTCTCAGAGTTCAGGTAACCGAACTAACAAAATACTTTGTAAATGTTTGACACTGGCATAACATATTATTACCTTACTGGCCTTCCACATTCACCCCTCAAGTAATAAATATTCAACAATCAGGCTGTGTCTTTAAGCAATATCCCTCAGATAATAGCGGTGAAAAATATAATTTAAAAACAGGAAGGTTAAATGACAGTATTGGTGATGCAATAATCCCATTTCCATTACCTCTTGAAATTACCCAAAGTCCAGCCTCAATAACCCAACTAGGTAGACTGTTCCACTCATCTACTACCCTATTTCCAAACCAATACTTTCCTATGTCCTTTCTAAATCTAAACTTATCTAATTTAAATCCATTACTGCGGGTTCTCTCTTGGAGAGGTTTTCTAACGAATTTATGTCCATTTTGTAATACGGAGACCAGAACTGAGCTGCATAATCTAGGTGAGGCCTTACTAATGATGTATAAAGCTGCAGTATGACCTCTGGACTTCTGTTGCTTGCACTTCTTGATATAAATCCCAGTAATCTATTTGCCTTATTACGTACGCTTAGGCATTGCTGTCATGGTTTAAGGTTGCTGCTCACCATAACCCCCAAGTCCTTTTCGCAATCTGTATGGCTAAGTTCTACATCATTTAACTTATAAGTACTAGGGTTATGGGCACTCCCAAGCTTCAGAACCTTGCATTTATCTACATTGAACTGCATCTGCCACTTTTCTGACCAAGAATAGAGTTTGTTTAAATCCTCCTGAAGTTCCATAACATCTACGTTTGAATCAATTATCCTACCTATCTTTGTGTCATCGGCGAATTTGCTCATATCACTAGTAATTCCCTCATCAAGATCATTGATATATATTATAAACAACAACGGGCCCAAGACTGATCCCTGTGGAACGCCACTTGTTACAGATCCTCACTCGGATTTAACCCCATTTATGGACACTCTCTGCTTCCTGTCAGTGAGCCATGACTCGATCCACGAGAGCACTTTTCCCCCAATGCCATGAGCTGCCACTTTCTTTAACAGTCTATGGTGCGGAACTCTATCAAAAGCCTTACTAAAATCTAAGTAAATAATATCAAATTCTTTATTGTGGTCAACAGCCTCAAAAGCTTTACTGAAGAAAGTTAATAAATTAGTTAGACAAGACCGGCCTCTTGTGAATCCATGCTGAGTATCATTAATCAAGCTATGCTTATCGAGATGGCTTCTTATAATCTCAGCTATAATTGACTAGTAATTTGCCTACAATTGAGGTCAGGCTTATTGGGCGGTAATTTGACGGTATCGACTTGTCCCCTGTTTTAAAAATAGGAGTTACATTAGCCATCTTCCACATATCAGACACTACACCTGTTTGAAGAGATAAATTAAAAATATTAGTTAATGGTTCACAGAGTTCCATTTTGAATTCCTTAAGAACCCTTGAAAAAACCTCATCAGGACCCGGCGACTTATTTTGCTTCAGTCTGTCTATCTGCTTCACAACCATTTCACTAGTGACTGTGATGTTACATAATTTATCTTCTTCTAGCCCACTGTAAAAATTAATTACTGGAATATTGTTAGTGTCTTCCTGTGTAAAAACTGAGAGAAAATATTTATTTAAAATCAAGCACATTTCATTCTCTTTGTCAGTAAGGTGCCCATAGTTATTTTTAAGGGGACCTATCTTATCTCTAACTTTTGTTCTATAGACCTGGAAAAAACTTTTTGGGTTAGTTTTAGAATCCCTAGCAACTTTAATTTCATAGTCCCTTTTAGCTTTTCTTATCCCCTTTTTAATGTCCCTCTTAATGTCAATATACTGATTCATAAGATGACCCTCACCTCTTTTGATACGCCTATAAATTCCTTTCTTATGCCCTAGTATTTGTCTTTCACTGACCTTCCTTGACCTTTGTTCTCACGACACTGTATAAAATATGACAAAACTTAACTTGAGACCCAACGAAATTATAGAATTCCCAAGTAAAATATCCTTATTATCAAAATTATCAAATATAAAAATAAATCGTTTCTGCTCACTCATATTTATAACTCATCCAAAGAGATTGGCGAGTTAGAATTGTTCATGAAACCAATGACGGCTTAACTCTTCGGAAATTCCTAACCACTTTCCATTTTCAAAACAAAATTTTGCCTCTAACGTCTCGTTCCACCTTTCAAATCTTGCTCATTAATAACATAAGAAAAATGTAATTTTCGACGCAAGCAGATATATCCAACATTATTTTTTACACGAAACAATGCGTCTATTCACACTGACGAATTCTGGATTCTGCCTAAGGAAGGAGTCCAGTACTACAGTCCAGACAAACATGACTCTTGACAGTACAAGTAGCGAACGTGACTCAGACAACGATAATCACATCAGAATGTACAGTTATGTACTATTTGACGTGAATGTACAGTTATGTACTCTGACGTACATGTGCAGTTATGTACTCTGACGTGCATGTATAGTTATGTACTCTGACGTGCATGTACAGTTATGTACTCTGACGTGAATGTACAGTTGTGTACTATTTGACGTGAATGTACAGTTATGTACTCTGACGTGAATGTACAGTTATGTACTATTTGACGTGAATGTACAGTTATGTACTCTGACGTGCATGTACAGTTATGTACTCTTTGACGTGAATGCACAGTTATGTACTCTTTGACGTGCATGTACAGTTGTGCACTCTTTGACGTGCATGTACAGTTATGCACTCTGACGTGCATGTACAGTTATGCACTCTTTGACGTGCATGTACAGTTGTGCACTCTGACGTGCATGTACAGTTATGCACTCTTTGACGTGCATGTACAGTTATGCACTCTTTGACGTGCATGTACAGTTATGCACTCTGACGTGCATGTACAGTTATGCACTCTTTGACGTGCATGTACAGTTATGCACTCTTTGACGTGCATGTACAGTTGTGCACTCTTTGACGTGCATGTACAGTTACGTACTCTAGCGTGCATGTACAGTTATGCACTCTGACGTTCATGTACAGTTATGTACTCTTTGACGTGCATGTACAGTTATGCACTCTGACGTGCATGTACAGTTATGCACTCTGACGTGCATGTACAGTTATGGACTCTGACGTTCATGTACAGTTATGGACTCTGACGTTCATGTACAGTTATGTACTCTTTGACGTGCATGTACAGTTATGCACTCTTTGACGTACATGTACAGTTATGTACTCTTTGACGTGCATGTACAGTTATGCACTCTTTGACGTGCATGTACAGTTATGTACTCTTTGACGTGCATGTACAGTTATGTACTCTTTGACGTGCATGTACAGTTATGTACTCTTTGACGTGCATGTACAGTTATGCACTCTTTGACGTGCATGTACAGTTATGTACTCTTTGACGTGCATGTACAGTTATGTACTCTGGCGTGCATGTACAGTTATGCACTCTTTGACGTGCATGTACAGTTATGTACTCTTTGACGTGCATGTACAGTTATGTACTCTTTGACGTGCATGTACAGTTATGTACTCTTTGACGTGCATGTACAGTTATGTACTCTTTGACGTGCATGTACAGTTATGTACTCTTTGACGTGCATGTACAGTTATGTACTCTTTGACGTGCATGTACAGTTATGTACTCTTTGACATGCATTTTCTTACATTTTGTCATCAGCCCATCACAGTGCCAGAGTTGTCGGAGGTATAAACTTGGCATATACCACGACAACTACTTTTTAGTATAAAATATTAATTACAATTACCAAAAATGTAATTAATTACATTCAGCTTCAACTACAATTAAAATTACTCCAAGCCTGCACATAGACGGCTAATTAAGGCCTGTTGAGCCACTTAACAATCTAATTAGCCAATATCAAGGTAAATTCTCTGTACACAAATAATCATAACTCTGCCTTTACACAAATAATCCTCACATAGGAGAAAGAAGCTTACGACTTTGTAAATAGTCCCAATCAACATGAAATGAAAAATCGAAATCAAAATTTTGATTTTGGTGTAGTATACAAACTGTAGTTTACAAGTATTAAATGATTGTTAAGCGCAATGAAAGCACAATGGATGTACATTTTGGACCGAAACGTTGTCGTCAGCCTCTCTCTCCTGTTTGTGGGTTATTTGTGTATTGTTCCTGTCACGGTATTGTCTTTTTGTTCTTTGTTTTACATAAAACCCTTTCAAGAAGGTGGCTTGATGCTGGTGAAGGGCTCTTGATCTCTCTGCAGCTGCTTTATATGCGGCTCTTCTTATGTAATAATGTAATGTTATTACATAAGGATAATGTAATAATGTAATATGTTAGGTAATAGGAAACATGTGCAAGTAATACGATATTCTTTTGTGTCACAATAAAATTCCAGACAATACAACATTCTATTGTGTCACATTAAAATACCACAATAAAACGTTGCCACGATAAAATGTCGCATTAATTGTACATGTGTCCTTTTAACATATTCTTTTTGCATTATTATTCAACGCATCATGAGAGTCAGATGTTCCGTGTTCACCTTTACTTCTTGAGAACTTTGAACATTTGTAGCCCAGAGTTCATAGATGAGGAAATATTGAAGATTTATGAAATAACACATGATCTAAAATTCTCAAAAACTTTCAGTGAAAAAAATGTTTTAAAATCGCCAAAAATACAAAAAAAACCATATTCAACCACTTAATATACCTTCGCTACTGAAGAACTTCTGACTTCAAGTTGTATTAAGAAATTCTGATATTAACGAAAAACTATTTGATTCAGAATTCACCCAAATATCATGATGGCTGTGTCTATAAGATTTCCTGTACAAAATGCAGTTTTTTATGTTTTGAGTAAACTGGAATGTTTACCAACTCCAAGGCTGAGGGACTGAGTACCTAATCTTTTGTATGCAATTCTTTACAGTATGTCTTGTACTGATTAAGCCACTGGCTGATAGAACTGATGAGGGGAAAAAGGTGAGTGGTGCGCTGAGGAGTCTGTGGAGACAAAGAACGTTATCCACGGAGGCAAACAGTAAAATGTATGAGCGTATAGTTATACCAACTCTCTCATATGGGTGTGAAGCGTGGATGGTGAATGTTGCAACAAGGAGAAGGTTCGAGGCAGCGGAGATTTCGTGTCTAAGGACAATGTGTGGTGTGTATATAATGCAGAGAATCCATAGTTACGAGGAGGTGTGGGGTTACTAAAGTCCTAGAGGTAGGAAGTACAGTGCCTGCACTCTGAAGGAGGGGGTGTTGATGTTGCAGTTTTATAACTATAGTGTAACCATGCCTCTGGCAAGACAATGAAGGAGTGAATGATGATGAAAGTGTTTCTTCTTTTTCGGAACACCCTGCCTTGGTGGGAAACGGCCGCTGTATTAATAAAATAAAAAATAAAATATTATTATTCGTAATGCTATTAGTTAAAGTCTTTTTTATTAAATTATTTTCATAAATGTTTGGGAGTCGATTAACATCTGTAACTTCAGGAATGGGTCGATGAGATGAAGAGTTTGGGGACCCCTGGTCTAAAACAAGCCCTGCTTTGGAAGCAGTGGCAAGCATGTCTAATGTCTCACAAAGCCTAGGCACGGGATCCACCAGAAAGCATCACAAAATATCCTCTGTGCCTCATATCCTCTCGTACCTTCAAACCAATTCTTAGTTAATGTCTTGGAGCTGATTCCCTCTGCCATTGAGTTTTTCCCTAGTGCCATAGAGTATGTCCTTCACCTATTAGCCAATACCTCCTGCATCACAGCTAATCCCTTCTGCCTTAACAGCTAATCCCTTCTCCCTTAACAGCTAATCCCTTCTCCCTTAACAGCTAATCCCTTCTGCTTTAACAGCTAATCCCTTCTCCCTTAACAGCTAATCCCTTCTCCCTTAACAGCTATTTCATTCTGCCTTAACAGCTAATCCTTTCTGCTTTAACAGCTAATCCCTTCTCCCTTAACAGCTAATCCCTTCTGCCTTAAAGCAGCGTTTCCCAACCTGGTGTACATGTACCCCAGGGGTACATTTGCATTTCTCAAGAGGTACATAAGGGTCTGAGAGTATAACCATGGGGTACACTGCTGTACAATATACAACGTACATTGTACAGCAGTGTACACCATGAGTAATGTAGAACATAAGTAAGATCAAGAGAGTTTAGGTAAAACCCTTATGGGGTGAGCGGGGAAGTGGGAATAGGGAAAGAATAGGTTTCTGAGTGGTAGAGAGAACACCAGGGCTTTAACCCCAGTAGCTAGTTAAGCAATACAAATCAGGTGATAAAAAGAACAGTCAACTAGGCAAGCTCTCCTCTCTCTTTCTTTCATATTACAAAGCATGTTGCACTTCAAAATTAATAAACTCGTAAAAATCATACCGAATGCGTTCGATATGACGCAGATCAAATCTCAAAACACCTGAACGTGATATGCATTGTACAGTTGCTAAAGTTTCCCCCTCGTATTAAAGAACTTGTTGCAAAAAAAAAAAAAACTCAGATATTTCATTAGTATTAGTATTATTTTTTAGTAAATTTTTTTAGTTTTGTGTACGTTTACTTATTTTTCATGACTAGTGTACATAACAGATATATATGGAACAGATCAATATATTATATAAATTCACTGAGTTCAAGTTATCGATGTTATCAATAGTATAAAATCCTTATATAATCTCCACATTTTCAGATTTCACAATAAAATTAAATAAAATCAATATAATTATATTAATTTTTATCCTTAATTTTTAGGGGTATATTGGAATCTGGCAGAATGCCCAAGGGGTACAGAGAAAAAAGATGGGACCCCCTGTCTTAGAGCCTGTCATCCCTTGTCCTACAGCTGGATTGTTTCTGTTAGAGCTTTGTAACCTATTTCTTTTTGCCTTTGAGCTTCTTTGCTTTATCTTAAAGCGTATTAGCGTAGTTTTAAAATCTGTTCTCTATTCCTTAGTGCTTATTTTTTCTTCCTTAGAGAATAATCCCTTTACCTTAGAGAGATCCTCATTGTTTTCAAGCCTCTTTTATTTGTCTTAAAGTCTATGATCTTTGTGTTAGAACCTATTTCCTTTGTATTAGAACCTATTCCCTTTATCTCAGGTGAAGTGTTTCCAGTGGGTTCGTGTCGGGTAAATACATTTGAATGTGATTCCCAAACACAACCAGCAAAGTTGGGCCATTCAAGAACTTTCCGAGGGAAACAAGTTGGCACATTGCTTAAACTTAGTAAAGCCAACGGTGAGCCTACAGTTCTTGTTGTAGTTGTAGCAGAGACAACTCTTGTATTTATTCTACATGGCCTCAGGATGGAGGGTTGACCAGAATGTAATCGTAAATATATATATATATATATATATATATATATATATATATATATATATATATATATATATATATATATATATATATATATATATATATATATATATATATATACTAGAATCTGTATGAGAGTCATCCATTGAGGACAAGGTAAATCTCCAAGTTGATATATACCAAGTTTATCAATGGGCAACGGAAAACAATGTGATGTTCAGTGAGGATAAATCTCATTTACTCTGTTATGGGAAAGCTTGAGGAAATAACAGTTAGAACATAGTATACTGCAAGCTCTAAGCACACAATTGAGCGAAAAAGTAATGTGAAGGACTTGGGAGTGTTAATGTCAGAGGATCTCACCTTCAAGGATGGTAGGCACGAGAAAGCCACTAATATGCAATGCACTTCGGAGAAACTAATCCTAATGTTACCGAAGATTTAGACATAGACTATTAAGTAGGAATTCTTATGCAGTTAACTACAATCATATGTACAATAAGAAAGGTTGTTAATGAACAAATGATAGAGATTCCAAAAGTATGACTTATTATTACACTGATACTCAGTTTGTGGAGCGATTGAATAGTTGAGTGAGGTTACTTAGTTACAATAGAAATACAATGAGACAAGATGTGTTTCCTTAGTCCCCTTAGTCATACTAGGCAGATCTTTCCCTAACCCAAGGCTAGTAACAAACATATTTGCCTAGCGTATTCTTAATACTACTCAAGGAACAATTTAGAGGAAGTGTATCAAGGAAATGCTCTTTATGGAAATCGTGAGGATGGAAGTGTTATCCATTGTTTTATCTAATTATCTTGCAGTGGGAGTGGATCACCGCACCTGGTCTAACCGGACCCATGAAACCTCTCCAGCGAGACCGATCCATCAGGACCGGGAGAACCGAACTGATAGGAGGGAGTAGCGATTGTTTGTCTGTCTGTATTAGTAAGTTTATTTAGGCACAGATACAGATAAGTACAATTATCATAGTGTAAATTACCTAAGATAATGCAAAAAAAGTCAGACAAAATGACTGATTTCCATATCTTGGCTGCGTGTTGAAATATCTTTGGCAAGAAAGTTTGTTTGAGAGGAAGGAAATTGGAAATAGAAAGGATAGAAAAGTATATAAATAAGAAAAGTTGCAATAGAGAGAGGGAAAAACTATTTAGAAGGAGACAAGGTGATAGAATAAGGCGATAAATCAAAATTTAGAATTGAATATGTTAAGCGGTGAACAAGCTCAGGCACTAAAACAAGCGCTCAAACAAGCACTCAGTCAAGCACGCAAACAAACACGTAGATATATACCCAGATAAGACATCAAGAAAACAATTGAACAAGAAATCTTCCCTTACACCTCCTTCCTCTTCTCCTCTATACTCCTCCTGCTTCTCTTTCATCTTTTTTCATTTTCTCCTTCTGTTGCTGTTGTTGTTGTTCTTGCTTTTCTTCCTCTTCTTATTCTTTTCTCTATTCCTAATTTTTTTCTTCTCGACAAATGTGGCACGAAACAGCACACTGGATCAAGTTACAAGAAAATAATCAAGAGAATCTGCCTATTAAAAACAAGCCTATTTTTTTTACGTCAAAAGACACCTGTAATTTTTCATAAGGTGTAAACCTTTTTTTTTTTTAACACAGTTGAATTTACAGGTTGAGAGTTGTTATTCTACCTCATCTCATTTACAGGCTGAGAGTTGTTATTCTACCTCATCTCATTTACAGACTGAGAGCTATTTTTCTACCTCATCTCATTTACAGGCTGAGAGTTGTTATTCTACCTCATCTCATTTACAGACTGAGAGCTATTTTTCTACCTCATCTCATTTACAGGCTGAGAGTTGTTATTCTACCTCATCTCATTTACAGGCTGGGAGCTATTTTTCTACCTCAGCTCATTTACAGGTTGAGAGTTGTTATTCTACCTCATCTCATTTACAGGTTGAGAGTTGTTATTCTACCTCATCTCATTTACAGGTTGAGAGTTGTTATTCTACCTCATCTCATTTACAGGTTGAGAGTAGTTATTCTACCTCATCTCATTTACAGGTTGAGAGTTGTTATTCTACCTCATCTCATTTACAGGTTGAGAGTTGTTATTCTACCTCATCTCATTTACAGGTTGAGAGTTGTTATTCTACCTCATCTCATTTACAGGTTGAGAGTTGTTATTCTACCTCATCTCATTTACAGGTTGAGAGTTGTTATTCTACCTAATCTCATTTACAGGTTGAGAGTTGTTATTCTACCTCAACTCATTTACAGGCTGAGAGTTGTTATTCTACCTCATCTCATTTACAGACTGAGAGCTATTTTTCTACCTCATCTCATTTACAGGCTGAGAGTTGTTATTCTACCTCATCTCATTTTCAGGCTGAGAGCTATTTTTCTACCTCAGCTCATTTACAGGCTGAGAGTTGTTATTCTACCTCATCTCATTTACAGGCTGGGAGCTATTTTTCTACCTCAGCTCATTTACAGGCTGAGAGTTGTTATTCTGCCTCATCTCATTTACAGGCTGGGAGCTATTTTTCTACCTCAGCTCATTTACAGGCTGAGAGTTGTTATTCTACCTCATCTCATTTACAGGCTGAGAGTTGTTATTCTACCTCATCTCATTTACAAGCTGAGAGCTGTTATTCTACCTCAGCTCATTTACAGGCTGAGAGCTGTTATTCTTCCTCAGCTCATTTACAGGCTGAGAGCTGCTGTTCTACCTCAGCTCATTTACAGGCTGAGAGTTGTTATTCTACCTCATCTCATTTACAGGCTGAGAGTTGTTATTCTACCTCATCTCATTTACAAGCTGAGAGCTGTTATTCTTCCTCAGCTCATTTACAGGCTGAGAGCTGTTATTCTACCTCATCTCATTTACAGGCTGAGAGCTATTATTCTACCTCAGCTCATTTACAGGCTGAGAGCTGTTATTCTTCCTCAGCTCATTTACAGGCTGAGAGCTGTTATTCTACCTCAGCTCATTTACAGGCTGATAGCTGTTATTCTGCCTCAGCTCATTTACAAGCTGAGAGCTGTTATTCTACCTCAGCTCATTTACAAGCTGAGAGCTGTTATTCTACCTCAGCTCATTTACAAGCTGAGAGCTGTTATTCTACCTCAGCTCATTTACAAGCTGAGAGCTGTTATTCTGCCTCAGCTCATTTACAGGCTGAGAGCTGTTATTCTACCTCAGCTCATTTACAAGCTGAGAGCTGTTATTCTTCCTGAGCTCATTTCAAAGCCATGCCCTAACCAAGGTGTACCCCCCCCCCTACAACAGGATACCACCCACAACAGTTAACTAACATCCAGGTACCTACTTATTGCTAAGGGAACAGGAGCAGCAAGCGTAGGGAAACATGCCCAACATTTCCATCAGCACAGGGGATCGAACCACGGACCCTCAGCATGTGAGCTGAGGGCGCTACCACCTGAGCCCGCCTCGAAAAACAGAGCAAAATACAACTATCAAGTTCCTTATCTTGTTCCCCACAGGAAACAGTGTTCATGTCTATGGATTTGTTAATATAAATTAAATAAAAAAATTGTGAGAACCAAATGCATACATATAAAAAAATATAACCATAAAACTATATCATTTATATTCCATCAGCAGGTGGAAATGATATTGGGAAGGGTAGGAGAGAAGAGCTGCTAGATAAGTACAGGTCAGCTATAGATTTCATTAAGTCTAAGGGAGGGATCCCAATCATATGTAGCATCTTGCCTAGAAGGGGAGTAGGAAATGAATGGTTGTCTAGGGCAATTGGTGTAAATTGCTGGCTAGACAGATACTGCAAGGAACTTGCAATCCCATTCATTGACAACTGGAACAACTTTTATGGCAAACATGATATGTATGCAAGGGATGGGGTTCATCTCTCTGGGGCAGGGGTGGTAGCACTTGCAGACTCGATTGAGAAGGCCATTGGTGAAATGCCTATGATTTTAAACTGATGGAAGATAGAGGTATGGGTGTGTGTGGGAAACAAGCAGGTTGCAACACTAGGGTTGGAAACAGTAAATGTATAAAAGGCATTCAGCATGAAGTTATAAATAAAGACAATAGAACAGGTCAGCAAACAAAGGGGGACAGCAGAGGGCAGCAAGGGACTAGCTCCCTTAAGGTTTACTATACTAATAGCAGGAGTGTTAGAAATAAGATAGATGAGCTAAGATTAATTGCAAGTGCAGGAAACATAGATATTATTGCTATAACAGAGACCTGGCTCAATCTGAAAGATAGAGAGATGCCCTCTGAATGTCACATACAAGGCTATAAATTATTCCACACTGACAGGGTCAACAGGAAAGGTGGTGGAGTAGCGATGTATGTCAGAGACAATTTAAATTGTTGTGTTAGACAAGATATTAAATTAGAAGCGTCAGCCACTGAATCTGTTTGGTTACAGCTTCTCGAGGGCCGAGAAAAACTAATTTTGGGTGTGATTTACAGGGCCCCAAATCTTGATAGGGAGTGCAGTAAACTTCTATGGGACGAAATTCGTAAGGCATCTACATACGAAAATGTTGTGCTAATGGGAGATTTCAATTATAGACAGATTGACTGGAGCAATTTGACAGGAAATTTAGAGTCGGGTGACTTTCTTGATACGATCCAGGATTGTTTTTTAAAACAGTTTGTGACAGAGCCAACTAGGGGAAATAACCTCCTTGACTTGGTTCTTGCCAGTAGGGAAACACTAATTAATAATCTTGAGGTTAATGATGAGCTTGGGGAGAGTGATCACAAATCACTCAGTTTTAACATATCATGGAATTCCCCTAATAATGGCAATCAAGTCTCCGTCCCTGACTTTCGCTTGGCTGATTTCATAGGACTGAAAAATTACTTAGGTGGGCTGAACTGGAATGACCTGACTAGGGGTCAGGTAGGTGGTGATGGTTGCCGATATGATGCTTTCCAGGGCATAGTTCTAGCTGCTCAGTCAAATTATGTTCCAAATAGGGAAATCAGATCAAACAAAAATGATCCTAAATGGATGAACAATAGATTAAAATATCTGATTGGTCAAAAGAGAGGCATATATAGGCAAATCAAAAGAGGAGAGGGGCAATTAAGAAATCGATATATTCAGTTAAAGAGAGAAATAAAAAAGGGAATTAGAAAAGCAAATAGAGATTATGAGGTTAAAGTTGCAAGAGAATCGAAGACTAACCCAAAAGGATTCTTTCAGGTATACAGAAGTAAGATCAGGGACAAGATAGGCCCACTCAAAAGTTCCTCGGGTCAGCTCACTGACAGTGATAAGGAAATGTGTAGAATTTTTAACACACACTTCCTCTCAGTTTTTACACAGGAGGATACCAGCGATATTCCAGTAATGATAAATTATGTAGAACAGGACGATAATAAACTGTGCACTATTAGGGTCACAAGTGACATGGTCCTTAGGCAAATAGATAAATTAAAACCTAACAAATCCCCAGGCCCTGATGAACTGTATGCAAGGGTTCTAAAGGAATGTAAAGAGGAGCTTAGCACACCTTTGGCTAATCTTTTCAACATATCACTACAAACTGGCATGGTGCCAGATAAGTGGAAAATGGCAAATGTGATACCTATTTTCAAAACAGGTGACAGGTCCTTAGCTTCGAACTATAGACCAATAAGCCTAACCTCCATAGTGGGAAAATTTATGGAATCAATAATTGCCGAGGCAGTTCGTAGCCACCTTGAAAAGCATAAATTAATCAACGAATCTCAGCATGGTTTTACAAAGGGGCGTTCCTGCCTTACGAATTTATTAACTTTTTTCACTAAGGTATTTGAGGAGGTAGATCATGGTAATGAATATGATATTGTGTATATGGACTTCAGTAAGGCTTTTGACAGGGTCCCACATCAGAGACTATTGAGGAAAATTAAAGCACATGGAATAGGAGGAGAAATTTTTTCCTGGATAGAGGCATGGTTGACAAATAGGCAGCAGAGAGTTTGCATAAATGGGGAGAAATCAGAGTGGGGAAGCGTCACGAGCGGTGTTCCACAGGGGTCAGTGTTGGGCCCCCTGCTGTTCACAATCTACATAAACGACATAGATGAGGGCATAAAGAGCGACATCGGCAAGTTTGCCGATGACACCAAAATAGGCCGTCGAATTCATTCTGACGAGGACATTCGAGCACTCCAGGAAGATTTGAATAGACTGATGCAGTGGTCGGAGAAGTGGCAGATGCAGTTTAATATAGACAAATGCAAAGTTCTAAATGTTGGACAGGACAATAACCATGCCACATATAAACTAAATAATGTAGATCTTAATATTACGGATTGCGAAAAAGATTTAGGAGTTCTGGTTAGCAGTAATCTGAAACCAAGACAACAGTGCATAAGTGTTCGCAATAAAGCTAATAGAATCCTTGGCTTCATATCAAGAAGCATAAATAATAGGAGTCCTCAGGTTGTTCTTCAACTCTATACATCCTTGGTTAGGCCTCATTTAGATTATGCTGCACAGTTTTGGTCACCGTATTACAGAATGGATATAAATTCTCTGGAAAATGTACAAAGGAGGATGACAAAGATGATCCCATGTATCAGAAACCTTCCCTATGAGGATAGACTAAGGGCCCTGAAACTGCACTCTCTAGAAAGACGTAGAATTAGGGGGGATATGATTGAGGTTTATAAGTGGAAGACAGGAATAAATAAAGGGGATGTAAATAGTGTGCTGAAAATATCTAGCCTAGACAGGACTCGCAGCAATGGTTTTAAGTTGGAAAAATTCAGATTCAGGAGGGATATAGGAAAGTACTGGTTTGGTAATAGAGTTGTGGATGAGTGGAACAAACTCCCAAGTACCGTTATAGAGGCCAGAACGTTGTGTAGCTTCAAAAATAGGTTGGATAAATACATGAGTAGATGTGGGTGGGTGTGAGTTGGACCTGATAGCTTGTGCTAACAGGTCGGTTGCCGTGTTCCTCCCTTAAGTCAATGTGACCTGACCTGACTAGGTTGGGTGCATTGGCTTAAGCCGGTAGGGACTTGGACCTGCCTCGCATGGGCCAGTAGGCCTTCTGCAGTGTTCCTTCGTTCTTATGTTCTTATGTTCTTATGTTCTTAAATACAAGCGTCATAGATAGCAAATGAAAAAAAAATATTCAGGGAGTATACACGGACAGGTATATTTGTCAGTATATATTCAATGAATGTTCACTTTAAGCTATGTTTTAGGAATTAAAGTAATAGATATACTTGTTTGTTAATGTCTGGGTGAATTATTGCCTTAATGATCCACAATTATTAAACCAGGTGACGTCGTTTAATATTAAGCCTTGAAAAAACATTTGTAGCCCCCAAAATTATGCATTCTGTAGAGACTATAATTGTATGCAGATTACCACAATGATAATAAATTATATTACGTGTCATTGTATCTCACTAAACAAGAGATCAATACATGTACTGATAATTTACTTCAATAAGGTCAATTCATTTTATTATACTAAAGAATCTTGAGTGTGTTGATCCACTACCAGACAAAACCTGTCGACAAGAATAGTAGAAAAACACTATGTGAAAAATAAAAGATTATTTGTTGACTATAAGGAACAAAAAAACACAAAACCGTGACTGGAAAAATACACAAATAACCCGCACATAGGACACAGGAGCTTACGACGACATTTCGGTCAGACTTGGACCATTTACATGTTACACCGAAACGTCGTCGTAAGCTTCTTTCTCCTATGTGCGGGTTATTTGCGTATTTGTAGGCTATGTTAAGGTGCAAAGAAAGTTTTATCAGATAAATATTTACTTCATTAAAGCACTTTTTAAAGTGAAATTTAGTTAATAGGTAAATGTTTCTTCTGTACTAAATGTCGTTCTGTACTAAGTGTCGTTCTGTCCTAAGTGTCGTTCTGTACTAAGTGTCGTTCTGTACTAAGTGTCGTTCTGTCCTAAGTGTCATTCTGTCCTAAGTGTCATTATGTACTAACTGTCATTCTGTCCTAAGTGTCATTCTGTCCTAAGTGTCATTATGTACTAACTGTCGTTCTGTCCTAAGTGTCATTCTGTCCTAAGTGTCATTCTGTCCTAAGTGTCATTATGTACTAACTGTCGTTCTGTCCTAAGTGTCATTCTGTCCTAAGTGTCATTCTGTCCTAAGTGTCATTATGTACTAACTGTCGTTCTGTCCTAACTGTCATTCTGTCCTAAGTGTCATTCTGTCCTAAGTGTCATTATGTAATAACTGTCGTTCTGTCCTAAGTGTCATTCTGTCCTAAGTGTCATTCTGTCCTAAGTGTCATTATGTACTAACTGTCGTTCTGTCCTAAGTGTCATTCTTCACTAAGTGTCGTTCTGTCATTCTGTACTGTCATTCTCTCATTCTGTCCTTAGTGTCATTCTGTACTAAGTGTCGTTCTGTCATTCTGTACTGTCATTCTCTCATTCTGTCCTTAGTGTCATTCTGTACTAAGTGTCGTTCTGTCATTCTGTACTGGCATTCTCTCATTCTGTTCTTAGTGTCATTCTGTCATTCTGTCCTAAGTGTCATTCTGTATTAAGTGTCCTTCTGTCATTCTGTTCTAAGTGTCATTCTGTCCTAAGTGTCCTTCTGTAATTTTGTCCTAAGTGTCATTCTGTCCTAAGTGTCATTCTGTCCTAAGTGTCCTTCTGTCTTAAGTTTCATTATGTCCTGAGTGTCATTCTGTCCTAATTGTCATTCTGTCCTAAGTGTCCTTCTGTCATTCTGTCCCAAGTGTCATTCTGTCCTAAGTCATTCTGTCATTCTGTCCTAAGTGTCATTCTGTCCTAAGTGTCATTCTGTCCTAAGTGTCATTCTGTCCTAAGTGTCATTCTGTCCTAAGTGTCATTCTGTCCTAAGTGTCATTCTGTACTAAGTGTCCTTCTGTCATTCTGTCCTAAGTGTCATTCTGTCCTAAGTGTCATTCTGTCCTAAGAGTCATTCTGTCCTAAGAGTCATTCTGTCCTAAGAGTCATTCTGTCCTAAGAGTCATTCTGTCCTAAGAGTCATTCTGTCCTAAGTGTCATTCTGTCCTAAGAGTCATTCTGTCCTAAGAGTCATTCTGTCCTAAGAGTCATTCTGTCCTAAGTGTCATTCTGTCCTAAGTGTCATTCTGTACTAAGTGTCCTGTCATTCTGCCCTAAGTGTCCTTTGTAATTTGGTCCTAAGTGTCATTCAGTCCTAAGTGTCCTATCATTCTGTCTTAAGTTTCATTCTGTCCTGAGTGTCATTCTGTCCTAAGTGTCATTCTGTTCTAAGTGTCATTCTGTACTAAGTGTCCTTCTGTCATTCTGTCCTAAGTGTCATTCTGTCCTAAGTGTCATTCTGTCCTAAGAGTCATTCTGTCCTAAGAGTCATTCTGTCCCAAGAGTCATTCTGTCCTAAGAGTCATTCTGTCCTAAGAGTCATTCTGTCCTAAGTGTCATTGCGTCCTAAGAGTCATTCTGTCCTAAGAGTCATTCTGTCCTAAGAGTCATTCTGTCCTAAGTGTCATTCTGTCCTAAGTGTCATTCTGTACTAAGTGTCCTGTCATTCTCCTAAGTGTCATTCGGTCCTAAGTGTCCTTTGTAATTTGGTCCTAAGTGTCATTCAGTCCTAAGTGTCCTTCTGTCATTCTGTCTTAAGTTTCATTCTGTCCTGAGTGTCATTCTGTCCTAAGTGTCATTCTGTCCTAAGTGTCCTTCTGTCATTCTGCCCCAAGTGTCATTCTGTCCTAAGTGTCATTCTGTCATTCTGTTCTAAGTGCCCTTCTGTCATTCTGTCCTAAGTGTCATTCTGTTATTCTGTTGTAAGTGTCGTTCTGTCATTCTGTCCTAAGTGTCATTCTGTCCTAAGTGTCCTTCTGTCATTCTGTCCTAAGTGTCATTCTGTCATTCTGTCCTAAATGTCCTTCTGTCATTCTGACCTAAGTGTCATTCTGTTGTAAGTGTTATTCTGTTGTAAGTGTCATTCTGTCCTTTGTGTCATTCTGTCCTAAGTGTCTTTCTGTCATTCTGTACTAAGTGTTATTCTGTCCTTAGTGTCACTCTGTCCTACGTGTCCTTCTGTCATTCTGTCCCAAGTGTCCTTCTGTCATAAGTGTCGTTCTGTCCTAAGAGTCATTCTGTCCTAAGAGTCATTCTGTCTTAAGAGTCATTCTGTCCTAAGAGTCATTCTGTCTAAAGAGTCATTCTGTCCTAAGAGTCATTCTGTCCTAAGTGTCATTCTGTCCTAAGTGTCATTCTGTACTAAGTGTCCTTCTGTCATTCTGCCCCAAGTGTCATTCTGTTCTAAGTGTCATTCTGTCATTCTGTTCTAAATGCCCTTCTGTCATTTTGTCCTAAGTGTCATTCTGTCCTAAGTGTTATTCTGTTGTAAGTGTCCCTCTGTCATTCTGTCCTAAGTGTCATTCTGTCCTAAGTGTCATTCTGTCCTAAGTGTCATTCTGTCCTAAGAGTTATTCTGTCCTAAGTGTCCTTCTGTCATTCTGTCCTAAGTGTCATTCTGTCTTTCTGTCCTTAATGTCCTTCTATCATTCTGTTGTAAGTGTCATTCTGTTGTAAGTGTCATTCTGTCCTTAGTGTCATTCTGTCCTAAGTGTCTTTCTGTCATTCTGTACTAAGTGTCATTCTGTCCTAAGTGTCACTCTGTCCTACGTGTCCTTCTGTCATTCTGTCCTAAGTGTCCTGTCCTAAGTGTCGTTCTGTCCTAAGAGTCATTCTGTCCTAAGAGTAATTCTGTCTTAAGAGTCATTCTGTCCTAAGAGTCATTCTGTCTTAAGAGTCATTCTGTCCTAAGAGTCATTCTGTCTTAAGAGTCATTCTGTCCTAAGTGTCATTCTGTCCTAAGTGTCATTCTGTCCTAAGAGTCATTCTGTCCTAAGAGTCTTTCTGTCCCAAGAGTCATTCCGTCCTAAGAGTCATTCTGTCCTAAGTGTAATTCTGTCCTAAGAGTCATTCTGTCCTAAGAGTCATTCTGTCCTAAGAGTCATTCTGTCCTAAGTGTCATTCTGTACTAAGTGTCCTTCTGTCATTCTGTCCTAAGTGTCCTTCTGTAATTTTGTCCTAAGTGTCATTCTGTCCTAAGTGTCTTTCTGTCATTCTGTCTTAAGTTTCATTCTGGCGTGAGTGTCATTCTGTCCTAAGTGTCCTTCTGTCATTCTGTCACAAGTGTCATTCTGTCCTAAGTGTCATTCTGCCATTATGTTCTAAGTGTCATTCTGTCCAAAGTGTCATTCTGTCCTAAGTGTCATTCTGTTATTGTGTTGTAAGTGTCCTTCTGTCATTCTGTCCTAAGTGTCATTCTGTCCTAAGTGTCCTTCTGTCATTCTGTTCTAAGTGTCATTCTGTACTAAGTGTCCTAAGTGTCATTCTGTCCTAAGTGTCATTCTGTCCTAAGTGTCCTGTCATTCTGTCTTAAGTTTCATTCTGTCCTAAGTGTCCTGTCATTCTGTCTTAAGTTTCATCTGTCCTGAGTGTCATTCTGTCCTAAGTGTCATTCTGTCCTAAGCGCCCTTCTGTCATTCTGTCCCAAGTGTCATTCTGTCCTAAGTGTCATTCTGTCATTCTGTTCTAAGTGCCCTTCTGCCATTCTGTCCTAAGTGTCATTCTGTTATTCAGTTGTAAGTGTCCTTCTGTCATTCTGTCTTAAGTGTCATTCTGTCCTAAGTGTCATTCTGTCCTAAGAGTCATTCTGTCCTAAGAGTCATTCTGTCCAAAGAGTCATTCTGTCCTAAGAGTTATTCTGTCCTAAGAGTCATTCTGTCCTAAGTGTCATTCTGTCCTAAGTGTCATTCTGTCCTTAATCATTCTGTCCTAAGTGTCATTCTGTCCTAAGAGTGATTCTGTCTTAATTGTCATTCTATCCTCAGTGTCATTCTGTCCTAAATGTCATGTTGTCCTTAGAGTCATTCTGTCTTAATAGGCATTCTGTCCTAAAAGTCATTCTGTCCTAAGAGTCATTCTGTCATGTCATTCTGTCCTAAGTGTCATCTTCTCCTTAGAGTCATTCTGTCCTAAGAGTCATTCTGTCTTAAAAGTCATTCTGTTCTAAGAGTCATTCTGTCTTAAGAGTCATTCTGTCCTAAGAGTCATTCTGCACTAAGTGTCATTCTGTCCTAAGTGTCATTCTGTCCTAAGTGTCATTCTGTCCTAAGAGTCATTCTGTCCTAAGTGTCATTCTGTCCTAAGTGTCATTCTGTCCTAAGTGTCATTCTGTCCTAAGAGTCATTCTGTCCTAAGTGTCATTCTGTCCTAAGTGTCATTCTATCCTAAGTGTCATTCTGTCCTAAGAGTCATTCTGTTCTAAGAGTAATTCTGTCCTAAGAGTCATTCTGTCCTAAGAGTCATTCTGTCCTAAGAGTCATTCTGTCCTAAGAGTCATTCTGTCCTAAGAGCCATTCTGTCCTAAGTGCCATTCTGTCCTAATAGTCATTCTGTCCTAAGAGTCATTCTGCCCTAAAAGTCATTCTGTCCTAAGTGTCATTCTGTCCTAAGTGTCATTCTGTCCTAAGAGTCATTCAGTCCTAAGAGTGATTCTGTCCTAATTGTCATTCTGTCCTAAGTGTCATTCTGTCCTAAGTGTCATTTTGTCCTTAGAGTCATTCTGTCTTAAGAGCCATTCTGTACTAAGAGTAGTTCTGTCCTAAGAGTCATCCTGTCCTAAGAGTCATTCTGTCCTAAGAGTCATTCCGTCATAAGTGTCATTCTGTCCTAAGTGTCATTCTGTCCTAAGTGTCTTTCTGTCCTAAGTGTCATTCTGTCCTAAGAGTCATTCTGTCCTAAGAATCATTCTGATATAAGATCATTCTGTCCTAAGAGTCATTCTGTCCTAAGTATGATTGTGTCCTAAGTATCATTGTGTCCTATGTGTCATTCTGTCCTAAGAGTCATTCTGTCCTAAATGACATTCTGTCCTAAGTGTCATTCTATCCTAAGTGTCATTCTGTCCTAAGAGTCATTTTGCCCTAAGAGTCATTCTGTCCTAAGTGTTATTCTGTCCTAAGAGTCATTCTGTCCTAAGTGTTATTCTCTCCTAAGTGTCATTCTGTCTTAAGAGTGATTCTGTCCTAATTGTCATTCTATCTTAAGTGTCATTCTGTCCTAAGTGTCATTTTGTCCTTAGAGTCATTCTGTCTTAAGAGCCATTCTGTACTAAGAGTAATTCTGTCCTAAGAGTCATTCTGTCCTAAGAGTCATTCTGTCCTAAGAGTCATTCCGTCATATGTGTCATTCTGTCCTAAGAGTCATTCTGTCCTAAGTGTCATTCTGTCCTAATTGTCATTCTATCCTAAGTGTCATTCTGTCCTAAGAGTCATTCTGTACTAAGAGTAATTCTGTCCTAAGAGTCATTCTGTCCTGAGAGTCATTCTGTCCTAAGAGTCATTCTGTCATAAGTGTCATTCTGTCCTAAGAGTCATTCTGTCCTAAGTGTCATTCTGTCCTAAGTGTCATTCTATCCTAAGTGTCATTCTGTCCTAAGAGTCATTCTGTCCTAAGAGTCATTCTGTCCTGAGAGTCATTCTGTCCTAAGAGCCATTCTGTCCTAAGTGTCATTCTGTCCTAAGAGCCATTCTGTCCTAAGTGTCATTCTGTCCTAAGAGTCATTCTGTCCTAAGAGTCATTCTGTCCTAAGAGTCATTCTGTCCTAAGTGTCATTCTGTCTTAAGTGTCATTCTGTCCTGAGTGTCATTCTGTCCTAAGAGAGATTCTGTCCTAATCTTCATTCTATCCTAAGTGTCATTCTGTCCTAAGTGTCATTCTATCCTAAGTGTCATTCTGCCCTAAGAGTCATTCTGTACTAAGAGTAATTCTGTCCTAAGAGTCATTCTGTCCTAAGAGTCATTCTGTCCTATGAGTCATTCCGTCATAAGTGTCATTCTGTCCTAAGTGTCATTCTGTCCTAAGTGTCATTCTGTCCTAAGAGTCATTCTGTCCTAAGAATCATTCTGTCCTAAGATCATTATGTTCTAAGAGTCATTCTGTCCTAAGTATCATTCTGTCCTAAGTATCATTGTGTCCTAGGTGTCTTTCTGTCCTAAGAGTCATTCTGTCCTAAGTGTCATTCTGTCCTAAATGTCATTCTATCCTAAGTGTCATTCTGTCCTAAGAGTCATTTTGTTCTAAGAGTCATTCTGTCTTAATAGTCATTCTGTCCTAAGTATCATTCTGCCCTAAGTATCATTGTGTCGTAAGTGTCATTCTGTCCTAAGAGCCATTCTGTCGTAAGCGTCATTCTGTCCTAAGTGTCATTCTCTCCTAAGTGTCATTCTGTCCTAATAGTCATTCTGTCTTAAGAGTCATTCTGTCATAAGTGTCATTCTGTCCTAAGTGTCATTCTGTCCTAAGTGTCATTCTGTCCTAAGTGTCAATTCTGTCCTAAGAGTCATTCTGTCCTGAGTGTCATTCTGTCCTAAGTGTCATACTGTCCTTAGTGTCATTCTGTCCTAAGAGTCATTCTGTACTAAGAGTAATTCTGTCCTAAGAGTCATTCTGTCCTAAGATTCATTCTGTCCTAAGAGTCATTCTGTCCTAAGAGTAATTCTGTCCTAAGAGCCATTCTGTCCTAAGTGTCATTCTGTCCTGAGAGTCATTCTGTCCTAAGAGTCATTATGTCCTAAGAGTCATTCTGTACTAAGAGTCATTCTGTCCTAAGTGTCATTCTGTCCTAAGTGTCATTCTGTCCTAAGTGTCATTCTGTCCTAAGAGTGATTCTGTCCTAATTGTCATTCTATCCTAAGTGTCATTCTGTCCTAAATGTCATTTTGTCCTTAGAGTCATTCTGTCTTAAGAGCCATTCTGTCCTAAGAGTCATTCTGTCCTAAGAGTCATTCTGTCATATGTGTCATTCCGTCCTAAGTGTCATTTTGTCCTTAGAGTCATTCTGTCCTAAGAGTCATTCTGTCTTAAGAGTCATTCTGTTCCAAGAGTCATTCTGTGTTAAGAGTCATTCTGTCCTAAGTGTCATTCTGTCCTATGTCATTCTGTCCTAAGAGTCATTCTGTCCTAAGTGTCATTCTGTCCTAAGTGTCATTCTGTCCTGAGTGTCATTCTATCCTAAGTGTCATTCTGCCCTAAGAGTCATTCTGTACTAAGAGTAATTCTGTCCTAAGAGTCATTCTGTCCTAAGAGTCATTCTGTCCTAAGAGTCATTCCGTCATGAGTGTCATTCTGTCCTGTGTCATTCTGTCCTAAGTGTCATTCTGTCCTAAGAGTCATTCTGTCCTAAGAATCATTGTCCTAAGATCTTTCTGTCCTAAGAGTCATTCTGTCCTAAGTATCATTCTGTCCTAAGTATCATTGTGTCCTAAGTGTCATTCTGTCCTAAGAGTCATTCTGTCCTAAGTGTCATTCTGTCCTAAGTGTCATTCTATCCTAAGTGTCATTCTGTCCTAAGAGTCATTTTGTCCTAAGAGTCATTCTGTCTTAAGAGTCATTCTGTCCTAAGTATCATTCTGCCCTAAGTATCATTGTGTCCTAAGTGTCATTCTGTCCTAAGAGTCATTCTGTCCTAAGTGTCATTCTGTCCTAAGTGTCATTCTATCCTAAGTGTCATTCTGTCCTAAGAGTCATTCTGTCTTAAGAGTCATTCTGTCATAAGTGTCATTCTGTCCTAAGTGTCATTCTGTCCTAAGTGTCATTCTGTCCTAAGTGTCAATTCTGTCCTAAGAGTCATTCTGTCCTGAGTGTCATTCTGTCCTAAGTGTCATACTGTCCTTAGTGTCATTCTGTCCTAAGAGTCATTCTGTACTAAGAGTAATTCTGTCCTAAGAGTCATTCTGTCCTAAGATTCATTCTGTCCTAAGAGTCATTCTGTCCTAAGAGTAATTCTGTCCTAAGATTCATTCTGTCCTAAGAGTCATTCTGTCCTAAGAGTTATTCTGTCCTAAGATTCATTCTGTACTAAGAGTCATTCTGTCCTAAGTGTCATTCTGTCCTAAGTGTCATTCTGTCCTAAGTGTCATTGTGTCCTAAGAGTGATTCTGTCCTTATTGTCATTCTATCCTAAGTGTCATTCTGTCCTAAGTGTCATTTTGTCCTTAGAATCATTCTGTCTTAAGAGCCATTCTGTCCTAAGAGTCATTCTGTCTTAAGAGTCATTCTGTCATAAGTGTCATTCTGTCCTAAGTGTCATTTTGTCCTTAGAGTCATTCTGTCCTAAGAGTCATTCTGTCTTAAGAGTCATTCTGTTCCAAGAGTCATTCTGTGTTAAGAGTCATTCTGTCCTAAGAGTCATTCTGCCCTAAGTGTCATTCTGTCCTAAGTGTCATTCTGTCCTATGTCATTCTGTCCTAAGAGTCATTCTGTCCTAAGTGTCATTCTGTCCTAAGTGTCATTCTGTCCTAAGTGTCATTCTGTCCTAAGAGTCATTCTGTCCTAAGTGTCATTCTGTCCTAAGTGTCATTCTGTCCTAAGTGTCATTCTGTCCTAAGAGTCAATCTGTACTAAGAGTAATTCTGTCCTAAGAGTCATTCTGTCCTAATAGTCATTCTGTCCTAAGAGTCATTCTGTCCTAAGAGTCATTCTGTCCTGAAAGCCATGCTGTCCTAAGTGTCATTCTGTCGTAAGAGTCATTCTGTCCTATGAGTCATTCTGTCCTAAGAGTCATTCTGTCCTAAGTGTCATTCTGTCCTAAGTGTTATTCTGTCCTAAGTGTCATTCTGTCCTAAGAGTGGTTCTGTCCTAATTGTCATTCTATCCTAAGTGTCATTCTGTCCTAAGTGTCATTTTGTCCTTAGAGTCATTCTGTCCTAAGAGCCATTCTGTCTTAAGAGTCATTCTGTCCTAAGTGTCATTCTGTTCTAAGAGTCATTCTCTGCTAAGAGTCATTCTGTCCTAAGAGTCATTCTGTCCTAAGAGTCATTCTGCCTTAAGAATCATTCTGTCATAAGAGTCATTCTGTCCTAAGACTCATTCTATCCTAAGAGTCATTCTGTCCTAAGAGTCATTCTGTCCTAAGAGTCATTCTGTCCTAAGAGCCATTCTGTCCTAAGAGTCATTCTGTCCTAAGATTCATTCTGTCCTAAGAGTCATTCTGTCCTAAGTCATTCTGTCTTAAGAGTCATTCTGTCCTAAGAGTCATTCTGTCCTAAGAGTCATTCTGTCCTAAGAGTCATTCTGTCCTAAGAGTCATTCTGTCTTAAGAGTCATTCTGTCCTAAGAGTCATTCTGTCCTAAGAGTCATTCTGTCCTAAGAGTCATTCTGTCCTAAGAGTCATTCTGTCCTAAGAGTCATTCTGTCCTAAGAGTCATTCTGTCCATACCGTCACTACAACCATCACTCCGTCTAGTGACGGTGTCAGTACTACATGTTGTTAAGTCTTCGTATAAATTATATTCTGCACGAATGAAATTGGTAACAAATGTATAATTACCGACAATTTGTTAGGCTAAAGGTTAGAAATTGGTTTAAAAATATACATAAGCAAACATTAGGACATTTATTAGAAAACGTTTCGGTCCTGGGACCTTGATCACTTCCCAGGTCTGAAACGTTTTCAAATAAATTTGTCCTAGTGTTTGCTTACATGTTTTTTTCAAACTAATTTGTCTATATCTATTAGCAAAATTTATACCAGGGATACAAGTGCAACTAGTGTGACATTTTATTGTTGTCTATTGTAGTGCTTCTCTGTTAAGTTCTCCATCAAAACAAAATATAGGCAATTAGAAATAACTTAGATAATGTGTAAGTGATTATAACAAAAAAGGCACAATACCTGAATCTGCACTCTCTCGAAAGGCGTAGAATTAGGGGGGGATATGATCGAGGTGTATAAATGGAAAACAGGAATAAATAAAGGGGATGTAAATAGTGTGCTGAAAATTTCCAGCCAAGACAGGACTCGCAGCAATGGTTTCAAGTTGGAAAAATTCAGATTCAGGAAGGATATAGGAAAGTACTGGTTTGGTAATAGAGTTGTGGATGAGTGGAACAAACTCCCGAGTACAGTTATTGAGGCTAAAACGTTTTGTAGTTTTAAAAATAAGTTAGATAAATACATGAGTGGGTGTGGGTGGGTGTGAGTTGGACCTGACTAGCTTGTGCTGCTGGGTCTGGTGCAGTGCTCCATCCTTGAGTGGAGATGACCAGACTGGGTGGGTCATTGGGATAATCAGTGGGGTGGGTCATTGGTCTAATCCGGGGGGGACACATGGACCTGCTCCGCATGGGTCAGTAGGCCTGTTGCAGTGTTCCTTCTTTCTTATGTTCTTATATACCGTGACTGGAACAATACACAAATAACCCGCACACAGAAGAGAGGAGCTTACGACGACGTTTTGGTCCAAGTCGGACCGAAACGTCGTCGTCCTGAAATGTCAAAATCTTCGCTGACCTTTAAATACGTTACACAGAGTTAATATCGACATGATACAATTCATCGGTCTTTTCTAGGGAGGAAATTTGACAGTATCCCCGAGACGATCAACAGCTTGTACAGCTTTTGATCGTCTCGTGGACACTGTTAAATTCTCACAATATTACAGCCTTTTCTCACTTAGGGACGTACGCGTTTACCGACGACTCGGAGTTACGACGGGCTCTCTGACCAGTATGCATACCTAAATAATGTATATTAGAGCTGATTTCCTCCATTCTCTGTATTACAGTATACAGTACACTACTGTATTTCACTACACCCCAATAAAAACTTAACTAGGATTCAAGTTGTGTTCTGCTGTAAGTTTACAAGGGTGTTGATTTCTTCATAATAATTTTTTAATTTTTTTTTATTATCACACTGGCCGATTCCCACCAAGGCAGGGTGGCCCGAAAAAGAAAAACTTTCACCATCATTCACTCCATCACTGTCTTGCCAGAAGGGTGCTTTACACTACAGTTTTTAAACTGCAACATTAACACCCCTCCTTCAGAGTGCAGGCACTGTACTTCCCATCTCCAGGATTCAAGTCCGGCCTGCCGGTTTCCCTGAATCCCTTCATAAATGTTACTTTGCTCACACTCCAACAGCACGTCAAGTATTAAAAACCATTTGTCTCCATCCACTCCTATCAAACACGCTCACGCATCCCCGCTGGAAGTCCAAGCCCCTCGCACACAAAACCTCCTTTACCCCCTCCCTCCAACCTTTCCTAGGCCGACCCTGCCTTCCTTCCACTACAGACTGATACACTCTTGAAGTCATTCTGTTTCGCTCCATTCTCTCTACATGTCCGAACCACCTCAACAACCCCTCCTCAGCCCTCTTCATAATAATTGTTTAAAATGGTTCTATGACCATAATTTATAAAGGGGTGGACCGGTAAGCCAGCGGAAGGCCTCGATTAGATGGCCAGAAGTTCAACGGCGGGTCATCATACGACTAAGAAACATTTGTCCTGTTTCTTGACGAACCTAACATAATAAGTTTTCTTCAAGCAAGTAATAAAATTGTTGGGGTAAGAAAAGAAATGAATTTAAGTAATGTAGATATTTTGGATATGTATATAACAATTTTAAGTTAGTAATTCTGTGTACTTGTTATCTTGACAAATAATGTGAAAATAAATGGTAGATAAATCACTATTTAATGAACACTAGGAACTAGTATATGTAGTTACTTTTACAGCATTTGTGATTTTTTATTGCGGAAACGTTTCGCCAGCCAGTGGCTTCTGCAATCCAGTACAATGAGGAACGGTGGAAGATGAGGAGGAATCTAAGGTTATCAGTCCCCCAGCCTGGAGTAGATATGTTCACTCCATTATTTCTGAGAGTGACGGACTGAACACATCAACTCCAGACTGAGGGACTAATTACCTCAAACTCCGTTCTTCTCAATACTGGACTGAAGAAGCCACTGGCTGGCGAAACATGTCCTCAATTAACGTTCCCAAATGTTATACAAGTGTCTGATTCTCCAACTTGTCGGATTTCTAAACCATTTACATTATGTAATAATGTTGGAAGAATTACCAACATTTACATCATGTAATAATGTTGGAAGAATTACCAACATTTACATCATGTAATAATGTTGGAAGAATTACCAACATTTACATCATGTAATAATGTTGGTAGAATTACCAACATTTACATCATGTAATAATGTTGGTAGAATTACCAACATTTACATCATGTTGGTAGAATTACCAACATTTACATCATGTTGGTAGAATTACCAACATTTACATCATGTAATAATGTTGGTAGAATTACCAACATTTACATCATGTAATAATGTTGGTAGAATTACCAACATTTACATCATGTTGGTAGAATTACCCACATTTACATCATGTTGTTAGAATTACCAACATTTACATAATGTTGGTAGAATTACTAACATTTACATCATGTTGGTAGAATTACCAACATTTACATCATGTAATAATGTTGGAAGAATTACCAACATTTACATCATGTAACAATGTTGGAAGAATTACCAACATTTACATCATGTTGGTAGAATTACCAACATTTACATCATGTTGGTAGAATTACCAACATTTACATCATGTAATAATGTTCGAAGAATTACCAACATTTACATCATGTAACAATGTTGGTAGAATTACCAACATTTACATCATGTTGGTAGAATTACCAACATTTACATCATGTTGGTAGAATTACCAACATTTACATCATGTAATAATGTTGGAAGAATTACCAACATTTACATCATGTAACAATGTTGGTAGAATTACCAACATTTACATCATGTTGGTAGAATTACCAACATTTACATCATGTTGGTAGAATTACCAACATTTACATCATGTTGGTAGAATTACCAACATTTACATCATGTAATAATGTTGGAAGAATTACCAACATTTACATCATGTAACAATGTTGGAAGAATTACCAACATTTACATCATGTTGGTAGAATTACCAACATTTACATCATGTAATAATGTTGGAAGAATTACCAACATTTACATTATGTAACAATGTTGGAAGAATTACCAACATTTACATCATGTAATAATGTTGGTAGAATTACCAACATTTACATCATGTAATAATGTTGGAAGAATTACCAACATTTACATCACAGTACAGTTTTGACTCACGACAATTTCCTGGACAGAAGCTCTGTGACATGGCGAAATATTAACTCTTGGCTAGGAAGTGATTTTTCACTAACAGGCTAATTTAAACTACCTCTACAGAAATAACCCGCACATAGAAGAGACGACCGAAACGTCGTCGTAAGCTCCTCTCTTCTATGTGCGGGTTATTTGTGTTATTGTTCCAGTCACGATATTGTGCCTTTTTTTTGTTATTTAAACTACCTCTTCAAGGGTAATAGACTGATTACATCGTCTTCACATCTCTACTGCTTCTGCTAACTCCTCTGTACTCGACTGAAGAAGCCTGCTGTGTAGGCGAAACGTTTCTGAATAATGATACCTAACTCTTGCACATGTATCTTACCTCTCAACCTGTGGTTATTGTACATCATTATCATATTCACTTCTAATCTAGAAAATTGCCGTCTTACCTGCTTAGGCCTACGAAAATGTCGTAAATTCGGCTGGTATCAGGTCGCCGCAAAACATATTTTTTTAAGTTTTTCGTTATTTTTTAATTCATTTTGGAAGTTAGAAATCACTTGATTTTTATTTTAACAAAGATTTACTTTTCTCGTAATTTGAACAAAAATACTTTCAAGGCTGCGTGTGTTCAGTAGTGTTCACTCTCATACATCATGTTCAGTAGTGTTCACTTTCATACATCATGTTCAGTAGTGTTCACTTTCATACATCATGTTCAGTAGTGTTCACTTTCATACATCATGTTCAGTAGTGTTCACTTTCATACATCATGTTCAGTAGTGTTCACTTTCATACATCATGTTCAGTAGTGTTCACTTTCATGCATCATGTTCAGTAGTGTTCACTTTCATACATCATGTTCAGTAGTGTTCACTTTCATACATCATGTTCAGTAGTGTTCACTTTCATACATCATGTCCAGTAGTGTTCACTTTCATACATCATGTTCAGTAGTGTTCACTTTCATACATCATGTTCAGTAGTGTTCACTCTCCTACATCATGTTCAGTAGTGTTCACTTTCATACATCATGTTCAGTAGTGTTCACTTTCATACATCATGTTCAGTAGTGTTCACTTTCATACATCATGTTCAGTAGTGTTCACTTTCATACATCATGTTCAGTAGTGTTCACTTTCATACATCATGTTCAGTAGTGTTCACTTTCATACATCATGTTCAGTAGTGTTCACTTTCATACATCATGTCCAGTAGTGTTCACTTTCATACATCATGTTCAGTAGTGTTCACTTTCATACATCATGTTCAGTAGTGTTCACTTTCATACATCATGTTCAGTAGTGTTCACTTTCATACATCATGTCCAGTAGTGTTCACATTCCCAAATTATGTTCAGAAGTGTTCAATTTCTGCATCATGTTCAATAGTTTTCACTCTCCTACATCATGTTCAGTAGTGTTCACTTTCCCACATCATCTTCATGCACTCCACACTTTTCATGCCGTGAAGAACACTTTACTGAATACCTTGTTATATGGACAACGTTTCGCTCAATATATGAATGGTACAATATACGAAGAAGTATATAAATAGGACGCATTCGTTTCGGTCTGTTTGCATATTTACGAAGTTATGACGTAATGATCTCATCCGGTCGAAACATCTGCCCGATAAGATCCATGTATCATGTTGGTTTTGTCTTTATTGTGTTGTTTTATGAGTGTATTTTCCTGATTTCGTTGATCAACGAGACGTTGATCTCCTTCAGTGGTTGTGTAAGTTTCTTGGTTCCTGCTGTGGCGGCCGTAGATCGTTTGTTTTAATGTAAATCAATGGAAGATGGACAGGAGGATCTGGAAGTTTTGTGCAGCTGACAGCAAAGAGTAGTTTATCACAATTTGTTGTTTTCTTCTCTTCCTCTATCTCTTCCAGCACTATCATCTCTCTTACCTCTGCTCCTACCCTCGCCCCAGACGCCCCATTCATTCCTACACTCCTCTCTTCACTAACCATGTTATTATCCTAATTTTACTATCACCCTGCTCTTTCTCTCTCTCTCTCTCTCTCTCTCTCTCTCTCTCTCTCTCTCTCTCTCTCTCTCTCTCTCTCTCTCTCTCTCTCTCTCTCTCTCTCTCTAACACACACATGCACAACGCAACGCTAAGACCATAACACAAAACAACACATCTACAACAGAATAATGCAGATACATTCACACACACACACACACACACACACACACACACACACACACACACACACACACACACACACACACACACACACACACACACACACACACACATACACACACACACACGGGGGGGCCAGGAGCTGAGTCTCGACCCTTGCAACCACAATTAGGTGAGTACACGCACACGCACACACGCACACGCGCGCGCACACACACACACACACCATAACGCATACATCGGTGGTAAAGTTGACGTGTAGATATTATTCCAGGGTAAACGTGTGAATGAATGTGACGGAGGCTGTTTCCCTGTGAGTTACAGGTGTTTAAAGAGGTTATTTGAACTCAGCTTCACCTTTTCACCATCCTCAGTCACTATGGTGACCAGTGTTGACGAGGGAGTTTGAGAATCCTTAGTTCACTTGTCTTCTTATTCCCTGACAGTTCCCGTGTGTTCTATTTTCTGGTTCCCTGTCAGTCTCAGTATAGTTCTGACTTAAGGTTACCTGTCAGTCCCCGTATGGTTCTGTCTTCTGGTACTTTGATAGTTCTCGCATGGATGAAAGCAGGGGCACTTGGCCTTCAATGTACACACTACTACTCCCTAGGCACCGGCAAGAGACCGGTATGTTTAAAATTTTCCATCATTACTTACTCTGTGGAAGTCTCCAGTGATTCAACATTTGGAGCATCACTCTGGTATGTGCGTTGGTATTCTCGATTCATTACCACTACGAGTTTTTGCCCTTAACCTTTTGTATTAACACAGGTCTGTGTCTGTACTCTGCTGCTGAACCTTAAACACCGCCAGTCGTGAGCTCTCATTTTTAAGGTGTATACCTATTTTCTTCTACAGGTGAGGTAATTCGTAATGATTTACGAGTTACAACATCACCTACACTGCTAATAGATTTTAGTTCATGAAAGTATATCGCCAGCGCTGTTGAGTTCAGAAAACCGACATGTTGATAAATTAGACACATGTGTCTAATTCATTTTACTGTACTCACTTGGAAAGTAGATTTTTCCATTTGCATATCAGTGTTTAGCTGTGATTCACTTAAACGTCATTGTTGCATGCAAAGATTACGTAACCTTTATTCGGCGCATGTACACACCCTCATTGAAAGGCTATCTCCCCCAACCAGCGAACCAGGCGCTAAGGGTTAACGATGGGGCCCCATCGTTCAATCAGTACCCAGGTTCCAGCCAATGAGAAGATGGTTTTGGCAACCATAGAGGTGTTGTGGGTACCACACATCTGTCTGCCCTTGTCATTCCCATTCTAGAGCTGGTTGAAGCATGGTCTGCTCTCTAGTGGCTTCTATTCTGCCTTGCTTACCGTGGAGTGCACTGATACTTATTGTTGTACATAGTGTGTATAGTGTACATAATTCTGTTCTTACTTGGTGAAGGATAATATAAGTCAAAAGTTTTTCTGCTGTGTTTATTTGGCTCTCTTTACACCCATGATAACAGGCCTTTGGGACTCCTGGGTTGTAATAGTCATTAATTTATTTTTTGTTTGTGTATCATTTACGAATTTATTTCATGTTTGACTCTATTTTTAATTATTAAAATACACAATAAATTTATGTCCTTTTTCTTTACGACTTTCTTTTTTTCTGATGTGATCTAAAACTGTTGTCCATCTGAGTCTTCCAAATGGAGTACTCTTAAGTTTTCTTCAAAGAGTCAAGAACTTATTCATTACACTGGCGATCTTAACATAATATCGAGACTTTGAAGATTCGAAAGAAAGAACACAATATTGCCATCTTATTATTTGTGTATCGTCCCAGTCACGGTACTGTGCCTTTTTTTGTTACTTATTATTGTGGGAGGCTGACTGTATCACTCTGCTCAGAGGAACTGGTGAGTAGTATTGATTTTTTTCTCCTCATTTGTGAGTTCAAGTCAGAATAGGTAACAATAATTTGTGCAGATTGTTCCTGGTAAATTTAGTCTTGCTGTGGTTTAGAGAAGATTTAACCATTGGGACCCAGGGTTAATCTGTGATAATGCACTTAAGTGAGCCTTAGTTCTTTTATATAGTGAATATCAAGGGGCTCTCGATTTTATGTTCAGAGATAATGGATGATTAATGAATCCCATTATCTTTTTAAATGTGTTTTGGAAAGATACATTGTTCCCTCCAGGAATGAAGACGTGGTTTCCATTATATGACTGATACTGATACTGATACCTGTGTGCATTACCTCTCGTGTCTTTATGAGGAACTTACGGGCTTGTCGACTTGCGGCTGGATAATGCGGAAAGAAACTGACCAAGACTAAGAGTCTTAGCGATTACATAGTCGCAGATCAGATCCTGTAGCTACCCTCTACCTGATTTAAACTTTTGTGAGAGAGCATAACTTGTGAACCTTCTCTGAGGATCCTGAATCTGATGATAACTGAGGCTCACAATTCTTATCTATGAGACCTCAAGAGATCGAACCCTTGAGGTCGTATGAGTCAAAGAAATCTTCGGCGAGCAGAAAGAGTCCTCCTGTGGGGGGAAAAGGCATATGAGTCCAGGTTGCCTCACTAAGAAAGTGGAAAATGTTTGCAGGTGTTTTTCAGATAGTAATTCCCCAGTTTAGTTTTGCACCAGAATAGTTAATGGTCGGCCTGTCTCTGTCACATTACGTGATAATGAATTGTCCTGTGTTGTAATGCTACGTGAGCTGTTGTCTAACATTAAACACTGCAATACTACTGCTAACTTGTGGGTTAGGTTAGGTTAGGTAATGTTCGTCAGGAAACAGAACAAGTGTTTCCTGACGTGGATCTTAGTCAGATGATGAGCCGCAGTTAGAGCTTTTGGTCATCTGAATGAGGCCTTCCGCTGGCTTACTGTACCACCACTTTAAAAATTATGGACATAGTCATAACCATTTTTTTTAACTTGCAGGTGTTTTGGGCCGAGTTGAAACTTTCCTACGATATGGTGCTGCATTAGGATTAATGGTTCACTGGATGGATCATTGTTGTGAGAGTTCCAGTCACTTCATGCTCTGTGTTGTGTACATCAGAGGTGCTTAATACCCATCATAGCCGGACCTTATATTGCATCATATAAAATCTAACCATTTTATTGAAGCCGCCCCAGGTAATGCTTCAATTTTTAGATCCGAGTCGAATGAAGCCGAGGATGCTGGTGTTACTGCTAGCACCTCTCTAGAATTTGTAGCTTTTCCTCTAATTCCTGCACCAGAATTAAACAAGCCGAGATTCTCTGATTCCTATGATACTTTAATTCTCAATCAAATATTTATTCTGCAAATCCCTGGAACGTTCAAGGGGAGACTGTGTTAATCTCCTGCATAAAGAATCATCAAAATTTTACTTCTAACAATAACGTAATCTACAGGAGAGACCTGTAGATACTCTGATGTTGCATCCCGTCCACAGGCAACCAGAAGAAAGCGAGGACTTTTCTGAGGAAATGCATCATAAAGACTCATCATGACTCGCGAAATCGTAATAACACGTTTGGAAACAAACCACAGAGCGGGTTTTACGACTCACTTGCCGTGAGTTCGATCTCCACCCGTACCGTGTTTTTTTCATCATTAAAGAACCTGCACTTGACAATGAGACAGAGTGAAATGGCATAATCACTGTGAAATCATTCGTCAACATTTCAGAACGTCAGTTTACAAGAAGCAGAAGTTTCAGGTCTTCGGCAGACCTGAAAACACAGTTCTCATATCCACCACACTTGTGTCCAGCAAACTAATAAAGAAAACGTTAAAATCAGGATTGTATTCAGTACTGGAACCACAGAAACCAAATATTTCAAAACTCTAAAGCTCTCTGATAAATCACATCCCAAGCAAGCTTATTGGAATAATTAGTGAAGTTAAAGGATAAACAACAAATGGCAAATTAAGAAAAAAAAAGCCCAGCCACGCAGGAAAATGTATCAATGGTCTTCAAGCAGCATAAGGGACTTCAATGTTGGAGAAATCTCTGCTTTGACATGATAAAGTTGATATGTTAGCCAAGAAGCTTAACCTGAATGAGAATGTAGAATATAACTATGGTATATCTGTGTCTATCATTAGGAATAATATTAGGAGAGAAGTAAATAATGAAAATGATTGTCATAGGATTGCAATTAGAAGTCTGAGTAGATCTATAACCCACTACGATAACATGAACGTAGATAAGTATGTTTATGGAGCAACTTGCAATGTGAACAGACTGACTGATTGGTGCAAAATCTAAATCATGGCAATGCTTCGCCCTCACCAGTGAACCTGACAAGATTGGAATTAACTTTTGGCCATTTTGAGCTCTTCTAGCCGAATAAAAGTGATATACTCTGTATGGCACATAGCTTCTGAGACTGTGGGAAGTAACTCTTGGGCCACAGCTGGTGGCTGCTGAAGTAGACATGTCACAGAAGTGTTCCTTGTTATATCTTACATTTGTAATCCTCGTAGCACACTGCTGGACCTTCTACCTGCCAGGACCACGGTTTGAGTCCCCGTCCATTCTTTTGTTTACTCGTAACATAGTATAACTCTACGCCACAATATACAGCACAGCAATACACAACACAATTCACAACACAATATCACAGCAAACAGTGCAATACAACATATATAACAGAAAATCACAACAGCGCAATGCAACACACCCCACAACACATAATACAACAATAGACATACGCCACAGCACAATACAACACACAACACGACACAAGAAATCCTACAACACACATAACACACAAAGTAACACAACACAGCGCAAGAAAAACTACAATAAACATATCAACACACAATTCAACACAACACAACACAAGAAACTCCACATACACACAACATGACAATACACAATGCATCCCAACAAACACATCACCACAACACAAAATGACAATACACAGTGCAACACGACACATCACAACAAACACATCACCACAACACAACGCAGCACACCGCACAACACACTTCCACAACAGCCAGCATCACAGCCGTGTCCACAAAGCCTTATGGGATGTAAACAACTGAGCAAATCGAAGTTGTTTTCGTCAATTAGAGTTTTAGAACATTTTAATTGACTTTTTAATGACCAATTAAAATCTTAGATGAGATTTTCTCTGCTAAAAAAAAAGGGAAATCCAATTTAAGTCACGCTGCGTTTAATGCTACATTACAGTGTACCTTATTTTTCGTTTTAAAATTGAAACTTAGCTTAAGTATTTTGTTCTGGTAAAAGAATTAATGATGTTCTATAGATCAGCTAATTAAAGTTTTAATGAAAATGATACAAACCTCATCGGTAAACGGTTTATTAATTATTTATATAAAGTTGTTCTCCAGGGTCATTCAGGGCCTTTTACTTGTGAGCAATAGTCAAGAATATTTTAATTTCTAAAATGAGGAATGAAGTCTCATTGCATATATAAACCAGTGCAAAATAACCACAGGGAGGCCAGTTAAATTATAGCCTTTCGTGTTGCAACCAACACTTTTTCAGTATCTTCGAAGCTGCAAGGAGCAGCTCTCCTCATGGACACACCTCCATGGACTGCTAATCACCTTTGCAATTTTGCAAGCTCTTGAAAAAGTGGTCCCTGCAACACGAAAGGCCTAAAGCTATCATTCGGCTCACCACTGTGGTTGTTTTCAATCACACATCGCTTATCAGCGATTATACAATTCGCACAAATATTTACACCCTACTGTATGTACGCAGACTGGCAGATAATAATACAAATAATAAATCTTTCCAAACCATACCACGGGCGGGGAGAGAACCCGCGATCAGAGAGTCTCAAAACTCCAGACCGTCGCGTTAGCCACTGGACCAGCTAGCCACAATAAGATTCGTCCAACTAGGTATATTTCTACACCATAGGAAGGTTAGCATAGGCACCACTGTGACCACAAATGCAAGTTTTTATAAACGAATCTTCAGCTAGCGTGGCCGTGACGAACTCTAGTGGGTTCTATCCCGCCCGTGGTATGGTTTGTTTGCAATCGTGTCATTACGATTTCGTGAGTCAATAAATCTTTATTTCTACAAGTACATGATAAAACTTATACAGACCATAGATGACATCACTGACATTCTATATAGAGAACCCTTTGTTAAGTAGAGCATTAGGGCAAATTAGGTTAATTTTGTCCCCAGGATGCGACCCACAACAGGTGGGTAACACCCAGGTACCTACTTACTGCTAGGTGAACAGGGACAGCATATGACCTAATTTGCACAAAATGCTCTGCATAACAAGCGGCTTTCTATCTAGTAGCATGGAGACTCGAACCTACGAACCTTGGAACATGGTACGCAGTGCTCTACCACCGTACCACTCTGGTCCAATACCAAGGTTCGTAGGTTCGTAGGTTCCAAAGTTCGTAGGTTCGAATCTCCTTCGCCATAAGATTAGTATTTGTGAATATTTCTCCTTTTCTGCGGGTGTGTATCAATTGTCTACAATATCGACAAGATGAAGAATTAGGAACATGTCCAACATCTTTCCTTTGTAGACGTTACGCTATCCACTTGCTTTATGGATACAGTACAGGGGCATAGTGTTAAGACTGTAGAACTATATAATGAAGATAGTGAAGGACGAGGTTATCAGCCCCTCAGTCTAGGAGCAGGTGATGAACACCTATTGCGACCTCTGAATGGGTCACAATGTATATAATGTATATTACCTGTTCATATAATTTTATATTGCTTATATTTGCGATAATAGCTAAATCGTAAATATATTGCTTTATATTATTATTTGACTTAGTTATATTATTTGGTAGGATGTAATATTTATATATATTATTCAGTGCTCGTAGTTCAAGTCTTGATTGTCTAACTACCAGTTCTGCTTGTTTCGCTGCTGGCTTCTGTGTTGCTCGGCAGCAGCAGTCCACATAGAGTCGCGTGATCGGGGGGGGGGGGGGTGATCACACCCCACCTCGGTGAGACTGTCTTGCTTTGACTCACCCTTTTTTCTGTTTTGGCTTAGCTTCCGACAAGATGTGTCTTCCTTGCTGGCCCTTGTTGGAAGATCGTCTCTGTCGCTCTCTTATTGTTGGTTCTGTTTAACTCTGTTCACAGAACATAGCCTAGACTTAGTGATTTTCGACGTTGTACTGAGGTTGTGTGTCTTATAGACACTGTGAGTAACTCAGGTCCTGAGCTGTAGCTTCTGACCTAATTTGTACTGGTATCTTTGCACTGTCACAGTCGGGGATTTTCTAATGCTGAACTTAGATTCAGTAGTATGGGAGTTTTGTGACTTTTGTGGAGGATCTGCAGATGGTCCCTACTTAGTGTCGTTATGTTATCTCCTTGTTCCTGATTCTGTGTTGTTGTTGCTTGTTATATTGCTGTTCGGCTTATCAGTCGTTTTATTGTTCAAGCAAGCTGTTCAGATTGCCAGGTTGGTCAAGAAGTTAGTTTATGTGAGGACTTTTTGGTCAGTCACTGGTTAAGTCTAGTCGAGTCTTGAGACATAGTGAACTACTTAGAGCACTTACACACATACACACAAACTTACTTGTATATATTTGTATTATGTTGTCAAATTCTAATAATGTACCAGACGGTACTTATAAGCCATAAAGATGTGATATGTGCCGTCAGCACAATACTACAGTACACGAGAGAAGTGATTATTATTAATTTGTTTATATTGATTAATTTAACTTAATTTGATATACGCCTAGACAATTTTATTATTAATAAACTTATTACATGTTAATTTCTTTAGTTAGTAGCCTACCAGTTGTAATCCTGAAGCACTACTGAATCTTACTGAATTCTAATGGATAATTGGACCAGGATACTGACTACTTGTTACGAAAACCCAGTAACAGGCTGGATGCTAGAAGGGCAGTCCTTTCTAGTATTCACTGGAGATCTTAATGCTTATTAGAAATCGCGTTTTTTGTAACAACACCTTAATCTTGAAAGACTGGTAATGACGTAGCTGTAAAGGAATGTCAAAAACTTGGTCTGTGGAGTCCCGTACAAATTTAGAAGGTGATGTCCTAGTTTACCAATTTCTTGCTTTTGATGCTGACGTTACTGAGTCAGGAAATGAGATCCCCACAGTGAAGCAAATGAAAGTGAGTGATAGTACCTAACAGTCTGAGTAGGTCTTCCAGCCAAAACTTCGGTAATTCACACACAGCTCGCGCCAAGAATATATTTATGACGATGTTTCGGTCCTTCATGGATTATTGTCAACTAAGCGAGAAAAATCAGAGGAGGCTAGATGAAAAGTCTGGAAGAGGGAAAGTAAAGAGTAGAGTGATAGTCATGGTAGTAGTAACAGAATTAGCAGTAGTAACAGCAGTGTTAGTAACAGTAATAATAATAATAATAATAGCAGCAGGAGCAACAATAATAGTAGTACTATATAAGTGAACAATACTTATGGATTTAGAAAAGCCAATAGATAGCGTGGATAGGGATTCATGGTGGGAGAACTTGCAAATTAATGGAATACATGACAGGTTACTAAAAGAGGATCTTTTTATGCAAATAAACTCATGTAAGGGTATGTAGGAAAGAGATTGTTTTCCAGTAAAAGTAGGTATTAGACAGGGATACCTGACGCCATCATGATTGTTTAACATATTTATAGATGGGGTTGTAAGAAAATTGAATGTTCGGGTGTAGGGAAGAGGTGTGGGAGTAAAGGACAATAAGATCTTATGCAAAGTGGGAGTTGTCACAGTCACTCATGATACATTTCTTTTATGTGAGATTGTAAAGAGAATTTGCAAAGGCTGGTGGAGAAATATGGAAGGAAAAATCTAAGCAATGAAGAAACAAGACTTCTTAGATAAATGGTTAAGAAAATCAACAAGTTGATAAATTGGACACATTCCGGCACTTGGGTGTCTTTATTATGGAAGCGTTTCTGCACACATTGGCTTCATCAGTCCAGTACAGAGAAGAATGGTGAAGATCAAAAGAAGATTGAGGTAATCAATCCCTCAGCCTGGAGTCGATGTAATAAGTCCATCAGTCTTGATAAGAATACAGCAACTGCGCGAAAAAGAGGCTTATATACTGCAGACAGATGTGAAGCAGTTGTAGGCGTTGTCACCTTGGATAAATCCATAGGTGGAGCTGTTCAAATGTCCTATATGAGATAAACTGATTATTTTCCGAGAAAAGTTAGAATACAGTATTAAGCATCATGAGTCACTAGAAATATTATAAAAATGAAGCAATAGATGAGAAAGGATGATAATTAAGGAGACTCAGCAAGGTTCAGTTAGGTTCATCGGGACTGGTTCTGGCCCGGGTCTTCTTCATGAGGTGACCCAGCATTCAACAAGGTTCAGTTAGGTTCACCGGGACTGGTTCTGGCCCGGGTTTTCTCCATAAAGTGTACCAGCACTCAGCGCCATCTTGTTCATGTATCCTCCATTACAAACAATAGAAAACTAAACTCACCAAAAAAGTTGGGATAAACTAAAGTAATTTGAGGGTAAACAAGTTAATAGTGGAGTCTTTGTTATCGCGTCCAGGTTTAATTTTTTTATCATGTGAGCTCTATAATTCATAAATTTAAAAATATTATCTGCTTTAACTACAATTTTAAAAATATCTGGATTCAGTGATTGACTGTTGGATTCAGAATGATCTCTGATAGCTGAGTGAGGTTGTTTGGAAGGAGCTGTAATGATGCTCTATAATCGGCTCCTATGATCACAAATTCAAACTGACCTAAAATTTTCACTCATAATTCAAAATTTTAATGTTATTCCCAAATTTTTAAAGTGCAAAGTGTCCGAAATTACTTTGCCAAATTGAATTGTATGATGAATGACAATTTAGACTTCTAACACAAGGCTTCTGACACATGTATGCCACAATTTTTACTTAATGAGCTGAGAGTATTTATGTATGATAAAGAATCAGTTATAATTAAAGTGTCAACCTTCGATACATGGACGCATCTGAGTGCACGGAGTATGGCAAACAGTTCTATTTGAAGGGTGAAGGCCCTTCAAAGATTGCAGGCAGGGTGGAACAGTGACTCAGTTGAAAGCCAACGAAAATGTGGAACACCGAAAAGAGGTGCTGTATATGCGGGGACCTCCTATATACAACATTCCTTTAGAATATTGTTAGGTATTGACTTCATTTGAGGCAGTTGAGGAATAAGAACTAGGAAAAATTCAAAGATCGTTTACTGACGACACTGAGAAAATTTAAATTTAAACCTCGTGCACCTTAAAGTACTGGATATCTATTTTCTGGAAAGAAAAAAAATGCCTAATATACACGGTGAATATAACAGTATACAATACTGACAAGTTTATCTGCGCCTCACCTTTGACAGTATATACGTCTTCTTACAGTTGCTTCAGCTTCACATTGTTCCAGACTTTGGAACAGAACTCTTGTAGATGAATGGTTCAGAGAACCGACAAGTTGATAAATTAGACACATGTGCAACACGTGTCTAATTTATCAACAGAACTCCTCTCCAGGCTGTGGGACTGACCACCTCAAAACTACGTCTACAAGTGTGATGGACTGATTACATCGTCTTTACATCTCTACTCCTTCTGCTACCTCCTCTGTACTCGACTGAAGAAGCCTACCGTGTAGGCGAAACGTTTCGGTATAAAGATACCTAACTTTTGCACATGTCTTATCACCTATACACGTTTAAAAATCGTAAAAACCAATTCCCAAATCCACACACTAACATAACACGTACTGGAGTGAGACACATGGGAGGAAGTGTTAAATAGCCTATTTGAGAAGCAGGGACACAGTGATCACAATAGAACACTGCAACAACACTACGGTCAAACACTATTTAACTTGCTACAAGCAGATATCAAATATATTACAGGAGCAAATGTAGGTGTATTCAAGAAGAAACTGAATTACGATATGTGCCAGGTCCTAGATCAACCAGGCTGTGACTGGATATATATAGGCCAGAGGGCCGCCAGTATCAATAGCCTGGATGAACAAGCAATCACCAGAAAAGCCTGGCCCCAGGCCAGGTTGTGAGGAGGGTAAATCTCTAGGAACAAGTCACAGGTGTGCATCAAAGGTACACAATTTCTCATTTTAACTGTAAATATATTTATACAAGATATTTTTATTCAGTAAAGATACGCGAATAAACCTGATAAAAAATAAGCGACTGAAAGTAATATTTTACTCTTTACAGCAGAGAGATTTATGACAACAATAAACGTTGCTTTGGTTGTGGAGGAAACAGGTTGCACAGTAGCTTTAGATATAGGCTGGACAAGTATGTGTCTCAGAAAAGTTGGATTTTAGAATGGACTCACTAGCCTAAACCTACTGAAACACTGCTCAATTATGTTTTTATTATTTACAATATAATAATCATCAAATAAAATAATTAAATTTTGTATTAAGTTAATAATGCTACTGCTACATGAATTTTCCTCAGAGTACAGAATACAAGTGAATAGAACCAAGTCTTGTTTACCTTGGCCAGACTACTAGCAAATATAATATTAGAGGGGTCAGTCTCGGAAGTAGAGTTGCACACACAACATTTTTCCCATGCGTGACCAATTCATCTGCCTAGCACTATATATCTTCATATATATATATATATATATATATATATATATATATATATATATATATATATATATATATATATATATATATATATGTCGTGCCGAATAGGTAAAACTGGTCAATTAGCAAGAACTCATTTAAAATTAATTCCTTTCTAATTTTTTTTGTAATTCGTTTAAAAATATATTTTTTCCATTTATGTTAATGTAAAAATTGTAAAGTAAAAGGACACAAGTGCAACTAATGTGACATTTATTGTGGCAACGTTTCGCTCTCCAGGAGCTTTATCAAGCCATTACAAACAATACTTGGACACAGAGGGTATATAAAGGCTCAGAGTGAGGTGTAATACTAGTGAGGTACCATTTCGATGTTCACTAGTGGTAGTAGTAGTAGTAGTAGTAGTGGTAGTGACAAAAGTAGGAACGATAACTTGAACAACGCCTGTGTACAACACCGAAATTCCACCAATCATCTCATGAAATTCAGAGACGCCCAATTAGTGATCAAAGAAACTAATTTCCTCAGACGCAAGTGCCTCGAATCAGCACTGATCGCTGTTTCGAATACAATTAAACAAAACAACGGCAGCTTCACCATCTCCGAAGTCTTAGCAAGAATCCTCCTGAAAACAGTAAACCCTGCCATCACATAGTCTCTCCTGTTATACTACACAAAGCACAGAGAGTGAACACTGAAACAAGCTGCCTCATTCCAGTCTATATTTGTCCAACCTATTTTTATGTTACCCAAGTAATAGCTTTTATATCCTTTTACTCATGTACGAATTAATTGCTCTACCATATTGTATTACTTTTGTCACTACCACTACTACTACTACTACTACTACCACTAGTGAACATCGAAATGGTACCTCACTAGTATTACACCTCACTCTGAGCCTTTATATACCCTCTGTGTCCATGTATTGTTTGTAATGGCTTGATAGAGCTCCTGGAGAGCGAAACGTTGCCACAATAAATGTCACATTAGTTGCACTTGTGTCCTTTTACTTTACATATTGTCGGTAATTCTACCAACTTTATTACAATGTAAAAATTAATAATTTTGTACCAAAAGAACCTTAGAAAACTTACCTAAACTTATTAGGTAAAGAGAAAAGTTCTTCTCGTTGGACATGCCCCATAGCTCTGGGACTAGTCTCGTTGCAAACCTTTGCATTTTCTCTAATTTCCTGACGTGCTTGGCCAGGTGTGGGTTCCAAACTGGTGCTGCATTCTCCAATATGGGCCTGACGTACACGTGTGTGTGTAAGTGTGAGTGTGAGTGTGTGTGTGTGTGTGTGTGTGTGTGTGTGTGTGTGTGTGTGTGTGTGTGTGTGTGTGTGTGTGTGTGTGTGTGTGTGTGGACAAAGTTAAACACAGAGGGAAGCACCCCCATATTCTGTGCTTCTTAGCTATAATGTTTCTTTGTGATATTATATCTAAACTTGGTTTATATCTGTTTCTTCACTTTACTGTCTTATTCTTCATGCTCTTTTTTTTATTTTCATTTTGTGTCTCGTACAACGAAGAAAATTAAAAACATAGAACAGAAATAAATTCTCCAGTTTTCAAGGCACAGTATTTCGCGTTGCAATTTTCTCGGTGTCAAAGTTGCTAACGAGCAGCAGTGAGGTTTGTTTTGTTTTTAAAACTCCTCGTTATGAATCACCTCATCCGCTCGTTAGGTTAGTTTGCCCTAACAAGGCTAATAATATTTCCTACTGAGGACTTGAGATGCTGGTGGCACTTTTTTTTTTTATGTTTCATCCACTCTCTGTGAATTTGATTTATGTAAGACTAGTACGTAAAGTGTGTGTGTGTGTGTGTGTGTGTGTGTGTGTGTGTGTGTGTGTGTGTGTGTGTGTGTGTGTGTGTGTGTGTGTGTGTGTGTATACTCACCTAGTTGTGGTTGCAGGGATCGAGTTACAGCTCCTGGCCCCGCCTCTTCACTGGTCGCTACTAGGTCACTCTTCCTGCTCCATGAACTTTATCATACCTCTTCTTAAAGCTATGTATGGATCCTGCTTCCACTACATCACTTCCCAGACTATTCCACTTCCTGACAACTCCGTGATTGAAGAAATACTTCCTAACATCCCTGTGGTTTATCTGAGTCTTCAACTTCCAACTGTGACCCCTTGTTGCTGTGTCCAGTCTCTGGAACATCCTGTCTCTGTCCAACTTGTCGATTCCTCTCAGTATTTTATGTCTTTATCATATCCCCCCTATCTCTCCTGTCCTCCAGTGTCGTCAGGTCGATTTCCCGTAATCTCTCTTCAGCTCTTGGTCCCGCGACTTAGACTAGTGTGAACGACATCGCTGAAATCTTGTCCCTTGGATCTTATCATATCTACGCTTCAAGATATTTTGAGTTTAAATCCACCACTGCCACACCCAGGACATTCCATTTTCCATGTACACCAATGACTCATCTGTATACACATTGTCCTCTTCGCTTCCGGGCCGAGTGGACGTGCTGCGCAGACGCTCCTGTTTGAGTTTGTTCTTGCGCAGTTTACCAGGCTGCGCAGTAGCTCCTGACTCTGTTGATTGCTGCGCAGTTTTCCTCAGTGCACTCACAATGGCGGAAGGTGCACGTAGGCGAGTCAACACCGTCTGCCTTCAATTAGTGACAGGCTCGTTCAACAATCAGAATACACATCTACTGCTTACTGCGATACTCCGAGATACATATGGTATCAATAATGAAGATCTTTATGGTGTCTCTTTGAACGGCAATTCGAGGCTTTTTGTCAAATTCAGACAAAATAGTACTTACGAAAATATGGTTGCCACATATCAGGATGTGATCAAAACCGTTAATCCTGGTGTCACTGTTCGCCTTCACGACGTCTCCCGTTTTTACACCTGGATCAAGGTACGTAACGTTCCTTTTCAGGCGGACGAGAGTGATTTGATGAATGTTTTTGCACGCTATGGCACGGTACATATGGCAACTATGGGACGGTGGCATGATGGTCCTCTAGTTGGTATGCTGGAGGGGTCTTTCTCCCTGAAAATGTCCCCCAAGCACCCTATTCCGTCGTATGTAGTTATGGAGGACTTTCGTACGCAAGTGTACGTTACGTACTCAGGACAAAGGCGTACGTGCAGGCTTTGTAGGATGTATGACCATATGGCGGCGCAATGCCCTACAAGACGTGATAAAACGACGGAAGTAAGGCGGTTTGATGTTTCAACGGAGTAGCGATCATATGCTGCTGCTACACAACAACATATATTGCCTCGTAAATCGTGGAGTGAGGAGGTAGAGGGTGAGGTTGAAGAATCGCCGATATGTCTAACCCTCCCTGGTGCAGTGGAGGACGTGGGCGTGGTATCGGCGACGACAGAGGAAGACCTCGTTCATACTCAGGTTGACGTGGAGCAATCTATTCAAGAAGTTCTGAATGTTTTATTGGATGCTTCCACATCTGAGGGGCTTCACGGTGGTTTAGAGGATGTAAGTGTGAAGGAGAAGGACGGGGCATCCGCCGGGCATATTGCTGAACATCAGGTTGTGGTCGTGGAAGTTCATAGAAACAACAGTTCTGAAGATGAGATGGATACTGGCCGCAGTTCTCGTAAGAGAGTGGCGGTGATATCTGACTCTCAAGATGTTTTGACACCAGGACAACGGTCGGGGAACAAAGCATGGTGCGATGTGACCCGTAGAGACAAGGGCAAATCTACATGTGTCCAGCATGTCAAGGAGAACGACACAGGGGGGGGGGGAAGAAGTGGAGATATACGCAAGGGAACCAAGAATGTCAAGGTATCCAAGGGTAAACCTCCAATGAAACGTTCAAGTGTCTTACTTTAAATATAAATGGGTTACGGTCTGTTGAAAAACGTAAGTATTTGGAGGTTTTGTTAAAAAATTATGTACCCGATGTTGTATTCTTACAAGAACACAATTATAAATCTTTAGGTGAATTGCTGATTCCTGAATATATTTTGTACATGGGCTGTTCTAATAGACTGAAAGGTGGTGTAGCAGTGTTAGTTAAAGAGGCTAGCCCGTTTTCTTTGCAAACATATGAGGTGGGAGAGGCGGGGAGGGTTGTTAGGGTTGATGGGGTGTGGGGTGGGGTACGGGTGGCCTTCCTGGGGGTGTACGGACCGGCGGAAGGTGACATGCGTGTAAAAAATGCGTTTTTTAGGGACGTGTTGGTGTACCATTTAAGATCACTGCCAGTCGTCACGATTATTGGGGGTGATTGGAATTGCATTGATCGTCGCAAGGATGTCGAACCGAGAGGGAGAGGTTTTTTCAGGATATTTAGGGGACCTTTTGTGGAGTGTTAATGTTACGGATGTGGGGGGGGGATGAGGTGGGTGGGGTCATGCATACGTTCGTTAGAAGGGAGTATGCGGTAAGACTGGATCGCATATACGTTTCTAGAGGTGTCAGCGTCAGGAGTGTACGTGTGTTAAATGTGAGCTTTTCCGATCACAGAGGTGTTATGGCGGATGTTGACTGGGTAGGATTACCGAGGCGTTACAGAGGTTTCTGGAAGTTGAATGTGGGTTCAATGCACAAAAGAGGTGTGAGGGAAGATTTTGTGAGTGCTTGGAGAGGATGGTGGGCTGAATGGCAGGAGGGAATTGATATAGTCGAATGGTGGGATACTGTCGGTAAGGTGAAGGTGAGGAATTTTTATCAGCAGCAAGGAAAAGAAGACAAGAGAATGCAGTATGGGCTCTTGAACTATCTTGAAAATCAACTGCAAGCATGTTATACAAAGGGTGGGGGAGTGTATCCGGTGGTTGAAATTGAAAATTTAAAACGCTTAATTAGAGACATTCACAATCGTATTTTTGATGCGGCGCGGATAGCAAGTGGAATTGATGAGGTTTTATGGGGTGACCGTCCTTCGGCGTTTGTCTTGCGAGAGCAGGGCAGACGTCGTAAGGCGACAGAATTAATGGGATTAGAGGTTCAGGAGTCATTGGGAAACTTTAGTAGGGGGCAGGTCCTTCGGTCAACGGAGGCTATGAATACCTTTGTAGACGCATGGTATGAATTGCAATACAAAAATGCTGGGATTTCTAAGGGGGCGCTGGGAGAAATGGGTGAATATGTACGTTGTAATCTAGAGTACATGGACAGGTTGGCTTTGAATGGACCTATAAGTGAAGAAGAGATTAGGTTAGCTGTGGAGGGTATGAGTGTAGGGAAGTCGCCGGGGATTGACGGAATCCCTTGTGATTTTTACAAGGACAATTGGGATTGTATTCGCGATTTTTTGGTGATATTATTTAATGCCATGAAAAATAGTGGCATTATGGGACAGCAACAAAGAACAGGGGTGGTTGTTCTAGTCCCGAAAAAGAAATCTGGGAATTATATACATAATTATAGGGCAATTTCATTAATGTGTGGCGACTATAAAATATTTGCGAAATTGTTAGGAAATAGGATAAAACGGGTTTTGGAGAGAGTTCTGGACCAGGGACAATATGGTGTGCCAGGACGATCTATGTGTGTGGGACAAGGAATTATTCGCAGGTTCATTGAGGAAAGCGGGAGGGGTAATAAGGGTGGAATATTAGCTTTAGATTGGCACGCTGCATACGATTGCGTGGAGAGAGATGCATTATGGAAGTTTATGCAGTGGCAAGGTTTCGGAAAGGAAATTGTTAGTTGGGCACAGGTTTTGTACGAGCAGGCTACGTTTAGGGTGCAGGTAAACGGTAGGTTGGGAAAAGTTGTTAGGATGCATAGGGGATTGCGGCAGGGGTGTCATATATCACAAATTCTTTTTGCGTTGATTCAGGACCCGTTTTTTAGAGCCGTGAGGGGGATTGTACGACAGGATGACAAGCAAGGTTGGGTGGGGGTACAATCAGGAATTATAGGTTACGTGGACGACACTACGGTTTTATTTCGTGGAGCCAAGGTTTTAGGAAAAGTGAGCGAATTGGTGGAATGTTTCGGGAAAGCAACCGGAATGACGGTTAATAAGGAAAAATCAATGCTTATGGGGGTGGGGGATTGTGCGGGTGTGGTATTAGGCCAGAGGGAAGGCTGGCCTTTAGTAAATCAAATTAAGGTGTGTGGGATTGTGCATAGGGATAACATACAGGAGGCGAGGAAGGTGAATTCAAGTGAGGCTGTAGAGAGGGTTTTAGGTCGTTTAACAGGTTTGAGGGAAGGAGGCTTGTCTATACATCAGCGTGCAATTGTGGTGAATGTGATTTTGTTCAGTAAGTTGTGGCATGTATTTATCCGTTACATCCATATGATGAAAAGCGTATGTTAACGCGTGTATATAGATATATTTGGGGTTCAGGTTGTGATTGGTTAACGAGGGATGTGGTGTCGCTTCCGGTTGGCCGGGGTGGCCTGAGGCTAATGAATCTGCATAATAGAATGTTAGGCATGTATGTCAAGCATAGCTACTTGAGAGAGGGTAGAATGGCCGGCACGGGTTTGACCTGGATAAGACGGGACTTGGTACGTTGGTTGACCGGCACGGATGTAAAGAGATGTGAGGACATGTTGAGGATGTTAATTTATGTAAAAGATCCACGCAAGATCAAGATCGGCAAATTGGCACTGGTAGAGGGCAGGGAGGTAGTGGCTAAGGTGGAGGGAATATATCCAATGTATGCATGGAAGGACATATGGGGTCGTTTAAAAGCATTACGGTTACGAGCCAAGGTCAGGGAGATAATGTTTAAATTTTTACATAATATACTGCCGTCCGGGGAAGTTTTAGCGAATAGGCGCGTGCAGGAGGGGGGGCAGTGTTGTGTGTGTGGAGATCCTGATACGGTCTTTCATGCAGTTTATTTCTGTAAGAGATTGGAACACGTAAGGTTGTGGTTTGGTTGGGTTTTAAGAATGGTGGGTAGGGGTGGGTTTAGTGTCTTAAGAGCTTTAAGTTTAGATGTGGGGGGGGGGGTCGAAACACCGGTATATACGTCATGGGTATATAGGCATTTATCTGTGAGGGAGAGAATCAGAGCACTGGTAGCGATATTTTATGGTACACAGCAGAGAAATAAAGACATTACGGGAAACAGATGGTTTTTCTTATTTTCAAAGGGATATTGCAGATTCAAGGTCAGGGATTTATGGGAGTTAATACCTTAAAGGGTACACGAGGCTGGCTTCTTGAATATGTGTGAGTGAAGGTGGCATACGATTGGTATGGGTGTGGTTTAATGTATAAATGATAGGTATGATCGTTAGTTTGGATGATGTTTTATTCAAACAAATATATATACTATTGCTTGGAAACTAATTTTTGTTCTTAAATTGACGTGGTTAAGAGAGTGGGTCTCTTGTGAAGCAAACTCATGAATTGCATGACAGGTGTTATGTAAAAGCACCTTGTGCAACTTATATATATAGTTTTTCATTTTATACTTTCCTTGTATCAGCCATGTGGATGATACCTGGTAACGTTCTGCTTGGGGTCTCCTGGGATATATGTTTTGGAATATGACCAGATATGAGGGTAACAATTTTGTATTATGTGTACATAATCTCTCATAATGTGTGTGTGTATATGTGATAAGAATGTGGTGTGTGTATGTTGCATAATGTTACTTGTTTGGCAATTCAGAATTATCTCATGCTATTAAGTGGAACCCTTTGTGTAATGTACTGAATATGTTTTGTATCTTTGCAGTAATCAAGTAAATTGACTACCAGTTTCATTACATATCGTTCGTTTTTGGATATTTTGTTATATATGCACTTGTTTATGTATTATGTCTTTACAAAGGTTTTATTGACATAAAATCAAATACTTAGGCATATTATTGATGAATAGTTTCTCTTTGTTTATAATGTATATAAGAGGGTTTTAATTAAGGTAACGAAGAATTTGTATATTCTTGTGTTACCTTAGGATAGGTACATAATGAATAGGGGACGGACGAATATTTATAACCGTTCTAGCGTATATATTGACAATTGTAATTATACTTACTATGAATGTAATGACAGGTAATCCTATGATTATTTAATGTATTGTATTGTTTTAAATAAAAAAAAACCGTGATTGAAGAAATACTTCCTAACATCCCTGTGGTTTATCTGAGTCTTCAACTTCCAACTGTGACCCCTTGTTGCTGTGTCCAGTCTCTGGAACATCCTGTCTCTGTCCAACTTGTCGATTCCTCTCAGTATCTTATGTCTTTATCATATCCCCCTATCTCTCCTGTCCTCCAGTGTCGTCAGGTCGATTTCCCGTAATCTCTCTTCAACTCTTGGTCCCGCGACTTAGACTAGTGTGAACGACATCGCTGAAATCTTGTCCCTTGGATCTTATCATATCTACGCTTCAAGATATTTTGAGTTTAAATCCACCACTGCCACACCCAGGACATTCCATTTTCCATGTACACCAATGACTCATCTGTATTTTCAGTTTCCACTTGTTTCCCCTTGATTCTGATCCCCTTAATTCAGTCTGTCCTTATCTAGCCTATCTATTTCACTTAAGGTGTCCCGTAGCTCGATTTATAGCGCACTCAGCTCACATATTGAGGTTCGTGGTTCGATCCCCGGTACGGGTAACAACATTAGGACGTGTTTCCCTAAGACACCTACTGTCCATGTTCACCTATCAGTAAAATTGATACCTGGATGTTAGTCGACTGGTGTGGGTCGCATCCTGGGGACAAAATTGACTTAATTTGCCCGAAATGCTCTACATAACAAGGGGCTTTCTATGCAGTATGTCACTGATGTCAGCTATGGTCTTTATAACTTGTTCATGTACTTGTAGAAATAATGATTAATATTGTAAGAATTTATTTGCGGTGAACAAGTCTTGCCTTGTACATGTCTTCGCTAGCGTAGTCACGTTTGGTTCCTTCAGTTCCTCAAAATGAATCGTTTTCAATTCTAGTGCTAACCTGATTAAAAACCTTCGGATTTTTTCCAGTTTCTTCAAGTGCTTCAGCAGGTGTGAGTTTTATGCTGACCTAACGTATGTCATATATAAGATTCTAAAGGATTGATGATTAAGACACATGTGCAGCAGTTGGGTATCTTTATTGTTGAAACGTTTCGCTTACACGGTAGGCTTATTGAGTCAAATAGTCAGCAGGTGCAATAGTAAAATAAAGATAATGTAATTAGTCCATCAACCTTGGAGATAATAGGTGGTCAATCTCTCAGGCTGGAGAAGAGTTTTTTCATATTTTTAAATTTGGTAGTGTCTCTGTCTATATATATATTCGAGCATTGCGCTGATTCTTATGTCTTCTGCTGTTCTCTGGGTAAGCTGCATTCTTGCTTTACTTTTGGAGAAATTTGGAAAGAAAACTGTAGTGTTGAGGCATCACTTGAACTCTCACTGTTGATTCTCTCTGTCTGAGATATTTGGTGTGGTGCCTTTTCCATTTCTCTGTTGCTGCCTTTTTTATTCATGACTCTGTTTTTCTCTCTTTCTCCATGCAGTCTTCTTTAGCATATATTGTTTTGAATCTGCAAGATCCTTTTAGGTTCTATTGTTTTCTCATGACAAGATTCCTTGTTTCTTTCCTAATAAGCAAAATCTGCAGTGGTCTTGTCCTTCCCACCAGTTGTGGTCCTATCCAAAACAAACCCACAAGTTGTGCTGCTCTCACTTGCAGCTCCGATTTCTTCCATCAGGTCTCCAGTTTTTTTTTTTTTTTATTTTTTGCCTTATTGCGCTTACCTCAGGTTCTCTTCCTTCATTTAACCCAAAAACCAGTAGTATTTTTTTATGTCCTCTGTTTCTTGCCTCATCAAGGTTTCCTTATCCACACTTAATTCTTCAGGGTTTTCACCATTTCTTCCTTCTTCTCCTTCCTCACTTGCTGATCGAAAGCTGCTTGTGCACAAACTCTATTTTCTCACTTTAGGTCTTTCCATGTCCCTGGTCTGTCTCCAGCTGACTGACTACTAAGCCTTTCTACTTTCTTTCTAAAAACCCTTATTTACTTTTCGAGTCCCTACACTTACCGATTCCACGTCTTCTTCAAATTCTGTCATTAATTTCATTTCTATTTCTTCCATCCCCTCTTTAAATTCCATAATTTCCTTCCTCATATTTCCTCTTTTGCTCATCATTTAACATTTTCTCTGTCTCCTGTAGCATCTTTGCCCATGTCTCAAAAATACATTCTCCTCTCAGCCCATTAGTTTCTCAGGTCATTATATCAATCTTAAGACGCATGATTTAGTAGTCATTCTCCTTTTCTTCAGTATTCCCTTACTTCCAGATATAGTTGATTTTGATCTACTTCCTTCACTTTGTAATCACCTGATAATTTGTATAATTTGCTCTGAGGTTCCCCAGTGATGGGATTCAATGTACGTAAGTTGATGTGGGATTGGTATGTTTGGCAATGAATTGTAAATTGTATGTATGGTTTGTTGCTTTACAAGTGGGTTGAATTCATATGCTTTGGTTGAAATGTTATGTGTTTAGGTTGCAATGGTTTGTGTGAGTTCAAGTGATTTGTGGAGGTAAGTTGATTGAATTCCGTGTGGGTTGGTGTGATACATGTGTGGACTGAAATGCTCGGAGTGGGATGGGGGTTATGTATAAGTGATGAAATGGTATCTGTGAGGTAAAAGAATCTGTGTGCTTTGGAGTAGTGTATGGGTACTGGAGTAGTATGTGGTCCTAGCTTTTAAATGGCTGCTTAATCTGCTGTCTAGGGGCATTTAAATTACACTGAAAAACACAGCAACTCTCGGGCCAGCATATACTCATACAAATTAAGAAGCATGAGTGCAAATAATTAATGTTGTATAAGGAAGGACACAAAAAGTCACCTATACAAAAAAAATATAATATAAAAATAAGTAACTTACATACAACTTACAATCTATTACAAAAAACCACCACACTCCAGTTCACATTAGCTCATTAGCACACTGCTACTAACGTGTTAAAATATATAAACTGGGAGGCTTTATGTAACCCCCCCCTTTCCTTCCTTCTGGCTACTTAGTCTTCAGTTAAAATATTAAATACTCTCCAAAACACAGGCCCTTGCACACACTGGGGCTTTAGATATAAATGAGAGCACCAAAACAAACAAAATAGTATACACTAAAAGAAAAAAACTTACCCAACACCACATACTCACACAGCTACATCTTGCTTCCTCTGCTGTGTGTAACCTACTGTCTCAACACACCTCATCTGCTCCTGTCCTGGCCACTGCCTGTCACAGGAATAAAACGCATTCGTTTTCAAGGAATAATACACGTCCGCTTTCAGTTCAATCCCGGTAATATGGAGCATTATTTTATAAAATATTTTCCTTTAGCACACTGCGTAATAGTGGGTATTGTAGTAGTATGTGGGTACTGGAGTAGTATGTGGGTACTGGAGTAGTATGTGGGTACTGGAGTAGTATGTGGGTACTGTAGTAGTATGTGGGTACTGTAGTAGTATGTGGGTACTGTAGTAGTATGTGGGTACTGGAGTAGTATGTGGGTACTGTAGTAGTATGTGGGTACTGGAGTAGTATGTGGGTACTGTAGTAGTATGTGGGTACTGTAGTAGTATGTGGGTACTGGAGTAGTATGTGGGTACTGTAGTAGTATGTGGGTACTGTAGTAGTATGTGGGTACTGTAGTAGTATGTGGGTACTGTAGTAGTATGTGGGTACTGTAGTAGTATGTGGGTACTGTAGTAGTATGTGGGTACTGTAGTAGTATGTGGGTACTGGAGTAGTATGTGGGTACTGTAGTAGTATGTGGGTATTGTAGTAGTATGTGGGTACTGGAGTAGTATGTGGGTACTGGAGTAGTATGTGGGTACTGGAGTAGTATGTGGGTACTGGAGTAGTAGGTGGGTATTGTAGTAGTATGTGGGTACTGGAGTAGTATGTGGGTACTGTAGTAGTATGTGGGTACTGGAGTAGTATGTGGGTACTGGAGTAGTATGTGGGTACTGGAGTAGTATGTGGGTACTGGAGTAGTATGTGGGTATTGTAGTAGTATGTGGGTACTGGAGTAGTATGTGGGTATTGTAGTAGTATGTGGGTACTGGAGTAGTATGTGGGTACTGGAGTAGTATGTGGGTATTGTAGTAGTATGTGGGTACTGGAGTAGTATGTGGGTACTGGAGTAGTATGTGGGTATTGTAGTAGTATGTGGGTACTGGAGTAGTATGTGGGTACTGGAGTAGTATGTGGGTATTGTAGTAGTATGTGGGTACTGGAGTAGTATGTGGGTACTGGAGTAGTATGTGGGTATTGTAGTAGTATGTGGGTACTGGAGTAGTATGTGGGTACTGGAGTAGTATGTGGGTATTGTAGTAGTATGTGGGTACTGGAGTAGTATGTGGGTACTGGAGTAGTATGTGGGTACTGGAGTAGTATGTGGGTATTGTAGTAGTATGTGGGTACTGCAGTAGTATGTGGGTACTGCAGTAGTATGTGGGTACTGGAGTAGTATGTGGGTACTGGAGTAGTATGTGGGTACTGGAGTAGTATGTGGGTACTGCAGTAGTATGTGGGTACTGGAGTAGTATGTGGGTACTGGAGTAGTATGTGGGTACTGCAGTAGTATGTGGGTACTGGAGTAGTATGTGGGTACTGGAGTAGTATGTGGGTACTGGAGTAGTATGTGGGTACTGCAGTAGTATGTGGGTACTGGAGTAGTATGTGGGTACTGGAGTAGTATGTGGGTACTGCAGTAGTATGTGGGTACTGGAGTAGTATGTGGGTACTGGAGTAGTATGTGGGTACTGTAGTAGTATGTGGGTACTGGAGTAGTATGTGGGTACTGCAGTAGTATGTGGGTACTGGAGTAGTATGTGGGTACTGGAGTAGTATGTGGGTACTGCAGTAGTATGTGGGTACTGGAGTAGTATGTGGGTACTGCAGTAGTATGTGGGTACTGGAGTAGTATGTGGGTACTGGAGTAGTATGTGGGTACTGGAGTAGTATGTGGGTACTGGAGTAGTATGTGGGTACTGGAGTAGTATGTGGGTACTGGAGTAGTATGTGGGTACTGCAGTAGTATGTGGGTACTGGAGTAGTATGTGGGTACTGGAGTAGTATGTGGGTACTGGAGTAGTATGTGGGTACTGCAGTATTATGTGGGTACTGGAGTAGTATGTGGGTACTGGAGTAGTATGTGGGTACTGGAGTAGTATGTGGGTACTGGAGTAGTATGTGGGTACTGCAGTAGTATGTGGGTACTGGAGTAGTATGTGGGTACTGGAGTAGTATGTGGGTACTGCAGTAGTATGTGGGTACTGGAGTAGTATGTGGGTACTGGAGTAGTATGTGGGTACTGGAGTAGTATGTGGGTACTGGAGTAGTATGTGGGTACTGGAGTAATATGTGGGTACTGGAGTAGTATGTGGGTACTGGAGTAGTATGTGGGTACTGCAGTAGTATGTGGGTACTGGAGTAGTATGTGGGTACTGGAGTAGTATGTGGGTACTGCAGTAGTATGTGGGTACTGGAGTAGTATGTGGGTATTGTAGTAGTATGTGGGTACTGGAGTAGTATGTGGGTATTGGAGTAGTATGTGGGTACTGGAGTAGTATGTGGGTACTGGAGTAGTATGTGGGTACTGGAGTAGTATGTGGGTACTGGAGTAGTATGTGGGTACTGGAGTAGTATGTGGGTATTGTAGTAGTATGTGGGTACTGGAGTAGTATGTGGGTACTGGAGTAGTATGTGGGTACTGGAGTAGTATGTGGGTACTGGAGTAGTATGTGGGTATTGTAGTAGTATGTGGGTACTGGAGTAGTATGTGGGTACTGGAGTAGTATGTGGGTACTGGAGTAGTATGTGGGTACTGGAGTAGTATGTGGGTACTGGAGTAGTATGTGGGTACTGGAGTAGTATGTGGGTACTGGAGTAGTATGTGGGTACTGGAGTAGTATGTGGGTACTGGAGTAGTATGTGGGTACTGGAGTAATATGTGGGTACTGGAGTAGTATGTGGGTATTGTAGTAGTATGTGGGTACTGGAGTAGTATGTGGGTACTGGAGTAGTATGTGGGTATTGTAGTATGTGGGTACTGGAGTAGTATGTGGGTACTGCAGTAGTATGTGTTTACTGGAGTAGTATGTGGTTATTGTAGTAGTATGTGGGTACTGGAGTAGTATGTGGGTACTGCAGTAGTATGTGGGTACTGGAGTAGTATGTGGGTATTGTAGTAGTATGTGGGTACTGGAGTAGTATGTGGGTATTGTAGTAGTATGTGGGTACTGGAGTAGTATGTGGGTACTGGAGTAGTATGTGGGTACTGGAGTAGTATGTGGGTACTGGAGTAGTATGTGGTTACTGCAGTAGTATGTGGGTACTGGAGTAGTATGTGGGTACTGGAGTAGTATGTGGGTACTGGAGTAGTATGTGGGTACTGGAGTAGTATGTGGGTACTGGAGTAGTATGTGGGTACTGCAGTAGTATGTGGGTACTGGAGTAGTATGTGGGTACTGGAGTAGTATGTGGGTACTGGAGTAGTATGTGGGTACTGGAGTAGTATGTGGGTACTGGAGTAGTATGTGGGTACTGCAGTAGTATGTGGGTACTGGAGTAGTATGTGGGTACTGGAGTAGTATGTGGGTACTGCAGTAGTATGTGGGTACTGGAGTAGTATGTGGGTACTGGAGTAGTATATGGGTATTGTAGTAGTATGTGGGTACTGGAGTAGTATGTGGGTACTGGAGTAGTATGTGGGTACTGGAGTAGTATGTGGGTACTGCAGTAGTATGTGGGTACTGGAGTAGTATGTGGGTATTGTAGTATGTGGGTACTGGAGTAGTATGTGGGTATTGTAGTAGTATGTGGGTACTGGAGTAGTATGTGGGTACTGCAGTAGTATGTGGGTACTGGAGTAGTATGTGGGTACTGGAGTAGTATGTGGGTACTGGAGTAGTATGTGGGTACTGGAGTAGTATGTGGGTACTGGAGTAGTATGTGGGTACTGGAGTAGTATGTGGGTACTGCAGTAGTATGTGGGTACTGGAGTAGTATGTGGGTACTGGAGTAGTATGTGGGTACTGGAGTAGTATGTGGGTACTGGAGTAGTATGTGGGTACTGGAGTAGTATGTGGGTACTGGAGTAGTATGTGGGTACTGCAGTAGTATGTGGGTACTGGAGTAGTATGTGGGTACTTCAGTAGTATGTGGGTACTGGAGTAGTATGTGGGTACTGCAGTAGTATGTGGGTACTGCAGTCGTACATTGGTACTGGAGTAGTATGTATTAGCTGAAGCAGTTAATATAGTCTGTGGCTTGTAGGATGTTAGTATTGGATGATATGTGTTAGTTGAATTATTGAGGTTTGTAGTATGTTAGTACTGGAATGATACGTGTTAGATGAAGTGCTAAGTGTGGGTTAGAGTGCTGGTGAGCGGGTACATGTATCTTGTTGCGTAAGACACATATTGTAATAATGTTGGCAGAATTACCTAGAGTATGTTGGGTAAAAAGACACATAATCAACTAACGAGACATTTTACTGTGGCAACGTTTTGTATTAGTTGCACCTGTGTCCTACCTAAGACACATATGCAACAGTTCGGTATCTTTATTGTCGATAATAAAGATACCAATCTTTTGCACATGCGTCTTATTCATCTAGTTGGTAATAAATGTCATTTAAATATTTATACATATATGAATAATCAGAAAAATGAACGGGGATTCGAACCGTGGTTTTGAACGGTAGCAGGTCCATACCTGTATCCTCTCATGAGAAAGTCCCACCTAGCGGCCTAGGGGCTCTGGTGGCCTGGTGGTTAACGCTCTCGCTTCACACGGTGAGGGCCTGGGTTCGATTCCCAGCCAGAGTAGAAACATTGGACGTGTTTCTTTCCACCTGTTGTCTATGTTCCCCATCAGTAAAATGGGTACCTGGGTGTTAGTCGACTGGTGTGGGTCGCATCCTGGGACACTGAACTAAGGAGGCCTGGTTACAGACCGGGCCGCGGGGGCTTTGACCCCCGGAACTCTCTCCAGGTAAGCATGACCTCGTAGTCTTAATGTATTGTTGCACACGTCTTGGAGTGTTGTACTTGGAAGGTCCATGAGAATATTTACTATACCTGCACCATTTTCCAGCTTTTTTTATCCTTCGTTGCTGATCAAATAAAAGGTCTAGAAATTTAAGATTGATCCTCACTACGTAACACAGTGTGAGATCTGCAGATTTGATAGTTACCGGCTGGTAGAGACGGCTGGTCTATCTTTGTTCTCAAATCCCCAGTTAACAGTTTACACATTGAAATGTGTTTCGCTTTTCCCTCCTTATCTAAATACTTAACACTGTCACTTGCTTAAATCATACTGGAGCTACACGATTATCCCGAGAAGAGAATGCAAAAGTACAGTGAGTGGGAATGCGTCTTGTGTAGTCAGTGACACAAACTGTGTGTGTGTGTGTGTGTGTACTCACTTATTTGTGGGTGCAGGGGTCGAGTTACAGCTCCTGGTTCCGCCTCTTCTTAAAGCTGTGTATAAATTCTGCCTCCACCACATGATCCTCCAGATTTTTCCACTTCCTGACAACTGTGTGTGTGTGTGTGTGTGTGTGTGTGTGTGTGTGTGTGTGTGTGTGTGTGTGTGTGTGTGTGTGTGTTTGTGTGTTTGTGTGTGTGTATGTGTGTGTGTGTACACTCACCTAATTGTGGTTGTAGGGATCGAGACTCAGCTCGACCCCTGTGTGTGTGTGTGTGTGTGTGTGTGTGTGTGTGTGTGTGTGTGTACTCACCTAATTGTGGTTGCAGGGGTCCATTCATAGCTCCTGGCCCAGTCTCATCACTAGTCGCGACTAGGTTCACTTTCTCTCCGCTCCATGAGCTTTATCATACCTCTTCTTAAAGTTATGTATGGATCCTGCCTTCGATACATCACTCTTCAGATTGTTCCACTTCCTAACTCTGGCTAAAGTAATACTTCCTAACGTCCCTGTGGCTCATCTGAGCTTTCAACTTCCAGTTGTGACCCCTTGTTACTGTGTCACATCTCTGAAACGTTCTGTCTCTATGCACCCCGTCAATTCCTCTCAGTATTTTATGTTGTTATCATGTCCTCGCTATCCCTCCTGTCTTTCAATGTTGTCAGGTTGAGTTCCCTTAACCTTTCCTCGTAGGAGAAACTCCCCAGCTGTGGAACTAGTTTTGATGCGGCGTTTGCACTTTCTATAATTTCTTGACGTGTTTGACCAGGTGTGGGTTCCATAGTGGTGCTGCATACTCCAACATGGGTCTGGCGAACACGGTGTACAGTATCGTGAATGACACCTTACTTAGATGTCGAAATGCTATTCTCCGGTTTGCCAAGCGCCCGTATGCTGCAACAGTTATTTGGTTAATTTGCGCCTCAGGCGATGTGCTCGGTGTGCTGCTTACGCCAAGATCCTTTTTCTTGAGTGAGTTTTACAGCCTTTGACATCTTAGGCTGTACTCCATCTGTGGTCTCCTTTGTCCTTCCCCAATCTTCATATCTTTGCACTTGCTTGGGTTGATCCCCTTGTAGGCATACCTTATGCTCTTTCAGTTGTATTCTCCTCATTAGTTTCACATCGCTTGCATATATCATTTCATTCATATATACAAGAAACAGCACCGGACCTAAGGCTGACCCTTGTGGAACCCCACTCTACACATGCACCCACTCTGACACCTCGTATCTGACAAATACACGTTTCCTTCCTGTCAAATATTTCCTGATCCATTGCAGAACTTTCCCTCCTATTCCTGCCCTCTCCCTCCTTTCTGGTAACAGCTATTGGTTACACCCTCTCCTAGTTTTGAGAGACCTATCGTATTTATTCTTAAAGCTATGTATGGTACCTGCTCTACCATCTTGCTGTTCAGATCGTTTCACTTCCTGACCATTCCGAGTCTAAACAAATACTAGCGTGTGAAATGCTGGAGGATTTGAAACTCCGCCAGGTACTTAACCCAATAGGCTCTCAAACGAGATTGGAGAGTATAGCGGCCGGTCATAACGACTGTTAAAAATGCACAAGTGTGTGTTTGAAGCACTGGAGTCTTGATCTTCGTATTGGATTTGGCTCTTTGACCTCTCAGACGAGACTAGCGAGCATAATGGCCGCTCATAGCGACAGAGAAAACAAATATTTTTATTTCTTTCTGGCCGGAGATTTGATCCCAGAAGCTAAGTGACGAGGCGCGACTCTCAGCACTAAGCTACGGCAGTAGATATTCTGTACTTTCATGTGGCTCTTCTGTACCTGTAGCTTTTTTATTGGATCTGTCAGTAATATGAACTCTAGTGGACACTCTGTAGTACAGACTTTAGTACATATTACTGGCATATATCCTTGCTCCTGCCCTGTGTGTATGTGTGTGTGTGTGTGTGTGTGTGTGTGTGTGTGTGTGTGTGTGTGTGTGTGTGTGTGTGTGTGCGTGTGTGTGCGTGTGTGTGTGTGTGTTTGTACTCATATGTGGTTGCAGGGGTCGAGACTCAGCTGCTGGCCCCACCATCCTTGTACTTATCCAGGTATACACGATAATAACATTTGCTCTTCCGGCATATTTTCTATCTTGTTCTGATCTACAAGTGACCTAAAGGTTAGTTTGATCAGGCATTGTTTGGCATGGAAAATCTCATAATCCTCTGAAAATTTGCCATCTGCCCCATTTCTTTGCCTCTTCATGTGCACCTGAAAAATTACTTGTTCTCAAGTTTCTCGTCCTCCCATCTGCTCCCTGGT